>NW_012103343.1:1535226-1652234 GCF_000951045.1 Mandrillus leucophaeus
CACAAACCCTACCAGGTTCACACAGGAAAGAGCCAACAAATATCTCATAGCCCTGGCAAGGGGAGGAGAAAAGTAATTATTTTAAATACACCATGAGCATTCTCCACCAGAAAGGCCTACTCTCCAAGAGAAAGGACTTCATCAGAGCCTTACCTCACCTAGGCCAGAAACTCAGACCTACACAAAACAGACTAGGGAGCAGGCGGGAGAGGAAGTTGATAGTTATTGCAACATTCATAAAAGGCAAAACTACAGGTTGGTTTTTCCCATGAAGAATCTAGAAAAGATAGGGCCTGGAGGAAATAGAAAAAGCAAGCCAAGTAGCAACTTTGTTAGAAAAAGGACAGTTTAGGGTCATGGACAGGGAAGGAAACAGTAAACCATCTCCCCAGAGAGCAGAATGAAGGCGCTATCTCTGAGCCATGGCTGTCCTGGAAAGAGCCATCCTCTTCCACAGCAGACTCATTTGAGTCTGGACATCAAATGAGTGGACACACTGCTTTCCAGATAGGCTGGACACTTGAAAACCCGCTGGTAAGAGATTCGGTTACCTTGGGTGGGGACAAGGGCACAGAGGGAGACCTTTGCTATCTGACCAAGGTAGACATAAAGACAACCCGTGGAGAATTTGTTCTTGTACCAACATTTCATCACAGGTTGCAAACTTCCCTTCACCAGTGGGGTGTATGTTTCTGGAAACTGGAGCACTGTTAGCAATCTTCAACATTGCTGTACAGTCCTAAGGTCACAGGATCACCTGATCACACATTCACACTGGAAGTCAGCATTCTCTTCCTTTCAACCCAACCCCCCGCCCCCGGATCATGACACATTTCTAGGCTTTTTATTTTTTATTTTTTAATGACTACCCCTCATGTAGTTGTGGATCAGAGCCCACAGGCTGCACAGATGCTGATGATGCTCATCCTAACACGATAGAATTCCCCAGTTCCTGGTTGTCTGCCAATCTGTATCTGTAGCTCCTCAAGCATTTCCTAGAAAGAACCTGAAACTACTATAAAACTTATATTTTAATACTCAGGAAGTACCCTTGTTTTTGTTTTCCAGCAGATCCAGCCCAACCACTTGCATTTTCTCAGTCATTTTAGTTAAAACTACTTGTCAGGGCCTAAATGGCAGAGAGGTCACATCACTATACACAGGACCCTCTCAGAAAGGTTCTCTTTGATGAGGTAACTCTGGTTTCACTGCCATTTCTGTGGCAGCACCTGGACATTCATGGGATACTGGAACTTGAGGTAGCCCCCAAAGTCCAAGAAATGAGACACAAGAGGATTCTCACTTTCAGTCATCTCTGTGCTGGTTTCTTTCTATGTCTTTGTGACTGTTTACAATCTGAACATCACAGAGTGCATTAGTGAAATGTAGTTGTTTACTATGAGTGAATGAATGAATGGCTGAATAAAAACATATCAGAAAGCAATGTTAACTACATACTTAAACTCTCTTTCTAAAGGGAGCTCTC
Organism: Mandrillus leucophaeus; assembly: GCF_000951045.1. Classification (NCBI taxonomy): domain Eukaryota; kingdom Metazoa; phylum Chordata; class Mammalia; order Primates; family Cercopithecidae; genus Mandrillus; species Mandrillus leucophaeus. The sequence goes on from NW_012103343.1 coordinate 1,536,713, forward strand.
TAACTGCCACCCTCAGGAGAAAAGGCAACTTAATTTTCCACTTCCTATATTTATGGTAGAAAAATATAGGAAGTATGTGGGGCTGAGGTACTCATGTGGGAGGATGGCCTCATGAGTAAATGTTGGCCCTCAGAACTGAGGAGCTCCCTGGCCTGGTATACTGAAGAATAAAGCATTGGAGTGAGCGAGTGGACTCATTTCCCAGGCTGCTATAACAATTTCTCGCAAACATGGGAACTTAAAGCAACAGAAATTTATTTTCTCACAGTTCCGGAGGCCACAAGTCAGAAATCAAGGTGTTGTCAGGGTTGCAGAGACTCTGAGGGAGAATACCTTCCATGCCTCTCTCAGGGTTCCTGGGTGGCTGTCGGCAATCTTTGCCATTCCTTGGTTTGTAGACATGTCACTGCAATTTCTACCTCCATCATCATGTGGCCTTCCCCTGTGTTTCTGTGAGTCTCAAATCTTTCTCTCATTTCTCTTAGAAGAAAACCAGACATTGGATTTCGCGCCCACCCTAAAACCAGAATGATCTCATCTTAAGATTCTTAATAACATCTGCACAGACCTTATTTACAAATAAGGTCACATTCACAGGTACCAGGAGTACCTTGTCTTATTGGGACCACTATACAACCTACTAAAGAGGTGACGGTACCTTAGCTATGGTCAGTGCACCAAGAGACCATATCACAGGCCTTAGCTCTCGTTCTCATTGGCTCCAAGGATAAGGGAAAATCAACGTAATAACAGCATACTAGATTGTCTACACACACACCCATTGTAGTGGTTTTCAGAAATTATTTCAGGGACAAGTAGTGTTATAGAAATCAGTACTTCCAAAGGTGAAATAAAATAAATATGTATGTGATAGTCTCACCATCTTAATAAAAAGAAGGCAGTTGTTTAGTGGCAGCACTAGCAAAGTAACTTCTTAAAGCTCTTCAAAAGAATTTGCCCTTGAAGCTGGGTGCAGTGGCATGCACTTGTGGTCCCAGCTACTTGGGAGGTTAAAGTGGGAGGATTGCCTGAGCCCAAGTGTTTGGGCCCAGCCTGGGCAACATAGACTCTGTCTCTAAAACAAATGAAAAAAAAAATGCTCTTTTAAATGATTAAATCCCCTACTTCTTCCAAATTGTTTACTTGATGACTTTAATAAACCAAATTTTTTAACCTGATCAGATGCTACTTCTCATGAAATGTGAATAAATTAAGTGTGAGTTGACGACGTGCCCTGGTGCTGAATTTATCCATCAGTATGTATCTGAACGAGATGTAATGCCACTTTTCCAGCCTTAGAAGTCAATGTGATTATGCAGCTGATTCCAATGACTGCTATATAAAAGATGGAAACAAACTTCATCAGTTAAAAATTAGAGAAGTAGTATTACTGAGATGCGTACCACATATTCTTGCGTATAAAACAATGAAAAATGTCCAAGTGGGAGGACGACTTTTTATAAATTTTTAATAGTTGATGTCATAGTCATTGAACTTTATATTTTGACCATGATATTATTTTATTTAAAAATGGATTAGGTAAACTATGCATAAAGCCAGAAATGAAAAGGGAATCTGTAAACTCCGAGGTCTTATGAAAAGGAGTCATAACTCTTAGCAAATGTTTAAGTTAATATATATACACGTATAGGCTACAATTCCCCAAGCATTACAAAGAATCCAGGCAAAAGTTAACTCTACCCTGTTGAATGTATGCCAAAAGCCATAATATTTTATTTTAATACAACAAAGACTATATCAAACATCCTGGAATCTGGATCAAAGTACCTAAGAATTGAATTATTTTGACAAAATACAGGCTGGACACTCATATCCTTTTTGTAAGGAAATGAAAACTCCTTACAAAAAGGAAAAGTGAAAATTCCTTTTTCATATCATCCACCCTGGTATAATGCAAAGTACCTTTAGACTAATACAGATATATAACATCTTGGCTTTGCCACTTAGTGGTCATAGGGCTAGGAAAAAAAACAAAAAATCTCCCAAACAATGTGACCTGTGACTTCTGCAACTAAAAAATTGAAGCATAATACCCTTCTTGCAAGGTCCTTGTGAAGGTTATAAATAATAAGGATAAAGTGTCTGATTTTGAATGTCTACTGCTATCCCTAGGCTGTTGTCTTTCATTAGGTAAATCTAAGAGACCACAGTTAGGTGGGTTTGAATACTTCATGTAGCTCTGTGTCGAGGGAAAAAAGGACAAATTTCAATGTTAATTTGTAGACTTCATTTCCATATAAAAATCTGGCTGTTTTATATTTCTTTAATTACGACTAAGGAGCCGTGTGCTATTCATAATGTGACAGACACAAAGATGTGCCGCTCACATCCTCCTTCAAGAAAGCCCTCGCTGCCCAGCTGTGAGGAGTGTGGTTTGCTCCCGGCCTCCAGCTGTTAGTCCTTCAGGGTCTGCTTCAGCTTTCCGGCACATTTCACACATGAGCACTGTTAGCTGCGCGGTGGCCCCCAGCCAATGACTGAGTCGGGCAGTGGTAGCCAAGAGCCTGTTCTCGCAGCAGCGTCCTGCCAATGACTAAACACGGAGTGATGCAAGGTCCGGCCACTGCCACCCAACGCAGATTCCTCTCGTGGGCAGGTGTGCTCCCAAGCTCCCCACTGGGCTGGCAGAGGCTTGGTCGGGTTGGCATCATGACTGACAGCACCCCTGCCCAGTCCTGCTCCCTTCCTTTTCTGTTCTCAGGTGTACTCCCCAATAAATAGTTTGCACTCCTAACAGCTGCAATGTCTGCTTCCAGAGAACTCAAATTATAACACGTAAAAAAATGTTTAAGAGATGTATCTTACTAAGCCACAATAACAACAACAACAACAACAAAAGTCTTGGTAGAAGAACTAATGGAAATGCAGAGGTTCTTCATTACTTTGCCTAAAACCTCCCAGACCAGGTATCTACTCTATCCTAAATGAACAATTCTTAACTTCAGTCTGTTCCTGTTAGTGTTAAGCCAATGTTAGTATTTTTCTGTTTGGTCCAATGGGAATTTGCTTGCTCTGAGTTGCCCCTGCTTCGTCATGTATTCTGTGTCTCTGTGAAGATGAAGAAAAAAGCAGCTACGCTGTGATTCAAGACACTGAAGCCATTCTTTTATATTGATTAAGATTCTCAACTTCTTTAAATATCCCTCTGAGGTCTTATTTTCCAAGCTATTAATCATTTTTATTGCTTTTCTCTGGAAATTATCCAAACTCTGCACCCTGCATCTGTCTTCAGATGCAGTTTCAAACTCCTTGCAAAATAGTAACAACCTGGCTATTGCAAAATAAGACAGAGAAGCTCAGTGGCCATAGCTACTGACAAGAACTCACTATAGAAACTAGGGATACAAGTTTTCTACATATGTTCACCTTTATCATTTAGTAATTGCATAATATTTAATATTTTACTTGTTTTTATCCCACCTTACTCTAGAGATTTTTGACAGTATTATTTAAAATGTACCAAGAATCAGCAATATACAAGGAATGATTCCAGCAGAAACACAAAACATGGTTTTCTATCAATTCTGTAAATAAACATTTTATAAATCTTCCTATTAAAATAATACTACTGGCACTTACACCCACACATGTCCCTAAAAGTGATGGTGAATGACACAATAGAATGAAAAGGCCCAATGCTTTTGTCTTCTATTCATGTTTATTCTTTTAAAATAAATGCAGAGATTGCCACTGACTCTGTTTGCAGTCCATGTTCTTTATTAGCCAGCTTTCTTGGCCTCCACAATCTGGTGTATGATCACTTTTCTAGCACATTCTCCAAGAATCCCTTCACTCACTTTAAATTCCATCAAACTGAACTGTACACCATTTCTCTGCAAACACTACTGCTTTCCTTAGCTCTCTGCCTTACTTAGCATTTCATACATCCTCAAATGCATTTCCTCCCCATTCAAATACTTTGTCATCCAAAACCCAATTTGAAAACCTCCTTTGCCTTGAAGCCCTTTCTAATGCCCACAGTTGTACTTTCTCCCTTCTCTGAATGCCAAAAGCACCCAGTTGCATGATCCCATTCTACATTATATTACCTGACACGCACATGCATCTTACTTCAGATGTTCCTCTGGCCAGGAACACTGGCTTGTTTTTTTTGTTGCTGTTTTTTGTCTGTTTGTTTTTTGAGATGGAGTCTCGCTCTGTCACCCAGGCTGCAGTGCAGTGGCATGATCTCAGCTCACTGCAACCTCCACCTCCCAGATTCAAGCAATTCTCCTGCCTCAGCCTCCCAAGTAGTTGGGACTGGGACTATAGGTGCATGGCACCATGCTCAGCTAATTTTTTGTATTTTTAGTAGAGGCGGGGTTTCACAGTGTTAGCCAGGATGGTCTCAATCTCCTGATATCAGGTGATCCGCCCGCCTCAGCCTCCCAAAGTGTTGGGATTACAGGTGTGAGCCACCACCCCCAGCTTGGCTTTTTTTTTCTGTGTACTCCCTCCACCTTTCTGCCAAATATTCATCCAATAAGTTACTGGATTGGTCCCAAATATGTGCCAGGCACTCAAGTAAGTACTGGAAATATAACTACAAGCAAAGTTGTCTTGGAACTTATCCACAGGGACCTTAACAGGAAGAACTACTGAAAATGCAGTGACTATAGTCCCACAGTGAGCCTAGGGCTCTTGGGCTGGTGTAGGAGACATAGGTAAGGCTCCTAATCCAGGCTTTAAGATCAGAGAACTCTAACAAAGTCTAAACTGCAAGCATTTAGCCAGGAGAATAAGCTAGGTGGCGATGATAGTTACAGGTAGAGAAATAGCTCTGAAAATGCCAGGAGTGACACAGCACTGTAGTGTGAAAGCATGGGGGGAGCAGGAGAATGGGTGGACCAGAACTGAAGGTGAGAGGTGAGGCTCAGATGTGAGCAGAAGCTGGTCAGGACAGTCTTTTAAGACAGTGAGGGAGATCACCTATTGGCCCAAGGAAAATGGCAAGTCACTGAAGGAAAATCAGAATTTGCATTTTCTTTTCTTTTCTTCTTTTTTTTTTTTTTTTTTGAGAAAGAGTCTCGGCTCTGTCTCCCAGGCTGGAGTACAGTGGTACAATCTCGGCTCACTGCAACCTCTGCCTCCCAGGTTCAAGCGATTCTCCTGCCTCAGCCTCCCAAGTAGATGGTATTACAGACACCCACCACCACACTCGGCTAATTTTTGTATTTTTAGTAGAGACGGGGTTTCACCATGTCGGCCACAATGGTCTCGAACTCCTGACCTCAGGTGATCCACCCACCTTGGCCTCCCAAAGTTCTGGGATTACGTGGGCCACCGAGCCTGGCCAGAACTTACATTTTCAAATGACCCTTCATAACTGAAAGGGTCATTTGGTTGCAAGAGACAGGGAACTGGGAGATTACTTAGTGGCCTTAGTAGTCTGTTAAGCCTTAGTAATGTTAGTAACTAAGTTACTAACTTAGTAGGGTAAGTAACTAACTTAATAGCATTGCCAATAATCCAAGCAAGTTTCAATAGGTGGTATGATATGAGACATATACCCACATATTGCAAACAAATACAAATAGCCAAGTTCCAAGTCAAATGCATATCTACCAGCTTTCACCCTCTCCATGAATAAAATTTAAGTGAAAATAAACAACTACTCCATATCAGTGGGGGCCTCTGACTGTCCTATGCCAGACTGCCTCATCTAACATCTGAATTTTTAACACACCTGGTGCCATTTTAACATTTCAGCCATGACTATCATGGAGAAATTCACTGAGTTTCCAAGTGTTGCTGCAGTTCATGATTCATTTGGTTAATCAATCAATACTGCAAGCATTTTTATTTTTGTAATAGACATAATTACTATGCTTAATTGATAATACTGAGGACAAACATTTTAAAAATATATCCAAGAAAGCCCACTAACAAAGAATGATATCGTATTTTTTTCCCCACATTCCTTTGACCACAGGTAAAATCAGCAGGCACTTTTGCTGCTGCCTTTGTTTAAAACTGATTGGTAGATGAGAAGTAGGGTAGACGTTACTTGGATTGGGAGTTTACATTTTTGGTCAGGAAATAGCACAGATCTCCCTGTGTAATATAAAACTACTTTTGAATGGCAGAAAAAGACAGAAGAGAAATGCAGCAGGTGATGTTTCCTCATGGTTACGGCACGCACCTCTCCACTGCAGGACCAGCACTGCCACCACCAGCTCACAAAGAGATCAGTGTTCTCTTCCCAGCAGATCACATGGTGTGTCTTAGTTCAGGCTGCTATCACAAAGTACTATAGACTGAGTGGCTTATAAATAACACACATTTATTTCTCACAGTTCTAGAAGCTGAACGTCTGAGATCTGAGTGCCAGCATGGTCAGGTTCTGGTGAGGGCCCTCTTCCAGGTTGCAGACAGCCAACTTCTTATATCCTCACATGGTAGAAAGAGAATAAAGGAGCTCTCTGGGGTCCCTTTTATAAAGGCACCAATTCCATTCATAAAGGCTCTCCCCTCGTGACCTAATTACCTCCTGAATGTCCCACCTTCCAATACCATTTAACATACAAATTTGGTGGGGGACAGACATTTAGACCATTGCATAGTGTTATGGTGGGAAACGAAATTGTCTTAATAGCTGCCATAGCAACTATCTAGCTAATATCAAAAAGAAGGACCCCACATAAACAATTTTGAAACAGGTCATCCTTTGTGGTGAACGTCCTCTATCATCTAATTGACTCAAAATTGAATAATTAACTTGTTCAGTTACCTAAACACACATTTATTTTAAACCAGATATACAATCATTTTTACTTGAAGTATGTACCAAGAAATTATACTGCTCACAACAGTGTTCTATGGACTCTTAATAGAGCTGTTATTATTATTTGGCTCTGTTTGGTCTTATAGATGAGGTGAGTATTTGGTTGTACCTATTGTAAAAAAAAAAACAAAACATAAACACCTAGGCCACCTGTACTATGGCTCTGTTATATGAAAAAATATTCAAGCCTGATTTGTCCACATGTATATGAGCTAAAATGGTTCAAAACTTGAAGTTTGTGGATTTTCTTGGCAGGCTTTGCCCAGAACCTTCAGTTGGGCATGCCTCCTTGTCAGGCTTTTAACTTTCATAAAGAAGTGACAGTTGTCCCTGTCATCACAGATCTTGCTCAGCTAACTGATAGAAAATAAATCTATACACAGTAACAGAAAAGATTAATTGCAAAGCCCAACAACTTGTCAGAGAAAATGACCTTGAATTCTTTGTTCCTCAATAGAAGACGGAAGAATATGCAATCCATCTATTCCTTTAGCTATTCAAAAATCTTTACTGGATCAAGCCTTATAAACGAATTATGTAACTGGATGGCACCATTTTGTTTTCCTAGTTAAATCACTTTTTTCTCAATGAGCTTTAACAGTCTCTCAGCAGCATATTTTGTGAGATAATATGAAAAGAGAATCCTATAATACTCAGAATCTATTTATTTTACTCTAAGGGTGTCACCAAGTATATTGTTTCTTGTATTACCTGGTGACCTCTTTAAGAGAACTCGTAGGATAAATTTCTTGTAGGTCTTAGTGCCAGAAAGAGCTGGGTTTCCCCCCAAGGCAATTGGACTCGTTTTTATTTTTTGTGGATGCAGTGAATCAGAGACCTGGTTATGTTCCTGTCTTTGTATTGCCTGCTAGAAATCTTACAGCCAAATCAGTGGCTCACAGATTCACATTAAATTACTCTATGCATTTTTTCTTACTACAAAAAGAAAACATAATTATTAAAGATGGAAAATTCTGATAAGAAAAAATAACATAAAAATTACTTGTATTCTCACTATTCCAAGATGATCACTGTTATTTCGTTAATTTTTAGAGCTTTATTCCTACGTGCATGTCGTTTTAGTCTTTTGTAAAAATAGAATCATATTACATATCTCTATTACTTGCTCTTTTTATTTGATAGTTTACTGTGAGAATAAATTACATATTATTAAATATCCTGCTGCAACATTTTTAATGATTGTTGAGAATAAACATTCCACAGATGTATCAACATCCATTCAACCATTCCCTTATAATTATTTATGTTCTTTCCATGATTGTGTTATGAATATTTTCTAATGAATATCTTTCTTATAGTATCCTTATAATAATCTTTTATGAAAGTCTTTTATTTCTTTAAGAACACATTTTTAGAAGTAAAGTGATTAGGTCAAAATGTATGTAAAATTATAACGTTACTGTTAGAAATTAAGAAATTTCTCTTTAAAAGGCTGTATAAGCTTTTAGTCCAACCAGCAGTTTTATTAAATCTCAAACATTAGTTACAGAAGGTTGTTTGTATTATTTGACACTTCACACACATGAGCATGTAGGCGCACACACACACATTCACAAAGCACAGAGCACCGGTGCTGCTGCTGGGCTAGTTTAACAGATATGGATATGGCGGCCACCAGCTTACCCGCTGGGCCCGGCCCCACAGGGAATAGATGAGCCCCAACATCATCACATCTCTGCTCCATGATTCTGACTAAAATAAGCTAAGAGTAGACAGTCAGTCTGAGTTAGGTCATTTTACACTTTCTCTTGAATTTTCACAAAGGAAAGAAGACACACAGAAACTGGAAATGGCTAGACTTACCACGTCCAAGGAATAGAAGGCCCCTGCCCCCATGAGAATATTCACAAATTCCTGCTGCTGAAATCCTAAAAACTATTATAAGCCTCTCCTCCCTGAGACATAGTTTTCATCAATACCAAGCCATGCTGAGCTAGCCAACAAACAATGACTGAAATAGTAATAAAACTAACATTTATTGGACATTGATGATGAAACACGTGATGTTCTAAGAGCTTCATCTATATCGTTTCACTCAGTCTTTATAACAAGCTTATGAGGTAGGTAACATAAAGATCTTAATTTTAGAGATGAGGAAGCTGAAGCACAGAGAGGTTAAGTGATTTGCCCACTTACCTAAGCTCACATGGCTCATAAGCAGCAGGGTGAAGATTTGAATCAACAAAGGCCATATTCCTAATTATTACACTGGACTGGGCTCCACCCTTCAGGAAGTCATAGAAACCTGCCAAGAGGCAGAAAACAGATTATCCTACACAATTATAATTGGTGACATTACCAGGTTTAAAATGTATTTATTGGGCCAGGCACAGTGGCTTATGCCTGTAATCCTAGCACTTTGGGAGACCAAGACAGGCGGATTACCTGAGCTCGGGAGTTCAAGACCAGCATGGGCAAGATGGTGAAACTCTGTCTCTACTAAAATACAAAAAATTAGCTGGGCCTGGTGTCAGGCACCTGTAATTCCAGCTACTCAGGAGGCTGAGGCACGAGAATTGCTTGAACCCGGGAGGCGGAGGTTGCAGTGAGCCAAGATCGCACCAATGCACCCCAGCCTGGACAACAAAACGAAACGCTGTCTCAAAAAAAAAAAATGCATTTATTGAATTGACAGTAAATAAGATATCAGATTGTTGGTTTTACTTGTATAACCTGTAATATAGTTATTTTAATTATTGAAGACTTTGGAGGTGAATGCATTTTTCAGTAGCCAACATGCCATTCCAAATTGAGAATATGAAGGGATACAGAATGGATGGTGATGATGATTTATCTCATAATGACTTTAGGTCCTACAGTAGGTCTACACCACCTTAATTTTAAAAATAGCATCACACTAAAAGTCAGAAAACCAGTATTTCTCCAATTTTACCATCTCTCCCTAATTTTAGTCTCTAATTCTCCTTAAATCCCTTCTAAATCATTCTGAGAATAGCCAGACACTGATCTTGCTTCTCTATGGCACAGGTCACTTTCTCTACTCTTTTTCAGCCCTCTGTGGCCATTCCCTCCATATCCGCTGTCCTACTGAAGTCCCTGATGGCACCGCTGCTGCTACAGAAACCGACTATAGAAGCCTATGTCACTGTAATTTTTACCAGATCTCTGCAGAGGCCTCCAATGCCTGCTCTTGCAGCATTAAGGCCCCTGAGGAGATGCCATTTCCTGTCCCTGCAGGAGCTGCCAGCACCAGAGTGGCTGCCTCTGGCACACTCTCTGGTCCTCAAAGAGCACAGGCACACAGGCTCCTGGAGTCATCACTTTCCAGACTGCAGCCACTTCAGCCTGAGAATAACGTTCCTGGTGTTATCCAAAGTCACTTTGCTTTTCTCACTTGCCTATCATATCATCTTTGAACCAATGTTGTTCACCCGTTTGTCTTCCTGCAAGTGTCTTCTCTTGCTGAAGGCTTCATGATCACTCACGTAAATAGACACTACCTCTTCCAGACATTCCAGACATGTCTGAATTCACGGGTAAACACTGATTCAGCTCACACTGGAATTCTTTCAGTCATATCTATTACCAGTATTGCTATTATCCCATCATTACCATAATCATCATTATGTTGATGATAATGATGATGATGATGAACTGGTATCTATTAGTGACACTTGCTATATATCAGACCACATTGGGGAAAATTAGATGTACTCCTCCATCTCATTTTTCCAATATAAAAACATTTCTAAAAGAATTCTGTATTTAAAAAGCCTAGCACAGCATTTTTCTTCTTTAAAATAAACATAATTGGTGTTATGTGCCTGAGAAAAAAATGTAATAAGCCTAGCACTGAGTTTTTCTTCTTGCATATGTATATAATTGCTGTTGCATGTTAAAATAATAAGGAAAAAAGAAGCTTCAAAATGGCCTATCTGTAATATTTTTGACTTAGGAGTGAAAAGGTCTAGGTTCTAATCACGCTTCACTCTTTAACTCGCTGTGTGCCTTTGGAAAAGACTCAAAACCATGCTAGAGAGTCCTTATTAATAAAATGAAGTTGTTTTAAGAAATATTTTGTGGATATTCAATTTCAAGAACAGAGTGTTTAACAAATAATAATTATTTTCATTTCTGATCTCTCATTTGCCAACAAGAATTATACCCAAAAAAATCCGTGTTAAGTGTCAGTTTTGGAAAGCTGCTATCAGTTATAACTATGTGACTGGTAGATGAACACATACACCAAGAGACAGATATTAATAAAGTGCTTAAAAGGAAAGCTCAAAACATCTTGTTACCAGTGTGTTACTGATGAAAGAACCTACAAGTTATGGCAGTGAGTACAATGATCTGATCTTCAATATCTGAATATCCATGTATCGATGTATGTATATATCTATTTATCTATCTTTTGTTTTCACCACAACCACAATTATCTTGATTCCATGGCTAGCAGCCTTAACTATACCTACAGGAGCAGCAGAAATACGGGAGAGATGTGAATAAAAGACAATCACTACCCTGATTTTCCTTCTTCGTTCCTATGCCTCCCTGCCTCAGCTTCACTCCATTCTTATGGATGTCCATATACCACTGAAGGTTCTTCTGATAGCAACAATTACCATTATGAAACATTTTTAACACAATTTAACAGGTATTCGCAAACTTTAGATTTCTTTTTGAGACAGGATCTTGCTTTGTGGCCCAGGGTGGAATGAAGTGGCACAATCATAACTCACTTCAGCCTTGATCTCCTATGTTCAAGTGATCCTCCTGCCTCAGCCTCTCAAGTAACTAGGACTACAAGTGCACACCACCATACCTAGCTAATTTTTTTTTTTTTTTTTTTTTTTTTTTTTTTTTTTTTTTTTTTGGTAGAGGCAGGGTTTCACTATGTTGCCCAGGCTGGTCTCAGATTCCTGGACTCAAGCAATCCTCCCACCTCAGCCTCCCAAAGTGCTAGGATTACAGGTGGGCCACTATGCCCACCTGCAACTTATTCTTCTTATTTGAAAAATCTAGACATTAAGAATATATTAGGAACTGTGTTTGGAACTGCAAAGAACAAAAAGATGAATCAGATATGGATGCTTCCCTCCAAGAACTAGCATTTGAGAATGTACTGGAGAATGGGATTTTCTGCACTTCTATCATGCTGTGTTGCTGTGTTGCTGCGTAACAAGTTACCCTAAAGCTTAGTAGCCTAAAACAGCACACGTTTATTATTTCACAGTTTCTGTGGGTCAAGAATTTGGGAGTAACTTAGCTGTTCTGAGCCAGATCTTTTAAAAAGTTGATGTTAGGATTTGAGTGAGGGCTGCAGTCATCTAAAGGCTTGACTAGCGCAGCAAGATCTGCTTTCATGATGCCTCACACACGTGGTGGATGGCAGGAGGCCTCAACTGCTTGCCACATTGGCCTCTGCACACAGTTGTTGAGCATCCTCACAACATGGCAGCTGCTCTCCCCACAGCAAGTGATCTGAGAAAACAGAAATGTGGAAGTAGCTGTGTCCTTTATGGCCTACCCTCAAAGACATACATTATTATTTCCAAAATATCTTGTTGGTTTCATAGGTCAGCCCTTTTTAATGTGGGAGGAAACTACATAAGACCATAAATGCCAGGAAGGCAGAGACCATTGTGGGGTCATCTTGGAACCATTACAATGTGTAACGGACTCTCCCCAGGTCTCACTTGCAGGTCAAAGCCGCATCAATATTTCAAACTTCACTAGCTCACGTCCCAATCACTGACTCAACATTCCAAGCTCCAAAAAATCTCTTTTCTTCCCCAGCATTTCTGCAGCTTCCTAGGGAGCCTGCCCCACTGCTGCACAGAACCATTCTCCTACCCAAGGGTGCTGCTGCATCAGGAATTGCCACTGAAGAAATGGAGCACTCAGTGCCAAACCAGGCAGCGTTTGCTTCAGAACAAAAGAAGAGATCCTCTTCACTCAGAATCTCCATTCCCCTCTGGTAGCTAGGTTTTTCTTAATTAGGTCAAAGTCATCACCTTCAGTCCTTCCTCCCTCAGCTTACATTCTCTTCCAGAAGGCTCCTCAACCCTCATTTGTTACTCAGTTCACCAGATCGACTTAGATAAGTCTTTATTACCCTTAAACTAGGCATTTCTACCCTCTCCTTCCTGTTTATGTCCTGTTATATTTACAAAAATAAAGTCAAAATTTAAAAATGCCTTGAGATAGAAGAACATTTTGATACATTCGCTGAGTCTCAGCCCTCAATAGTATCTTTCTACTAACTAAATTTCCATTACCGCTACTCTTGCAATTAGGTCAAATGGAGTCTGGAGTTCAGAGTCCAGCCCATCAGTCCCTGTGGTGCTAACCTGTAGTGATAAACCCTGTAGCCACACATGGGTGGATGAACAGACAGGTCAACAGCCACTTTAGCTTAATGACTGTGGAAATGCTGCCTACATTTAACACAGAAGCTTGCTCTGCATTTTCGAATGAAAGGGAAGAAAGCAAATTTTAAGATACTATAATAAACTTACTTGTCTCCATTATGGAAAAAAAATTATATTTTTAGTCATTCTACTTAGACATTCCTCAATAAAATCTGAATTTCTGCAGAAAGCTGGAATGAACTGTATGAAAGGTTACATTGTCACTGGAGCCATTAACAGAAGTTCATCCTTCTATCCCTGATTGAAAGCTCCTTGCCTTAAGTCAAAGTTTCTGTCACCATGGAAGCCAGAAAACAGTTAGAATAGAAGTAAAATGGCTCAAGATGCTCATTTATAAAAGGAGTTGTGAATTGTGTAGCAGAGATCCAAGGCAGACAATAATAAATGAGGCAAGTTCCCATCTGATTTTTAAAGTTGCACACAGTCGAAATTCTCATTTATGGGATTAGTTAGGATGTGAATTTATGCATTCAGAATTGGAACGTGAAGATTCAGCATTATCATGGCAGAAGTCTAGCTTTGTTCTGTAAGTCTTTCTTCATAATAATAAAAGTTAAGCGTGTCTTACCACGAAAAAAAAATGTTGTGTGTATGTAAGGCATATGCTAATTAGCTTGATTTAGACATTCCATAATGTATACATGTTCCAAAAAATATGTTATATATGATCAATATATACAATTTTTGTCAGTTTAAAAAACTAAATAACTTTAAAAATTATTTTCCCCTCTTTGGTGGTCATCACCACTTCTCTCTCTTTTCTTCCTTCAACTTTCTATTTTAAGTTCAGGGGTACATGTGCAGGATGTGAAGTTTTCTTACACAGGAAAACAGGCGCATGGTGTTTAGCTGCACAGATCATCCCTTCACCCAGGTATTAAGCCCAGCATCCATTAGCTCTTCCTCATGCTCTCCTTCTCTTCACCCCTGCCCTGACAGGCCCCACTGTGTGTGTTCCCTCCCATGTGTCCCTGTGTTCTCACCATTCAGTTCCCGCTGGTAAGTGGGAACATGCAGTGTTTGATTTTCTGTTCCTGAGTTAGTTTGCTGAGGATAATGGCTTCCAACTCCGTCCATGTCCCTGCGAAGGACGTGATCTCGTTTGTTTTCATGACTGTTAAGTTAATCATAGTACTACGACTTTTAGTCGAGAATGTCTCAATATACTGAACATTGAAGGATCACCTCAAACCATGAACTCCTTGGGAATTGATGTGAGGTGTACTAGTTTTTATTAGTTTGCTGCTGTAAAAAAATTATTACAAATTTAGTAGCTTAAGAAAACACCCATTTGTTATCTGGAGATCAGAAGCTCAGTCACAGCATAGCTCAACTGATCCCCCTGCTTAGGATACCACAAGGCTAAAAACAAGATATTGGCCGGGATGTTTTCTTTTCTGGAAACTCTGGCAATGAATCCACTTCCACACTTATTCAAGACAGTGACGGAACTCAGTCCCTTGCAGTTGTACGACTGAGACTCCTGTTTCTTTGCTGGCTGATAGCCAGGGCTGTTCTTAGCCCAAGAGATCTCTCTCTGTTCCTCTTTGCACATGACCTTCTCCATCTTCAAGACAGCAATAGCATATTGAGTCCTACTGACTCTTCAAATATCTGTGGCTTTCTCTTCCGACGTCAACCAACTAAAGAAGCTTGGTCTGAAGGGTCTACGTGATTACTCTGGGCACACCTGGATGATCCAGGAGAATCTCCCTGTTTTAAAATCAGCTGATTAGTAACCTTAATTATATCTGCAAAGTAGAGTATATATTTGCAAATATAATTAAGAATTTGCCCTGTCAGGTAACATACTCACTGGTGTAACACCAGAGAAGGAAGGTCATGGGGCCGAAGTTCTGCTGCCACATGGGGGATGAGTAGAAAGAGGTATTTTCCCCTTACAGTAAATATTTCTCTATCACTTGGACATTTTCTTAATACAAGCAATTACTAGTTTTGTAATTTTTAAAGCTTTTTTATTTTAAAGATTAAAATATTCAAAGTCATCCATTTTCAAGTACACTAAATTTTTTAAGAAACCTTCATTCACAAATAATATAAATTGCATTCTTGTCTGTTAAGTAGGGAAGTCTACTAGCTGTCATTGTTTGGCTTAGTTTAAGATCAACACTTTAAAGTTATATCTGTGAAGATGTTTACAAAAAAAAATTATTTTTCCAAAGGTACTACTGGCATCACATACAGAATTGAAACTATATCTTTTTGAAAGAAAAAACTGTTAAATAATTAATTAAGCAATTTAGATTTTAAAATAAATGTGCATTTTGTACTCTCAGCACTAAGTGTCATATACAGAAGATACACAGAGATACACAGAAGAGGGAAATGGTACCCATGTTACTTATAATCTCACTGAGAAGGCAAAGATAAAAAACATAAAATAATAATAATATACTCTGAGGTGTTATGTATAATTTATACCTTTGGAATTCAGAAGAAGGTACTGTCACTGCCTTGGTGGGGATATTTCCCATAAAAAGCAGAATTTGAATTTGTCAGGAATGCTCTGCCTTTTTGAACCTAAGTCCCTCAACTCCTCCTTCCCAAACAGGAAGTCTGACTTGAGCCTAGCATTCTAAATCCTGTGGGAGGGAGTAGCTGTTGTGTCACTATATTTCAATCTCCTCTTATCATGCTAGTACAACTTCTTCAGGGCCCTGAAACAGACAGATGCAGAGGCAATTCATGAAAATTATGATGGACTTCACCATCTCAGATCACAAAAGTCAGAAGTTATCACAATAAACTTAATTCCTCCCCTACATGTTATTTAGTACTCAGAGACAAAATGTGCAATATGTAGCATTTGGGACAGCAGTTAAAATTGTCAACAGCCCAATATTCTAATTCTATCATACTCATTATAACCTTTAAAATATCATCAGTTTCACCTTTGGCTCTCCTAAACTGGTCGACTTAGGATTCTGGCAGTGCATAAAGGTTGTTACCATACTGCTTTTCTTTTCATGTTTATAACTAGGATTCCCCAACTTCCTGGAAATATCCAGAAGTTTAAAATAATTTCTCTAGAATGTTAAAAGTTTCCCTCAGACAATGTCCATTTCTTTTCAACAGTTATCTTACAGATAATTTAACTTGCACTAAAAACATCACTTATCATAAACCATCCCAGAAGAGGTTAGCAGCCAAAGTCAAAGATATGAATGCCTGGTGTTCTAAATCCAGTTACATTTGCCAAAATTCTGCATAATTTTAGTAACATTACACAGAGCACTTCTAAGAGAGGCTCTCTGTGCCACTCAAGTAGGCTGGAAGCTGGGACCTAGACATATTGAATTTTTAACCCTATCAGAGTATCATTAATTAAACAACACTGTTAAGTTAGTAAATAATAAAATGTTTTATCTTTGTATCGCATTCTGCAGTCTAGAATACCTAAGTGCACTTTTACAGAGTGATATGCACCACAGCAGTTGTATGTTCTAGCTGCTGCAAGGCATAGTAAAAAGAACGTTGGTTTTAAAGTCAGACATTAACTAGGCTCAAAAGAAGCCTAAGCAATCCCTATCAAAATACCAATGATCACCTTCACAGAAAATTTTAAAAACTCCTAAAATTCATATGGAATCACACAAGACCCCCAATAGCCAACACAATCCTGAGCAAAAAAGAAAAAGCCAGGGGCATCACACCACCTGACTTTAAAGTATATTACAAAGCTATGGTAACCAAGACAACGTTGTTCTTGCACAAAAACAGACACATATACCCATGGAACAGAATAGAGAGCCCAGGTTTAAGTCCACATATTTACAGTCAACCAATTTTTTATGAAGGCACTAAGAACACTCACAGGAGAAAAGACATCTCTTCAATAAATGTTGCTGGGAATACTAGATATCCGTATGCAGAAGAATGAAATGAGACCCCTATCTCTTACCATATACAAAAAAAAAAAAGAATCAACTCAAAATGTAAGAATAGAAACCGTAAAACAACTGTACAAAAACATAGGGAAAATGCTTCAGGACATTGGTCTGGGCAACGATTATGTGGAGCAGACCTCAAAAGCACAGGCAACAAAAGCAAAAATAGACAAATGGGATTATGTCAAACTAAAAAGCTTCTGCACAGCAAAGGAAACAATAACAGAATGAAGAGACAACCTGCAGGATGAGAAAAATATTTGCAAACTATTCATCTGATGAGGAATTAATATCCAGAATATGCAATGAACTCAAACAACTCAACAGAAAAAAAAAATCCAATTTGAGAATGTACAAATGAGCTGAATGAACATCTCTTAAAAGAAAACATACAAATGGCCAACAGATATATGAAAAAAATGCTCAACATCACCAACCATCAGGGAAATACAAACTAAAACCACGAGAAAATATCATTTTACCCCAGTCTAAATGACTATTATCATTATCAAAAAGACAAAAAATAGTAAGTGCTATGAGGATGCAGAGAAAGGGGAACTCTTATACACTGTTGGTGGGAATGTACATTAGTATAGTCATTATGAAAAACAATATGGACAGTCTCAAAAACTAAAACTAGAACTACCGTATAATTCAGCAATCCCACTACTGAGTATATATCCAAAGGAAAGAAGACTGGTATGTTGAAGAAATATCTGTACTCCCGTGTTTATTGCAGTACTATTCATGATAGCAAAGATATAAAATCAACATAAACAGGTTGATTTGCCCATCAACAACTGAACACATAAACAAAATGTAGTACATATACACAATGGAATAGTATAAAAAAATGAAATCCTGTCATTCATGGCAACAATACATGATCTTGAAGAACAATATGTTCAGTTAAATAAGGCACAGAAAGTTAAATATCACATGTTCTCACTCATGTGTAAAAGCTTGAAAAGTTGATTTTATACACGTGGAGAGTAGAACAGTGGTTACTAGAGGCTGGGAAGGGCAGAAGGGAATGGAGATAGCGACAGGTTGGTTAGTTAATAGTTTCAAATTAACAGCTAGAAAGGAGAAATAGGTTCTAGTGTTGCATAGCACTATACGGTGACTACAATTAACAAGAATTTATTGTACATTTTCAAATAGCTAGAAGGGAAGATTTTGGAAGTTTCCAACACAAGGAAATAAATGGTAAATGTTTGAGATGATGGATAGGATAATTAGCCTGATATAATTACACATGATATACATGTATCAAAATGTCACAATGTACCCCATAAATATGTACAATTGTTATATGTCAATTAAAAATAATAAAAGAAAAAAAAGGTTAAGATAACTTTTTTTAAGTAACCTAAGTCCTTCACCAACTATAAGACAATGGGCAATTCGACTAACTTCTCTGGGCCTTAGTTTCTCCTCAGTAGTATGGAACTAGTAACATTTATTTCTCAGTTAAACAAATGTACCAAATGGAAGAACTGAAATCAATTAAGATACATACCAAAAACTAAATAAAATACTGCAATTTCTCTCTTATAAGACAAGGACATTGAAACTCAGATGTTAGAATATTTCTCCAAAATTTTACCACAAATTAATTAAAGTGTCCAGGCTAAAAATTAGATTGTTCTTCTAGACTTTAGTAAAATGAGTTGTAAATAATACATATATGTCTTTGTGGTCTTTCACACACTGGGGAAGAAATGGGAAAGACAAGCAGGTTGAAATTTGATGTCACTATCCATTTCCATGCTTCCAGCATTAGGAAAATGGCAGAATCTCTTGCACGTGGAATATCTACAAGGAGCCGTAAACCAGGATATAGTCAAGGGGCTAATCTTCTAGGCTGTTCCATGCCTGAACAAAACACTCTCAGTACAGGACACTTTCTGTAACCAATTTTACCCGAGGCAGAGAACAACATGCATCCTTCCCAAGTGGCAATATTATCTCCACTTCACAAATGGGTCCCCTCTGGGATCTGATGTGAGCAAAGGAAATAATCAGGAACTACAGGGAGAAAAAGAGGCTACTTTGAGACCTAATGCAAGCTCTTTTTCAGGAACTGTGAAGCATGCAATGCCATCATAATGTAAAATGCATTAAACTGTCAGAATGAAGATCCTGTCTTCAATCATGTAAAGTCCCTCAAGATTTCAATGTTCAATTTTGCATTAAGAAATCTCCTGACCCTCGCCTCCAACCCAAAACAGAAAAGTTGTCTTAGAAAGGGGAACAAGTTGAAATATTTTAATAGAGTGTGTGGTGCATTAACATATATCAGGTAAAACTGCAAAACCTTTTTTAAAGTTACATAGATTTAAACCCAAATTCAATGAGTATTCCATAAGTAATACCATAAGTAGTGTTGATTAAATATTATTTTGCTTAATAAGACAAAAAAATCAAAATCTATTGACAAGTTGTTGATAATCAATTGTTAGGATTTTCCTATTTCAGTCCCAGTGCTGGTTACTGCATAAAAGTTATTGTTTAAGTAGGCTACGCAGATATCCTTAGGAATGGATACATGTTTCTCATATACATTCTGAAATTTGATAAATATGTTTTATTTTCCACTTTGAAGTGGAAAATGCACTGATAACCACTGTTTAGGGGGATCTAAGTTTATATCTGATGACATTTTAAAATCTAGAGACTCTTTATTAATAAAAGTTTACTGATAAAAAGCAAATGTTTTGTCTTCACAATGAAAACAATAACAGAGTAATACCTTCTTTTCTCCTTTTCATCCTTCCCTCCTTTTTTGCTGTCTTCTAGGAGCACCCTTATGAGAACCTGAGACCTAAATATTAAGATAAATTACTTTGCTGAACTCAGAACAAACTCTCTCTGTGCTGTATTCTTCTGCCTCTGGTTTCTTATTCTTTTACAGGGCTCTATCTTCTATGGATGATGACAGAAAAATCACTCATAATTGCTGAGACACAGGAAATGGGGTATAAAACTAGTACTGCCTTGCAGAAACCAAATAGAATCTTTGTCACCTATAGGGGAATCCCAAGAGTATTGTGTTCAATGACAATTTTTCAAATTTTGTAGATTTTGCATTCATGCTCAATTCACAATGTCTGAATTTTGTCTCATGTACTTTATTAGTAAGAGCTCATTTAAAAAGATAAAAACCTGGTGTCCAGAACCTAAAGGAAATCAGAAAACACTAAATGAAAATTGTCCATGGATTTAATGAGATGTTAAACTATTCAGTCTTAAATATTGTAACAGATTATTGTTAGAATCAAGAAGTAATTGAGCAAAAGTTTTGATTTTCACCTAAATTCATGGTGACATAACCTGTGTTTATAGGGAAATATATTGTATCATGGACTAAAGTTTATAAGTCTATTTACTTAGAGTATCATGGAACAAAACAAAAGAATTACTACAAGGAGAAGAGCCATATAATAGCATAAAAAAAATTTTATTTTTCAAGCCAAATAGTTTGCAGTCTATAAACGTGAACATATTATAAGTACAGACATTTTCAAGCACTTTTTGAAATAGTAAAAGCCAATTTAAGTGAAATCTTAGAACCTCAATAATTAAAACAATTAAAAGGGCAGATACGCTAATTAAAGTAGGTCCCAGTACTAAAGGCTCAACCTCTCCCTCACCCTGTAAGATTGCTTCTAGACCGGACACAGTGGCTCACGCCTGGAATCCCAGCATTTTGGGACGTCTAGGTGGGCAGATCACCTGAGGTCAGGAGTCCAAGACTAGCCTGGCCAACATGGCGAAACCCCATCTCTAATAAAAATACAAAACTTAGCCAGGCGTGGTGGAAGATGCCTGTAATCCCAGCTGCTAGGGAGGCTAAGGCAGGAGAATGGCTTGAACCTGGGACGCAGAGGTTGCAATGAGCTGAGATGGTGCCATTGCACTCCAGCCTGGGGGGCAGAGCAATACTCCATCTCAAAAAACAAAGATTGCTTCTAAAGCACCTCCATAAAAGTCTAGAAATCATCAATTAGAAGACTACTGTGTAAAGATCCTGAAGGCCTGAGTTCTAACACTGCATCTGCCACCAAGAACCTGAATGACATTGGACAGACCATTCAACAGCTCTGGCCTACTCTGTACAATAAAGGAGCTGGGTAGCCAATGACAACCTCCCAAGTCCAGTAGTCTGTAATTTTGAGAGTTGGAGCAGGGTTCACTTGTGTTCCCATTGCTTAGCAGGATTCAAATCTGTAACTATGTTAGCCAATGCATTTTTGCTAACACTGTTTCAGGTTTCCCCTGCTTTGTCCCTCTTGAACTGACAGACTCAGAACTTGGCAGTGCACAGAGGTGGTTGCTGCACTGCTGTTCTTTTCACGTCGTAACTATTTTCAAATGATGTGTAGTGGAGTCACTTAATCTAATCTTTCTGACCCCTGGTTTCTATTTGTGGTTTCTAGACAATTACAAAGTGTTCTTCTAAAACTCAGATTCTGTTACTTGTTTGACATTCTCAAAGTTCGAGTTTTACTTCCTGTCTCTTACTTCAAAGAAAAATAGAAGGTTTAAGAAACTCAACACTAATATAATTAGTGTTGGGCCCACAAAACTGAAGACCCTATGACTAAGTTGTCATTAGACCAGAGAATAACCCACTCCAGTCCATTAAATACATATGTAATTCATGCGGTTAGGAAAACGCATGGTGCTAATATTCTCTAAACTTGATTGAGAAATGCATATATAAGGGTGGGATGAAAGAGTCTCTAACTATATTGATTTTAAGTAACATCTCACATTGCAAAACCAAAACCAAAATAAAAAAACTCTAATAACTCCACAAGGAAACAATGCCTAAGATTCCCTACACAGGTTAGCACAAAAGAAAACCACTGAAAGAGGTGACAATGGCTGGGCACAGTGGCTCATGCCTATAATCCCAGCACTTTGGGAGGCTAAGGTGGGAGGATCACTTAAGCCCAGTACTTCAAGACTGGCCTTGGTAACAAAGCAAGATTCCATTAAAAAAAAAAAAAAAAAATTAATTAGCCAGGTGTGGTGGCACATACCTGTTGTCCTAGCTACTCCGGAGGCTGAGGTGGGAGGATTGCTTGAGCCCAGTAGGTCAAAGCTGCAGTGAGCCATGATCGTGCCACTGTACTTCAGCCTAGGTGACAGAGTGAAAACTTGTCTCAGAAAAAAAAAAGAGAGAGAGAGAGAAAGAGGGTGACACTGCCTTTAACTTCCCCACCACAATCTGAATACAGCTTCCCTTAAACTTAAAAGGAATGGGGATGTCCTAAGAAGATGATCTGTCCTAAAATTCAAAATAATGCTCATTTCCAATCTTCTCCTGAGTATTTGCATAATTTTCAGGGTAATAAACTCAGTTTCTCATGTATTTTGTAAACAGGAGATTCAAGGACTTACCCTGGACCTGGAGGATGGAAAAAGCTAATGTCAGGGAGAAATCACGCCTGAATCTGCAACCATGCATCATTCAGGAGTCTGTGCAGATTGAATTGTGTTCTGCTTATTATGGATCTAGACACTACTGTTTTTGAAAATTAGTATTTGTTTGGGGAACGAGTGAGCTTTATGGGTACACGTGTGTATTCTATTCAATAGTTACAAATTGGATGATGAAAAATTCTTAATCTCCATTTCTCTTGGAGAAATGAAGAGAATCAGACTGGAAGTTTCTAAATCCACTCTGGATGTTTCTACTGTACTAAGATTGTCAAGGTTCATCCTAGACTCTCCTGCCAAGCCCACTCCAATCCCTGCCACTGCATGTTACAGAAGACTTGACGTCTCAAAGGCAGGAAAGTGGATTGCTTGGGTCCTGCTACCAGTAAGGAGAAAAAGATCTCCTAGAGCAATATTGAGCCTCACAGGAAGTGAAGAAATAGTACATAGAATTCTCAAGAAAGAAATGTTCTTTCCTATAAGAGGGTGGACACAAGGTCAGGGAGCAAAATAGGAAGGAACTGGGGCATTTTCTTGAGATAACAGCCAGAAAGCATTTATATGCTGGCATGTGTTTCATTGAACGATAAAAACTGTCACATGAGACAGAAATTAAATATTTTTTTCCTCCTAGAACATAGTTACCTTCAGTTCCCCCAACATTTTAGTAAAGTAGCAAATGCCTACACAGTGTGTATTTGGTAGGATGAAAAACCAAGGAGCAGGGCAGGACAAGGAAGTGTGGTCTAGACCAATCACCTTTCTGTTGGTGCTTACACAAGGGAAAAAAAAAGACCTTCTGAGAAATTCGGATCATAATCCCAAAAGACAAAATCCTCGAAGTTCAAAATCCCTAAATCCTAAATCCCTAAAATCTAAGATTCTGAAAATCACAATCCTGAAAGATTAAAATCCTGAAACATTGAAATCCAAATTCAAGGGAAGGCATTAGTGCACTTTTGGTTGTATGCATGATAGTTGCATCATGTTATGTGGAACTGTTATCTTATGGCTGACTTTATATGCATTTGGCAGAAAATCTGGATGAGTGGATTGTCCATGTTACACAGACAAGATGAAAACTTCCATTTTAAAAATGTGTCATTTGTCTACATTGACATTCCTTCCAGTGGATGAAATTCCAGGAGTTTTTAATGAATTAAAGGGACATTTGCCTGAAGAATCCAGCAAAGAAGTTACTGACTAGTTCAAGAATAATGACGTGCATGGAAGACACTTATGCAACGGCACTGTGGTTCAGTCACCAGTATTGTTTCCACCAAATTTGTGGTCTATGTATGAGTACATGTGGAATGGATTTCCAAGTACTCAAAACATCATAGAAGCAGGCACAAAAGATGGGAAAATTTAATAAGGAATGCTCATGTTGGTGTATATAGAATCATAAAATAGTTTCAAAAGCAGCAGTGACACATAGAAAATGAATGTGAATGTATTCTTCAATGAGAGCCATGCCCTAAAAGGACAAAAAACAAACAAAAACAAACAAACAAAAAAAAACCGCTATTCATCTCAATGCAAGACTTCAAAAACTAGTTAATGATTACGAAATTCAGCTAGCTTTTATAAAGTACCTCCATTCTTAATTTTCTATGCTACATGTATATATTTCCTCTTTGCATCATTCCAAATACCATACATAAAAATTGTGTAGGCTTGTAGAGAGGTCTAATTTGTCTTGGGCACTTTGTGCAGGTTTGATTCTACGAAAGTGCATTATCACAACATTGACTGGGTGTAAACATTGTGAGGGCACATAAAAACATTGGAACTTCCTCAGTAAATAAAGAGGTGTCTTCTTTGTACATCTACATTTGAAAAAGACAAAATGTTGCAAGATCTCCATTCGTAGGTACCTGCATTTGCAGTAATGACCCATCAAGGTTTTTCCTCAATCTCATCAAAAGACAGGTTGTCAGTCACATTATTTCAGATGACCGAGTTATAAAGATGGATGCACACAATAACCAACCATAGTGATAGGTATTCAAACATTTCACTTTTTGACCTATTTCTTTATAAATCCAGTTTGTCTGCTCATAACTGTTATAGCCATGTCCTTATCTGAGTGCTTATGCTTGCAAAAATATGTATGCTATTCTTGCAGGATGTTTCCTTAGTTAGGCTAAAGATGGGGTCCTTGTCCATCCCACGGCCATGAAAATTTAGGCTCACAGATGGTTTGAAGCATGAGTAAAGCAGGGTTTCATTGGGGGAAAAGGGGGAAAGAGGGATCCTCTGCAAGGCCTCAGTCCCTTGCTAGAGTGCTTCCCGCTCACAGCTTGAATCCCAGGTTCCACATAGGAAGAGAAGGGGTCAGGCTCCTCCCTGCTGGAAACAGCACGAACTTCCCGAGGTTCCACCATCCCACTGCACATTCCTCCCCGTGAGCAGGATGGTTGGAGTTGTACCAGGGACCCCCTCCCACCTGACTCTCTCATTCCCCCCTCTAAAGAAGTCCATCTAATTGCCCCTAGAATAAAACTAAGAAGGAAGAGCAATCTTAACTACTTCCTGCTGACAAGGGGCACTGTTTTGGGGAAATGGCAGAAGAAATAAGTCTTCTAAAAATGTAAATTAGTATATTTTAAATAAATTCAAAATTATTTTTTTCTAGAATTATATTTCTGGGGTTTGATATTTCAGGATTATGATTTTCAGAATTTTAGATTTTAGGAATTTTGATCTCTTGGGATTATGCATCCAGGATTGTGTCTTTGGGAATTATGACTGACTTCCCTTTTGAGAGGCCTCTGGTCCAAGAATCCAAGGCAATGACCAGAAGCAAAGTAAATGGTGGACAGTTGTAGAACTGAGACCAACAAGGTAGAAATAGCCTGGAAGAAGCAAGCACAGCGGATGATTCAAGAGCTAAGGTGAGACTAACTCTCATTTGTTCACATTTATATGCCAGGAAAGCCACAACTAAAGACAGAAACCGACATATGGGGTTGCAGGAGCTTTAAACATTGGGCAAATTTAGATTGGGTACCTTGAGGTAAAAGGCTTTGTACTTCCCATAAGCTCTCAATGAAAATTTTGCCCTAACTTTATAACATATATTCTAAGATCGAATTTGTATGAAAGCACCACAAAACAGGACAAGACCCTCGGGAGCAGAAAGAAGGAATGGCCAGTTTATTAATGGAACACTAAACTTTCTTTGTTTTTTCAATATCTTGGGGGCTGACTAAATTATTTCATCCAGGTATGTAAGTGAAAAAAACAGTCATAACAACAACAACAACAAACTATTTTACCAGGGCAGGCTTTAAAAACCAAACACATATATTAGGCTTGAAAAGCAGCCAATTGCTGTAATTCCATTTAGCTTGCAGACCATTTCTAAGTTGGGAAAATATGATTGCAAAACCTATAAAAACCTGATTAAAGCTTTGAGGTTTCTCCCCCACCCCCAGTCTGGCATAAAATAGTAGGAATAAGATAACTCTCCATTTTCCCCACCTACAGCTTAGATATCATAAGATAGCTATAAATTATGCTGTGATGACCACAAGCTGCACTCAAGCAAGTGTCTCACCCACTGACCCCAGATATGCCCCTCAGTACCCGTTTAAAGATCACCTCCAATAACATATGCATTTGCTTGAAATTGCGCTTGGAGCTTGAGTTCGACTAAATTTTTACTAAGCTATTTAAAATGAATTACATGAACTAAATGGATTTTGAATCCTCTGAGGACAAATGCACCATATGAATACAAACACACCATAGGGCTGTAAGAAAACTCTATTCCATTAAGGGATGAGGCGAATCCCACAATAAGAGCAGAGGAGCCAGGAGACGAGTTGTGGGAGCTGCGGTGAGATGAAACCACAGAGGGTCCCGGCAAAGGCTGCTGTTGGCAACACAATGCTGCATTGCAGGTACCTATCTGCTACACAGAGACCACATCTGTTTTGCATACTTAAGTGTTTTAGGGGTGGAAATGGTGACCCAAACTCATTTCTAACTCACAAGATTAATGAGACCATGCTCAAAATCAGTTTCAGACTTCTCAAAAGAAGAATTATTTATAGATGCCAGGCATCATCATTCACAGAGAAGGATAGCAAATTGCCACTTCCAAGCCAGCCCACAGAAAGCCCCCGTGTGTTTCATGCTCTTGTCTCTTCCACCAGCTAGAGGCAGTTGATGATGAGTTCCTGTGGATTCTTGCTTCCCAAAGTCTAGTCTATGAACCAGCCACATTGGCATCACTCAGTGCTTATTAAAGATGCAAAATCTTAGGTCCCATTCCAGACCTCCTGAAACAGAATCTGCCTTTTAACAAGCTCCCCCAGGCAATTCATATATGCATGGAAATTTGAGAAGCACTGGTCTAGACTGGTGGTAGGATGCTAGAACTGCCAGATGAAAAGAGCATGAGTCCCTGAATTGCCACATGGAGGAAAGCCACCAGCTGACCAGAAACATCTGCCTTGGATTCATGAAAGACTTGGAAAGAAACTGGGTATAAGCCATTACATTTTTTTGCTTTTATTTGTTAACACAGATGAGCCTACTCTAACAAATACAGCTAAACATATCTATTTCTAAACCATCTGGAGTCTGAACTCTGTTCTTCTGGAATTTGGAATATCAACAAAATTCTTAGAAGCAGATTGAATTAACCAAGAGACTATTTTATCACATGACAATCTGTGTATGGCTCCAAGTCAAGTGTGTGTGTATTTATATATATATATACACTAGCAGATAAGTTGTATAAAATAAGGGTAGGATTTTTCAACCTTCATTTATTTCCAGGTCAAGCTTCCCTTCTTTCCATTAGTCCTTTATCAAGGATGTTATCAAGTCCTTTTTGAAAGGACCAGTGTCAGTTTCAGCATCCCTGCTGACTTTGAGCATCTATCATTTTAAGAATGAAATCATTCTTCATGGCATATTATAAGCCTTTTTTGTCAGGTAGTTAACTAAACTGGCACCAGTTAACTGTGATCTAAACTTTATATTGACAGATCTGGCAACAGACTGACATTCCTTGCACTAATTTTGGCTGCCCGATCTGAAAAAAAAAAAAAAGTATGTTTGAAATGATTTATCTTAAGCTGACAGCAGTCTTCATCGGGGTGCCAGCCACTGACAGAGTGAGGGAAAGGACCCAGCATAAAATCCTAGGTGAATATGCTTGTAAGTCAGGAAGGAAGAATTTAGGACTCCTGTCCCTCAAAGTCATAATTTAATTTAACAACCAAAGCTGGAAGGAAAACAAATGTTTCTTAGTAAGCCTCACCATCAACAATCTATTTTTCTCCAATACCACATTTATCTTACCTTGTAAAGCCCAGGATTACCTTCCCCAAGTCTTACAATCATATCTGACACACACTAACTATTCCAGCAGCTCAGTAGAGCCCCTGAAATGCAATTATAAGAAAAGATCTAATAAGCCAAAGATTAGCGACAGAAATGTGAGAACTCTTAACTGTTTTTCTTTGGGGCTGATGTGAAAGCCAGAAATGAACCAGCTGAAGGAATAATGATACAGAAGGAACTGACAAAATTGGAAAGATCCATCACCATAGTCACGGTGCAGAAATGACAGTATCTGGGTAGTGACAGCATCATTTGACCATTAAATCCTAAATTGTTACATCTCTCTTTTCCTAATGAAAATAAGATGCAGAAATACTTTCAGACATTAACAAGAAGCTGTCTAGAACATTACTAATATTTCTTAGACCAATCATGCTTTATTAACAACCTAAAACCCAGATTTTTAGAGTATGCCAACACTCTGCAAATACGTTAATATGTAGCTGTTCACTGTCATCTTTTATTTTTGGTATAATTTGGTATGAGGTGTGTATTTGTGTATATGAATGGTAATGATGAGCACAATAAAATAGCCCTGGATTCATTATTTAAATTATTGCATTGGTATGTATGGCAATAAAGGAGATGGGGGAGGGGAATACATACTGCCTAGAAACTGAAATTATTTCCTAATGCCATCAAGCCAGAGTGAATGAAGTTCTCCTGGGGAAATACTATCCATTCTAATTGGCTGAATTGGACACTGTGGTGCCACTAAGCGCATACTAAGGGGTCATTCACCAAAAGGTAACCTTTGGTGTTTAAAAAAAAAAAAAAGGAAAGAAAGCAAAAAAAACTTCAGCCTCTTTACCTCTATTTACATTTTCGGCAGCAAAAACATAAACATAGGAATAGAAGCACATAAGATAAAACATGAACTTCTGTACACAGCAGGCCCCATGTCAGTGTGCTGTGGGCTCCATGTTCTCTGTGTGCTCACCTGGATTCCCCTTCCTCATTACTTGCCATGGTGTCTGTGAGGCTCCCCCGTGGCTTCTCCCAGACCTCTCCTCTCAGGTAGCTGTCCATCCTCTGCTTCTTTTATTACCTCCTCTCCTCCATTGAGCACGTCTTTCCTGTGCCCCATTTCTTTCCTTCCCCTTCAAACAGATTAACCCACGCTAAGTTGTCAAAGATTTGTATTCCTTTCCTGCTTTGAAACCAGATACGCTTGTATCACAATTGTAACCCTATTCACAATAGCAAAGATTTGGAATCAACCTAAATACCCATCAACAGATGATTGGATAAAGAAAATATGGTACATATATACCATAGAATACTACTCAGCCATAAAAAGGAATAAAATCATGCCTTTTGCAGCAACATGGATGGAACTGGAGGCCATTATCTTAAGTTAAATAACTCAAAAACAGAAAGTCAAATACACGTTGTCACTTATAAGTGGGAGCTAAATAATGTATACACATGGACATAGAGTATGGAATAATAGATATTAAAGACTCAGAAGGGTGGGAAGGTGGGAAGGGGTGAAGGATGATAAATTACTTAATGGTCACAATCTACAATATTCAGGTCATGGGTACACTAAAAGCCCAGATTTCATCAATACAAAATATATTCATGTAACAAAACAACACTTGTGTTCCCTACATCCATTTTTTAAAAAAGTTTAAGTACAGCTGGGTGCAGTGGCTCATGCTGTAATCCCACCACTTTGGAAGGCCAAGGCAGGCAGATTGCTTGAGCTCAGGACTTCAAGACCTGCCTGGGCAACATGGCAAAACCCAGTCTCTATAAAAAATACAAAAATTGTCTGGGTGTGGTAGTGGGCACCTGTAGTCCTAGCTACTCAGGAGGCTGAGATAGAGGATCACCTGAGCCGGGGAAGTCAAGGCTACAATGAGTTGGGATTTTACTACTGTACTCCAGCCTGGGTGACAGAGTGAGATTTTGTCTCAAAAAAAAATTTTTTTAATGTTTAATAATAAAAAAAACACTTTTAAGGTAAAAAAAAAAAAAAGAAAAGAAAGAAAAAAGGCAGATATAATTTTGAGTAGGCAGACTTCTTAGTTCCCTTCAAATAGCTTGATGAAGGTGGCTGCTTTTTATGCCAGTGTGTAAGACTGATTTAGACATCAAGAAGACTTTGGAAGTGAAGGAGATCAAAATATTTTACCCCCAAATATATTTCTTTGACATATTTTGAAATGGCTGCCGCAGAGCCAGCAGACTCAGGTGGGGATCATTTGCATCTGTGGAGAATCTCCATTAATGCAAGCCAAGCCTTCCCTTTCTAGGCCTTTTCTGGATCTAGGAGAGATTAACAGAGTCGGACACAGTGAAAGGTCTGAAAAGAAACATTTATCATCTGTTGTCTCTGAGGGCTGCTACAAATGAGTCTTCATCTACACAACAAGATCACCTTTGCTAGCCAGGCATCCTCTTCTCTCCCTCTTGTAACCTGTCTTGCTACTGAAATTTGATTTACCGCCGTCTCCTGTTTTTGGCCATGCTCTGGGCCTGCTTTCTGTCTCTAACCTCAAGATGGTATATAAGCTTCTGAACTTTATTAGGGTGTTGGGTCTTTGTTCTGAAGGCTCTTGTGTATACATGTTAGATGAATGTGTATGCCTCATCTCAGTGATTTTCAGTGAACTTTCAGAGGGCCAAGGGGCTCTTAAAAGAGATAGGATCTCACTTTGTGGCCCAGGCTAGAGTGCAGTGGAAGGATTGTAGCTCACTGCCACCTTAAACTACTGGGCTACAGTGATGCTCCTACCTCAACCTCCCGAGTAGCTGGGACTACAGGTGTGAGCCACTGCCCCTGGCTACTTAATCTCAAGGCCCTATATGGTGGCATATACACACCCCATTTTACAGGTGGTGTTCCTGAGGGTCAGAGAAATGAAGTAATTTAGTCAAGGTCACAAAGTGTCAGAGTAAAGATCTTAAACCATCTGTCTGGTTCCCAAGTTCATTCATTTCCCTTGGTTGAGGCTGTGTCAGGCATAGCACATTGTGGATAATGAGATACACATTTGGGCTTTATTCCCATTCTTGTTCCAGAGCACCTAAAACCCTTGGAATTTCCTGAGTAATTAAAGTATCTTTTGTTATTGATAATGAGCCACTTTCCATCACCTGAGTTTGGGCTAACGAGGTGACTTAGGATGGGGCCCCCAAGTAGCCTCAGGATAAGGCCAGGCACCTGAAAGACGCAGTGCATAGAGGATTAGAAGGTTGAAACTTTCAGCCCTACCCACCAACCTCCAGGAAGAGGGAGGGGAAGTCTGGAGACTAAACTCTATAAAAACTCTTGAACAATGAGACTTGATGAGTTTCCAAGTTGCTGAACACAAGGAGGAGCAAGGAGGGTGGCATGCCCAGAGTGGGCACAGAAGCTTCTTACCCTTTCCCCATCCATACCTTGCCCCAAGAATCTTTTCCATCTGAGTTGTACCCTTTACGATAAACGGGTAAATGTAAGTAAAGTGTTTCCCTGAGCTTGGGGAGCCATTCCGTCAGAGGCGTTTAACCAGAGAGACTCCATCTTGAATAGGGCCTAGGTAAATTAAGGCTGAGACCTACTGGGCTGCATTTCCAGGAGAGAAGGCATTCTTAGTCCCAGGATGAGATAAGAGGTCAGCACAAGATACAGGTCACTAGGACCTTGCTGATAAAACAGCATGCAGTAACGAGGCCAGTCAAATCCTGCCAAAACCAAGATGGTGATGAGAGTGAGCTCTGCTTCTCCTCATTATACTGCTTATCATACACTCATTATAATGCATTAGCTACTAAAAGACACTCCCACCATTGCCATGACAGTTTACAGATGCCATGGCAATGTCAGGAAGTTATCCTACATGGTCTAAAAGGGGGTGGAACCCTCAGTTCCAGGAACTGCCTGCCCCTTTCCCAGAAGACTCATGAATAATCCACCCCTTGTTTAGCACATAATCAAGAAATAACCATAAAATAGCCAACCATCTGCCTCTGGAGTAGCCATTCTTTGGTTTCTTTACTTCTCCAATGAACTTGCTTTCACTTTATGGATCTGTCACGAATTCTTTCTTGCACAAGATCCAAGAACCCTCTCTTGGGCTCTGGATCAGGACCCCTTCTGGGTAACAATTTAAGCAAATTAGGAGGAGGTGGTCATGGGAACCCCTGATTTATAGTCAGTCAGTCAGAAGTATTGGGGGCCCAGACTTGCAACTGGCATCTGAAGTGGGGCACTCTTGTGGGACTGAGCCTTTAACCTGTGAGATCTGACACTATCTCCAGGTAGATAGTGTCAGAATTGAACTAAATTATAGCACACCCAGTTGGTGTCCAGTGGAGAACTGATGTGCAGTAAAAAGCCAACCCATTGTTCAAAAACGTGTTCTGTGTTTGAGTGCAGACAGAAATGGTGAGTATGTGTTTCACCAGACATATTCTGTCCTATCATTCTGTCAGATAAATGGAAGGAGGCATTTCTTTATTTTCTCATAAAGGGAATTTTTCTGAGGCCTCATTCTTAGACACAAAAACTTCCCATTTATTATCTTTTCTAATGGATGTAAACAGTATAACTGCTTTCTGCCACCTGTCTAATGCAGAGCACTAACATATTAAAAAGTGTGTCTTGACCTGTCATCCCCTCCTCTCTTGACTCATGTCAACATTTCAAATTTTGTCCCATTTAGGAAAACGAGGATTCTTTGTCTGTAGGATGTTTGAGATCGGGTTTATAAACAGGTGGAATTCTCTTTCCAGAGGAACAAGGAAAATGAACTGGGAAAGCCTTTTGGGTGAAGATGCAGGTCATTAGCAGCTCGACACGCAAGAATTCACATTGAACCTGACCGTGTCTGACCTTAATGCAAACATTCACCCTGGCCCCTGCGGGCTGGGGAGTGAGAAAAAAGCGTGACAAGATGGATCCTGGCAGCTTTGCACTCGGGCAGAGACAGTAAATGCTCTCGCCACCCCAAAGCCCACCATTCTATGCTGTGAAATGATCTAGGGCTATATGATAAGGAACAGAAAGTAACATTGTTTTGTTGTTGTTTTTATCTGTCAAATCCAAAGAGACTATACATTTAAGGCAGTAAATGGGCTCAAGAAAAATACCAGAATGAGGAGCAGGCTGTCCTAGGTGGTGGAGGGGCAACAGGTATGTGTGAGTTGAAGAAAAGGAACAAGATCCTCTCCACAGTCTTGTCCAGGTCCAGAGTTTCTTCTCACCCTCCTCCTCACCTC
Source organism: Mandrillus leucophaeus (assembly GCF_000951045.1). Taxonomy (NCBI): domain Eukaryota; kingdom Metazoa; phylum Chordata; class Mammalia; order Primates; family Cercopithecidae; genus Mandrillus; species Mandrillus leucophaeus. Next base: position 1,569,865 of record NW_012103343.1, read on the forward strand.
CTTGCACAAGATAATGCTTCAGATGATGAGACTTGAGGGGCAAACTTCTAGTTCATATCCATTCCCTGCACCCTTGCTGAAACAACTTCCCATGATTCTCATTGTGGTCTCCCTACTTCACAACTCCAGCCAAGCCCGGGGGAAGTTTTAGTTCATGAGGGATTAAAAAGAGATCCTTGTGAGAGGCAGGTGCAGTGCTAAGCACTCAACACACACCATCTCTTTTAATCCTCCCTGAAACTGCATAATTATTACTATTGTTCCCACTTTACAGATGAGAAGATTGAGGCTCAAGCATCTTAAGTGAGCAGCCTCGGGCCACCAGCAAGTCTGAGCTGAGACGTGAATCTAGGTGTTCTGACTCCAGACCAATGGCTCTGGGCCTGTGAATTTCAGTTTCTGCTTCTACAAATCCCCAACCCCACACCCACACACACTCTAGATTTCCAAAAGCATGAAGCAGAAGCACACATGAAGCAGAAGTGTGCACTGAAGGCCCGCTCCAAGTACTGCTGAAGAAGAGAAATTTACAGGGAAATGAGATTTGCTATGAAAACGGCATGGTCCAGCTCCAGTGCTAGACTCCAGCTTTTGGTGGGGAGGAAACTGAGCCATGGTATAACAAGATTGCCATGGGTAGCTTCATATTTGAGAATAAACCAAGCTCCTGGGCCCTCAGTATGAAGAATTCTGTGGGAACCTGGACTCACACCAAACCCTGGGCCACCAAGTTGCATGGTTTCTTCATGTTCTCTAGTAGTGTTCTGAGTTGACCCAGAAGACAGGGATATGGTAGAAAGGACTGAAGGATTCATTGGATACCTAATTGGATATTTATCCAATTATCCAGAAATATAGTGGAGAGGATTCCAATATGAATCAATTACATTAAATTAGGTGACTTTTGAAATTTGTCCAACCCTAAGATTCCATGAGAAGAAGTATGTCTTTGTATTATTGCATAACTTTGCATATCAGGGAAAAGGAAGATGAGAACAATAATAGAGGTAATCACAAGTATTCACTGAGCTCTCACTAAGTGTCTGGCATTCCTATCTCTGATTCTTAGATGCTGTAACCCAGCACCATATGGACAAAGTCAGTGGCAAGAGGTAGAACAAGGACAGCAACAAATTAATTAACTAAATAGGAATTTAATTTGAGTGGAGTCCAAGGGGAATTGTAATTCATTTTGGCAGGTTGCACAAGACGTGTCTTGCCCTTCAACAATGCAAAGAAAGCATTCGACAAAGGAAGCTTCATGAGACTGCCCTACCATTACCAGTGTTCCTGGCAACATACACGTCCACAGGTCTGCAGAAGAAAACACAGAACTACCTAAAATATAATAATTCTGACAAGTTATCCTGACATGAGGGGCAAGTCAGACCTTTCCTCTAAGAGCCTATAGTGATGATCATAGCCATAACCACTATTTGGAAATACACTAACATATGCAGTTTCTCACTTCATTGAGAAACTTCATTAAGTGAGTTGTTTACTCCACTTAATTGAATGTTATCTTAGCACCAATTTGCCCGTTTTGGACTCCTTTCCAAATGGCTCCCCAACTAGATCACAAGTTCCTTGAGGGCAAAGCCCTGCAAATTTCTCGCCCCTCCATAACAATCTCTGATAAGTACAAAGTAGTGTGCAGTAAACACCAAAGGAATGGAAAAAAAATCAGTTCTGATGTGGAATCAGCAGCCACTTCCGCATAGTATATCTGTATAAACTGTCCATTGCCGAGACAGCAGCTTCAATATATGGTATCTACCCCAGTCTCCCTGTCTTCTGAAAAGTCTCCTCTAGCCCAGTGGATGCCCATCAGACTGCTCTCTTCTTTCTGTGCTTCAATAGCCCCTTGAAGTTCTCTTTTTTGTTGAGCCTCTTGAGCCTTTAGGGGCCCTGTTGTTTGTCAATCATTTTTCACACACTGTAGTCCTATGGAACTTTGCTGTTTTAGCTATCCCAGAGATTCTCAAACTTGAGCAGGGCCCACACTTAGATATTCTGCTCTGGAATAGAATCAGGAATCTACAGTTGTAATCAGCCCCACCAGGTAATTTCTGATACAGGCGGCCCAGGAATCACCCTGAGAGGTAATAATGTGCTAGCAGCCCTCACTCTCAGCGCCTCCTCGGCCTCGGGCCTGGGAGTCCACTCTGGCGGCACTTGAGGAGCCCTTCAGCCTGTCTGAGTGCGGGAGCCTCCTCCCTCTGCTTGCAAGGAGGTGTGGAGACTGAGGCATGGGGCGGGAACCCGGGCTGTGCTCGTGGGCCAGTGTGAGTTCCGGCAGGCGCGGGCGGGGGCATGGGCTCGGCTGGCCCCTCACACGGAGGGGCCAGCCGGCACCGCAGGCCCAGGGCAGTGAGGGGCTTAGCACCCGGGCCAGCAGCTGCAGAGGTTGCGCCAAGTCCCCCAGCAGTGCCGGCCCATGGGCGCTGCACTCAAATACTCACCAGGCCTTAGCTGCCTCCCAGCAGGGCAGGGCTGGGGACCTGCAGCCCTCCATATCTGAGCTCCTCCCCCTGTGGTGGGCTCCCGCGTGGCCTGAGCCTCTCCGACGGGCGCCGCCCCCTGCTCCATGGTGCCCTGTCCCCTGGACAGCCCAAGTGCTGAGGAGTGCAGGCGCGGCTGGGGACTGGTGGGCAGCTCCGCCTGCAGCCCTAGTGCAAGATCCACCGGGTGAAGCCAGCTGGGCTCCTGAACTGGATGGGGACTTGGAGAACTTTTATATCTAGCAGGAGGATCCTATGTGTACCAATCAGCACTCTGTGTCTAGCTCAGGGTTTGTAAATACACCAATCAGCACTCTGTGTCTTGCTCAGGGTTTGTAAATACACCAATCAGCACTCTGTGTCTAGCTCAGGGTTTGTAAATACACCAATCAGCACTCTGTGTCTAGCTCAGGGTTTGTGAATACACCAATTGATACTCTGTATCTAGCTAACCTAGTGGGGACTGGAGAACTTTTCCATCTAGCACTCTGTGTCTAGCTCAAGGATTGTAAATGCACCAATCAGCACTCTGTATCTAGCTCAAAGTTTGTAAATACACCAATCAGCATTCTGTGTCTAGCTCAGGGTTTGTGAATACACCAGTTGGTACTCTGTATCTAGCTAACCTAGTGGAGACTTGGAGGACTAGCACTCTGTGACTCTGTGTCTAGCTCAGGGTTTGTAAATACACCAATCAGTACTCTCTGTCTAGCTCAAGAACTGTAAACGCACCAATCAGCACTCTGTGTCTAGCTCAGGGTTTGTAAATACACCAATCAGTACTCTGTGTCTAGCTCAAGGTTTGTGAATACACCAATTGGTACTCTGCATCTAGCTAACTCTGTATCTAGCTAACTAGCACTCTGTGACTCTGTGTCTAGCTCAAGGATTGTAAAAATCAGCTCTCTGTAAAATGGACCAATCAGCAGGATGTGGGTGGGGCCAAATAAGGCAATAAAAGCAGGCTGCCCAAACCGGAAGTGGCAACCCGCTTGGGTTCTGTTCTACACGGTGTAAGCTTTGTTCTTTCAGTCTTTGCAATAAATCTTGCTGCTGCTCACTCTTTAGGTACACGCTGCCTTTATGAGCTATAATACTCTGATAGCGAGACCACGAACCCACCAGAAGGAAAAAGCTGCAGACACATCTGAATGTGTGAAGAAACAAACTCTGGACACACCATCTTAAAGTACTGTAAGACTCAAGGCGAGGGTTCGTGGCTTCATTCTGGAAGTCAGTGAGACCAGGAACCCACCAATTCTGGACACAACCGTTTGAGAAACACTGACTCCGTCAAAGGAATTATGAAAATAGGATCTTAATCTAATGATTGATTATTATTATGATTCCTAGGAGCTAGAATTTCGAGTGTGCTTTGTCTCTGGGGTCCTAGAATCACTGCTGCTGTTCCCAGAATTAGGTTATCAACCAAAGGGTTTTCTGAAAGAAAACACTAGAAACAATCCCTGATTAAGTCAGAAAGCTGTCCATGTGCATAGATACCAAACTGAGAGGGAGTGAAGCCAGAAGTCAGTGGGAAAGCAACCATTTTAGGAGAATGAGGTCAGATGACAAATGTCACATCACAGTGAAGGGATGTCACAGTTCTTAACAGTGCAAGAGGCCAGTGAATTACCCATGTGGTTTGTCTCTGACTGAAGCCACAAGTTCCTCTCTGTGGCCATGCCATCATTAACTTAAAGCAGCAATAGTCTTTGCTTGCTAGAGTTTATATGTAGTGTGAGGGAGATCCTTAAGCAAAACTGTGAAATAAGTTAGGGTAATCTCCTGTACATTTCTCTTTCTCGGTTATCTTTATCCCTATTTTGTTGTACAAGCTTCCACTTACTCACTTAACAAGGTATTTGAGGGCGTCAGATTTTCTTTCCTCTCCTCCACCTGAACTTACTTTCCAAAAAGCATGTGTACAGTTAAGGCTAAAGAATTTAGATAGCTAAAAACATGTCTCCCAGAATTACTTATATCTTCATATGAATACATTATATTTATTTATGCCTAGTTACGTCATTGGAAATTGTCAGCCAATCATGGGGAATATATTTTTTCAAGCAATGGGAATTTATAGTACTTCTTGGTACAGATATGAGACTAGCTGTCTCGTTGCACAAATTTCACAAGACAATTGAACCATCGAGGCCTAGAAGTCATTCACAGAGAAGCCAGGGACAAGGTTGGTTGCATGATTTATTCTGTAGGTATCCCCTCCCCTTAGTTCCCATAATACCCAAGTTTGCATTTATCTAGTATTTTTCACACCATTTGTGCTGATCATTTATGTTTCAGTTTCTCCCCTTCCCCCACCAGACTCCATCTCCTCGGTTCAAGTGACTCTCTTGCCTCAGCCTCCCAAGTAGCTGGGATTACAGGCATAAATCACCACGCTTGAGTAATTTTTGTACCTTCTTTTTTTGAGATAGAGTTTCTACCGCCCAGGCTGGAGTGCAGTGGCACAATCTCAGCTCACTGCAACCTCCATCTCCCTGGTGCAAGTGATTCTCGTGCCTCAGCCTCCCAAGTAGCTGGGATTACTGGCATAAACCACCATACGGACTTATTTTGTATTTTTAGTAGAAACAGGGTTTCACCATGTTGGCCAGGCTGGTCTCAAACTCCTGGCCTCAAGTGACCCACCAACCCCGGCCTCCCAAAGTGCTGGGATTACAGGCATGAGACACTGTCCCTGGTCAGAAACCAAGTCTTTCTTGATCATCACCATTTAGGTACATAACTAGTACTCAAAAAGATACATGCTGAAAAAGTGAACTCAAGTGACACATACACAAGATCCAGGAAAAAAAAAGAAAGGAAATTTACCTTCCCTGCCTCTATAATTCAGATTACCTTACCCACCCACCTCCAAAAATAGCTCATGGTATGAGCAAACAATTGGTAACCACGGTTATGTAAGAAAAATGAAAAAGAAGGGGAAAGAACTAAAATGATATAGACATACTAAAAATTTAGAATAATTTGCATCTAATAGGTATAAAAATTTGTAACATTGAGGTTGCATAATTGTTGAGTTTTTTTTTTTTTTTACCTTTTCATGTTTTTTAAAATTTACCCTAGTTACCGTGATAAATTGGTAACTAAGGAATTAATAAAAAAGTGATGAAAAGGCTGTGGCATGGGTTTTTGCAGAGACTGCATTATTGCACACCCATCTTCGACAAGGCAATTTCCCCACAATAACTGTAGTTTCACTGTATAATTATCTCAACCACTGATATTTCTCTAGAACTATAAGAAAGCCAAGTGCTACGTAAACAGGCCCGCTTGTTCACTGCCGATAGACCAGTCTATCTGTAAAAGCAAGTACTCTAAAAGAACGCTCCATGAACGCAAATGAGTCGGCTCTTGATCCCTTCAGATCAATCCTTTTCTTAATCCAAGCTTTGATTTGTTGTTGCTCCTTTGGTTTAAATCAGATAATGTAAGGATTGGAGCTAAAGTAAAATAATAGAAATCATAAGTATTTTATTATTATGTTACTTGCAATGTTATCATTTTGTCAGAGCTATGAAACTACCTTCATTTTAAGGCATGTGTTCTACAGTTTACCCCTCAGATAGGGCTTAAACTATTAGTATAGATAGAGAAGGAATATAAAGGGTTCCTGTGGTTTGGGTGTAGTATGCCCCTGCCAAAACTCATGTCAAAATTTGATTTCTAAATGTAGCAGCGTTGAGAGGTGGGGCCTAGTGGGAGGTGAGCCATAGGGGCAGATTTTTCATTAATGGGTTAGTGTCATCTCACGGGAATGAGTTTTCACTCTCACAGAACTAGTTCAGTTACCACGAGAGCAGGTTGCTCCTTGTGTTTGCTTTCTTTATGCACCCACTCACCTTTCCATGTCTCTACCATGTCTTGATACAGCACGTGGCCCTCACCAGAAGCTGAGCAAATGCCAACGCCATGATCTTGGACTTCCTAGTCATCAGAATTGTGAGCTTAAAGAAACAAAAACAAAAACAAACCCTTTTCTTTATAAATTACCCAGCCTTTGGTATTCTGTTATAGTATCACGAAATGGACTAAAACAGGAGTAAAGGACATATATGTAAAGGATTTTTTTTCTCTTTGACTGATGTAGAAATTCACTAGCTCCATATGGGACTAGAGTATATATATACATATATATATGTATGTATGTATATATATAATCTAAAAAAAAAGATATATTTATATAATATTTATAGTATCGACATGCTATAAAATGCATCCATTTGAAGTGTACAATTCAATGACTTTTAAGAAATTTACAGAGTCCTGCAACCATTACCAAAATCCAGTTTGAGAACATTTGATTCCTCTGAAAAGCTCCCTCATGTTCATTTGCAGCCACCACCCCACTGTTTCTACTCCCAACAGCAGGCAAACACTAATCTGCTTTCTGTCTCTGTAGGTTTGCCTGTCTGGACGTGTCATCTATGAGATGTTCATTGAATTATACAATATGTCCTGTTTTGCATATGGCTTCTTTCACTCAAAATTTATCCATGTTATAACATGCATCAGTTACCTATTCTTTTTGTTGTTGCTAAATAGTATTCAATTACAGGCATATATCATTTTTAATCCATTAACAAGTTGATGGGTATTTAGATTATTTCCCACGTTTGTCTATGGTGAATAATGCTGCCATGAACATTTGCATACCAATCTTTGTGTGCTTTGTGTGGATATATGCTTTCATTCCTCTTGGGTAGATTCCTAGCAATGGAATTGCTGGGTCACACAGTAAATTTAAATTTTTGAAAACTGACAAACTATTTTCCAAAGCAGTTCCCCCATTTTAAATTCACACCAGCAATACATGAAAATTCCAGTTTCTCCATATCCTCACCAACACTTGTTACTGTCTTTTTTATTATAGCCATTCTAGTGGATGTGAAATGATATCCCACCGAAATTTAATTTGCATTTCCCTAATGACTAAGGATTTTGAACATCTTTTCATGTGCTTATTAGCAATTCTTGTATCTTCTTTTGTTCGTTGGTTTTGTTTTTGTTTGTTTGTTTGTTGAGATGCAGTTTCGCTCTTGTTGCCCAGGCTGGAGTGCAATGGCACGATCTTGGCTCACTGCAACCTCCACCTCCTGGGTTCAAGCGATTCTTCTGCCTCATCCTCCCTAGTAGCTGGGATTACAGGTGCCTGCAACCACATCCAGCTAATTTTTTGTATTTTCAGTAGAAACAGGGTTTCACTATGTTGGCCAGGCTGGTCTCGAACTCCTGACCTCAGGCGATCCACCCGCCTCAGTCTCCCAAAGATCTGGGATTACCAGCATGAGCTACCGCACCTGGCTCATTGTTTTTTTTAACATGAAGTCTTTAACATTGAATTTTAGAAGTACAAAAATATTTTATAATTGTATGGCCTAACCCCTTTATTTTAGAAGAGAAATGAACACTAGAGATACAAACAGGTTTGCTCAAGGCACAAAAGCAAACTGATGGTAAATTGGCATTTTAATTTCCTAACTCTGAATTGAGTTAAATTCAGATTCACTTCCCCTGCAGTAATTAAGTTATTCTCTAATATAGTTATTAGTGGAAATAAACTAATGAAAAGCCAAAATCGTAGATTCCTTGGGAACAAAAATCATGTGTTCCTCATCTCTGTGACCCTCTTTGCACCTACCATAGTCCCTTCTCCATTGTCGGCACTTAAGGACTGTCTGCTTAAATAAGGAGGCATCAGTGAAGCCTCAGTCCAGTCAGAATTATGTAACAAATCAAGTGCAATGATAGTCCTCGACTATATCGAGTATACTCTGGGTTTCATATCATTATACAGCCTTCAAAAAATTATTTTAATTACTGTGGACACCAGCCATCATAAACCTACTATCTCAAAGTGATAAATCATTTGAGCATCTACCTCAGCATTATCCAGCATGTACTCCGAATACAAATGCCCAGGTCTTTTTCCAGACTAACTGAATCTAAATCCTTGAAGGCAAGACCTGGGAGTCTACATTTTTCAAATACCTCCAGAAACACTTAAGCATCAAAAGAAAAAAAGAAACGAAAGCCACTGGTACAACAGATTCTGTGCAGCACATCATAGGATTATTTACTTGAAAGCATTAGGTAGAACAAGGACTGGTGATTTAGAAGGGATTCTAATCATGGAAAACTAAAAGAATGTCCCAATTGTTGAACTACCTCATGAACGACTAATGGTATACACAACCTCCTAGGAAGTCTTTAAGAAGTTGGGATAAATAATCCATATTGATTTTACAAAAGCATTAAGGGACAAAACACTCCTTGATTGTCACAGACATCATTGCAAAAGGCATTAATGGGCTCTCTGCTGCATCTCACGGAGCTGCCAACACCAAGCTCTGCTCTAGTTATTTGGAACGTAAGATTTTATAGGTAACATCCATCTTGATAACATGTCTGCATTTGCTTTAATTGGATTTCAGAAACTTGTACCACAACCATATCTAAGCAGTCACTATTGCAATGTATCACCTCCAACAAAAAAATTAGGCATAAAAGAAAAGTGTAAATGATTAAGAATGAACTAAAGCAAATGCTCAGAGAAGATGGATAAACAAGACTAGTAGAATTTCTGTTTCTCGGCTTGCCGCTTCTCATCCAATCACTGTCATCAGTATCATTAATGAGGCATTATGTGAATGTCAATTGACCATTTGTATAGACTTGCTCAAACTAGAACTTCCTCTATTCCTTTTCATGGCTGGTACCACAACTAAAATAAATGCCCCCGCGCCCAACCCTGCAATCCACTCCTCTTTGTGTATGTAGTAGATTGCGTTTTCCAAAGATAGACACTAAAATATTTCCCATCCCACCTGCTGTTCCACAGTGTGACTCTGCCACCTCCCCTTACCCCCCATTTAAGGTTGGAGTCTATTTTTCAACCTTTTCTTGAATTTAGGTGAACTCTGAGACTAATTACACGAGCAGTGACACCGTACCACTGTCAGAATCATCCTTAACTATTTCGACAACTTTTGCTTTGTGACTTTTGGAAGCCAGACATCATGTAAAAAGTATGACCACCCTGAGCAACAATTTTTTGGGAAATCCAAGCCACCTGGAGAGGGCCTAGAAGATGAGACCCCAAGAGGCAGAGGCCAACACCGCTGAGACACTGGATGTGCCAGTGTGGTAGACATGTTGGAGGTAGATCCTCCCCATCCCCCATCCCAGCAAATGCTGTGATTGGCACTCATCACCCAGCCAAACTCTGTCCACATTCCTGACCTACAAAATCAAAGAGCAAGAGAAAACGGTTGTTTTAAGGCACTAAATTGGGGATGGCTTATTATCTATATAAGAATAGATAACTGAAACAAAACATTGAATAGTGCTTTAGCTTATTTACCTTATGTATTTGTTTACTTACTTGTCCGTCTGAATGTAAGCTTCATCAGGCCATGGCCTTTTCTGTTTTCTTCTCCATTGTGTATGCAGTTCCTGGAATAAAGTAAGTGTTCAATAAATATCTGTTAAATTATTATTGAATTCATTTTTGTCACTGGAGCGTCTGCAGGCAAGCAATAATGTACTCTGGTTGATACCAGTACATTGTGGGACTGCATATTATACCAGTTCTTCTTTCATTTTTATTGGCGGCATTCATCTTTGTGAGGAAATACATGTCATGAGTAGTCCAGAAAACATAGGAACAAGTGTCACATCATCACACTGATTAACCCATTTATGCCAGAGGTTGCAAATTTTTTGTGTGAAAAATCAGACCTTGGTGATGACCTTTAGCAGTAGGATATAAATAACTCCACAAGCTTAGTGTTCCAATAATGGAACACTAGGCAAATGGATTAACTGCAATTTTCAAAAGCAGACCAAGAGACACATTTCATCTGGGGCCACCAACATTTCATTTTTAGTACAACTCCTGAGCTCCCACCAGGGTCACAAAGTAAAGAAACCAATATTTGCTCTATCAGAGCAACTGCTGATACAGGGCTATACAAAAGGAATGAACTTAAGAAATTACTTGGAGAGGGAGTATGGCTTTCAAGGATAAGAAAGGATACGCTGTATCAGAAATACCAGTAAGAGCTTGGATTCACAGTTTTATATGTTTTCAAGGTCCTCAAAGTTCTTCACTAAGGATTTGATTGTCCCAGCATAGTACTGAATATAATTTTCCTCATTGAAAGACTGATATCAAAGCCTATTCATCTCCTTAATGCACAATAAAACCTTGAGAATTTCAGCAGTTTTGTGTCTGCTAGCACATTGGAGTGCTTATAAACTTGCAATTGGAGCCCTTCCTAGAAAGCATATTTATACACCAAATATATGTTTTTAAAAACAATTTCTCTGCTTCTATAAGTAACATAATAGTAATAGACATATAGTTTCTCCAATTATTTTGTCTACAAATTAACTTAGAACATTAAGCAGCAAGGGTACCCTCACTTTACCAAAGAAAGTCTGTTTCCTCCAAAATGTCAGAAGTTCATTTTCCCTAGCTCAGGGTAGCAAGCAATTACAAACCTATGCCGTTCCATGCTCTGCACAGATGTCATTGGTAGATGAATGCGCATGTCTTATATAGAGCCATTAGCCCTAGAAAAAAAGATTGATAATAGCAATGAGAATGTTAGCGAGCCTTTGTTTGCCCTTCCCTGTTTTATATGAGGTTTTCTTCATGCTTTTCCCTTTTCTTACAGAGCATTGTAAATGCATTTGCCATTTGGTGATTTTGTCAAGGATTTTTCAGATTTTCTTTACATAGATGCTGTTCATCTATTCCCATAAGTGTCTGTGAAACTGATATTCTAATATAAGATTTGGTTTCTAAAGTTGTACAGGATGACCACAAATAGAAATTTACATTAACATGTTAAAATTTCCTGCCTCAATATCTTATCTGTATTCATTAATTTATTTACCTTAATGTCTCAGTTTTAAAACACACCATCCTTAATGCAGGGTACAAACCATTATACATGTTAAATGAGTCAAATTGCGCCCTCTGCCAATATCAGTATGATACCCATCCTCCCACTACACCCACCATCACTAACACCCACAGCCTAAACAATCACTCTTGGTTCCCAGCTGGGGCTTGCAAACAGAGATTCTTGTTGCTGGCACTTGTATAAAATGAAACTATTAAGGAGTAAAATACCTGAGATGCTTCTAATTGCAGAAAGATGGCTGGGTTGTTAGCAAGAGAGTCTAACGCTCATGTTGATCACAGTTTTTAAAAGTACAGTCATGCACCATGTAACAGTTCCATCAGTGATGGACTGCATATAAAACAGTGGTCTCAGAAGATTATAATGGAGCATACATAGAAACCTGATATATGGTACTTGATATTGGCATTTTAGGTCAAGTAGGGGAAATGATTGATATTCAGTAATGGTGCTTGGATATTTGGTTTTCACATGAAAAATACATATACCATTTAGGTTGGTAAGTACACTCTATGAGGTTCACACAACGAAATTGCCTAACACATTTCTCCGAACATATCCCTGTCACTAAGCAACACAGAAGTGTACTCTTTTTCCCCCTTAAAGTAATATCATGACATGATGGTTACTGAATTTGTTTGCTCAGGCTATAGTAACAAAATGCCACGGACTGGATGACTTAAACAAAAGGAATTTGTTTCTCATATGTCTGGAGGCCAGAAAGTCCAAGATCAATGTACTGGTGGATTCAGTGCCAGGTAAAGGCTCTCTTCCTGACCTGTAGACAGCCACTTTCTCATTGTGTCTTCACATGGCAGAGACAGAGAGAGAACAAGCTCTCTGGTGTCTCTTTATAAAAACATGATCCCATCACTAGGTTCTAACCACATGACCTCATCTAAACCTAGTTACCCCCAAAAGGCTCCATCTCTAACTACCATCACCCTGGGAGTTAGGATGTCAACCTATGAATGGAGAGTAAGGGGAGACAATAACTTGGTCCATGGCAGTAATTAAGACCATGATGAAAATTCAGGAACAAAGCAAGGCTAAGAGACCATTAGAGGAACTAGTCAATAGTGTTCTCATATTTTATAATAGCTCCTGTGCCCAACTATATACTATCTGTCTACAGACTTATTCTCCTTGAAAGCAAAATGTAATACCTATGTTTCTATAAAATAGGAGAGCAGTTTTCAGCTTGTATTTGAAAGTTTAAAAAGTTCTACCAAAATAAGCAAAATGTAATTCCCTCTTACCCTGCCACCAAGGGACCAAAAAAGAGAGGCAGCCAACCAGGTAAACAGTGTACTCTCAGTAAAGACACAGAAAGCTACAAAGCTGTAGGAAAGAAAAAGAAGTCACTTCCAGGGCAACTTAACCAGCAGCAGAGATTTCACAGAAGCCCTTACTCAGAAGCAGAGACTCCTGACTTCAGAACACATCTGCATCTTAAACACAGAAGAGAAAAACATTAATACATTGTGGGAGACCAGAATATGCCACCCCAAAATATTGAAATATTGAAGGATTGTTATGCTGAATTAAGAACAAGCAGATGCAGAACAGCTCTCTGCCCTCCATCTATTTGCTGAAAAGCAGGAAGCAGATTTACAAAGATAAAAGGTATCCTGACCCCCTTCTCTAGCAGGGAGAGAAAAAATAACCACCGAAGACAGCTTTGGACACATGTCAGCCTGGAGATGGGATCAGAGGAATCTACATTAACAAGCTTCACTAACTCACCTTTATCTGCCTTCCCACCATTTGCTGCCACTGGAGATTCAAAGTCCTCTCTTTTCTCTTGTCACTTCTCTAAAATGTCACTGTTCTTTGTTGAAGATGTATATAATCTGCTCAAAACCACTTCTTTAAGACTTTTCATCTCTTGGGTGTTTCCCATGTTATTTATAAAATATACATGTTAATAAATTTCTGTTTGTTTTTCTCTTATTAATCTGTCTGTTGCTACAGGGTTCCATTTCAACAAAGAACTTATGAGAGTTGAAGAAAATCTTTTTTTTTCCTAGAACCTCAGAGTAGGATCTATAGAACCTAAAAATTTAAGAAAATTAGACTGGTTTAGAACAGAAATTATTCCCTTAACTATACCTGATTACATATGTTTACCAATGTCTACTAATGGGGCATCAGAAATTAATATCACACTTCCAATTTTTATCAACATTTATGTATTATAATAATATAATTTTCATTCTATAAAATGGCTTAATTCTCAGTCAATCCTTTTTATAATTTTCATAAAGTCATGAAGTTTTAAAACCCTCTAGATACTAAATGTCCAAGCTGAGAAGGTTAAGTAAGTGATATGTTTTAGAATTGCTGTACTCACAAAGATTATTTGTATCTCCCAAGAACTTGGTACCTCTCATTTGCAATGCTGAAATTAGCTTATGAGTCATTGGTGCTAGCTTAGTTCACGTAAATCTATACAAGAACAAAGATCATAGATGGCAAATTATTGTCTACTTCCCCTCAATGTACAAATCCAATTGAAATCCTACCCATCAGACGCAAAAAAGAGACAGATGCCACCTAGTGTCTGATAGCCTCAAGTGCATCCCAATGCTACTCTGAGTCTAGTTCCATTTCAGTATTATCCAGATATAGCTACGTCAAAAGTTCCTGTGATATGTTACATGCAAAGAACACTCAACACATTCTGGTGCTAGTTTTCCTATTAACTAGATGTATCATGTTGGGCAAGACCCCCAGGTGTCTTGAATTAGTTGCTCTCCATGACCTCTTATAAGTAATAGACTCTGATTTCAGTTCTGACTAATGCAAAGCCACCTGTGGAAATCTAACCTTTTTACATTGAAATCTTGAGATAGAGCAGAACCAAATTCCAGAAAAGCAAACAACATTTTCCAGGGCTAACCTGTGATGTACATTGACTTCACTCTGGAAAGGAGAATGTTTTCTGTATAAATGCAGTACAAACATGAAATTGAGACACAAGTGCACATTACATCACTCCAAGCAATGATTTATCATCAGGTATAGCAAGGAAAAAAACGAAATAAAGTCAAGGTGACCAAAACTCTTGGTTTTCAAAAGACCTCTAACAATTCACTACGTAAAGTATGATAGCTGCTCAGACTTTGTCTTATAGTTTAAAATAGTTAAGAAAAATGTTCTCCAGTTTTATGTATTAACAGGTTCTGTAAAATTTGTTTTTAACTAGACCACATAACAAAATCTTTCCCAAAAGAAAAATGAATGGAAAATACAGCAAAACATGGCAACTGCTAAGTCTTGTTTCTTACCCCTTTAATTCTTTGTATCATGTTCTATTCTCAAATGATTTTAGTAACCTAGAAGGTAGTCAGGCCCATGTCCAGTGGTTTATATAGACAGATGACAGTGTCATACACAGGAAATCTGTCCATGTTCTAAGAGATCTGCAATTGATCTGGCCTGCTTGGTGAAGGTATTTCTAACCTGCTACTTAGTCTATAAGATTCAGGTGAACAGTATTTGGGACTCTGACATTGAGAAGTATGAACACAGATTCATTCCATGTGTACTAACATGGTAAAATGTGACAAATCATTTGCACTAACGATGCAGAAAGTCTGTCCACAAACCCATAGAGGACACTTGGTGTTTTGTGCATCTTTTTACCCTGACAGTGCTTTTCAGCCTGGAAAGTCATTCCTACTAACTTGAAACAACTCAAGACAAGTCCTTCAGCCTGACCACAAGCCAAGCTTATCTTGATGTAGATTGAGCTTCTCTGCCTGCCAGTTTCATCCCATATGTCAATTACGGAAAGCTGCTTATTATGTTTTTTCCATCCTTATCTGTCTAATGTGGAGGACGATCTCTTCAGGCAACCAAAGCAGATTCTGTCATCTCTGAAGGCTTAAGAGCTGCTAAGCAGTTACCTCTCCCTGCCTCCTGGCTCTGAACTTTCCTGGTGTCAATCATCAGCTCTTCTCCAAGAGCAGGCTTCAGATCCAGCTCTTCCATGTCATTCCACCCTTAATCTCATCTAGGATCAATTACATCTCTAAAAATGAGAGATGTTTTCACCTCTTTGAAATGATACCAAATGGACTTGATGGCAGAGGGGCAATGTTCCTGATAGGGCACCTTCCTTCAATTTTCTGACTCTCCCTGAAGGCCAGTGTCTGTGAACTCCAACGGACTTGTGAGTTCTTTGTTGAGTGCCAACTGTACACGGTACTCTACACAATAAATCTCTGTGTTTCCTAAAAGCCAATTATTAGATCATTCTTCAGCGATCTAAAACTGAGTTATCTTTAGTTTTTCCTTCAAGCTAAATAGCCCAAGTATTTTACATTCATTTTCCTCTGCCTGTTCTATTTTCCTCTAGTTCCCTTTAGGTCTTCTTCTATCTTGTCAATGAACAAGGCACATTCTGCAAACAAATACACTTGGGCACAAACTGAAAATAAGATAATTTGTCACTTCCAAATATTTTGTTTCTGCATAGCAACAGCATCATCCTTATTTCATGAGCCACAGCAGAAATTTGCCAACACCTGGTAAGTTTTTTATTTCTTTCATGTGGTGCTTAGTCATTGTCTTTTCTATCTTTGTATTTGGGCTTTTGGTCCCACTACATGTTGGAAATGTCATCTTATTTTCTTGTCTTCCTTGACAATATATACAGGGAGGGGGTGGCCTCTTACCTGACCTGGGATATTATAAAGGACATAGGGTAGCATCGGTAACCCTTTCAGATGTTCTCATTTATGATTACATGACTTGAATAATCTATAAGGTGATTTTGTTGAAAAGACTTAGGGGATGATACTGTAATTCCTACATGTAGAGCACTTTGAAGGACTTTCACATATATAACCCATTTCATTCTCATAGCCTTACTTTGATGGAGGCTGAGCAAGGCAACATATTATTGTCCACTTTTTACAAATGCAAAAACCGAGGCTTAGAGCAATTGATGACTTGCCTATTGTCACATTACTAGTAGAAATGCCAGTCACAACAAAAATCCAGGCTTTCTGATTGTCTATCCAAGAGTCACTTTTCTACACCAGGTTTTTCGTTCTTCAGTAGGAGCCGTAAGGACTTCTGTGAACCACTCAGGGACCCGCTACAAAGAAGGAGGCCACATGGCCAGGGCTTTATGCCCTAGCCCCTGTTTCAATCAGGGCAGGTTGACACGTATCTGTTTTATCAATTGAGTTTCTGTTTAATCTTTACTGTATAAAATTTCTGCTTAGAAACATATGCATTGTTTGAATACTCAGCACCATGCTAAAAAGAACATCAAGGGAGTAGAAGCCATAAAGGATGGGTGGGTCCAAAAAAGAATAAACAAGCTAAGACATGAGTAAATTGAGGATCACCAAATATACAGTCAGCTCCAAGTAGCATCTCTGTCTAAGAGCAGACCTGCACATGAGTAGATGTTAACCCCTCAGAGAATAGTAAAAGGGCAGCAGACATTGTTTTTATTCTTAGTCAATATGAAATCTGTACAGAAAATGGAATGGCTCTATAGAAAAATGCACAGACACATACAACTCAATTACATTAACTCCTATGTAACAATAATAGTTCAGCAACCCCTAGCGTTGGCTGCCGCAGCCAACACAAAACCTCACGCCCCTTGCTCACTCTGCCCTCGTTCTCCCTTGCTGAGCCCTTATTCATGTCCAAGGCCCAAACTTCTCATAAATCCTTATCTTTTCTTAGAAAAAAAGGAAGAAAACACCCTGAAAAACAAAGCTTCAAGGAAGTAAGTGCATGTGCCTCTCCTAAGGGATGTAGCATTTTAAAAAGAGGACTCTACCAAGGGAAAGGCTAAGGTTGAAGGGAAAAATATGAATGGTTAATGGTCCAAGTCCAACTTTGATGAAGGATGTAATTTATTGATTCATTTATTTTTAATTTTTTAGAGACAGAGTCTTGTTCTGTTGCCCAGGCTGGAGTGCAATGGCGCCATCATACCTCACAACAGACTCAAACTCCCGGCCTCAGGCGATCCAAGGAGGTAATTTAGAATAGGAGTTCTCCCTGGGATGCTTCGTGTCTGTCCACAAAGACACACAAACATCCCTTGGCATACGACCACCCCATCTGGGAGCCCAGGCAAATCTATGGTGAAGCAAATGGAGCATAAGCCTTAGAGCCACTTAACACTCCAGACCTCCAGCCACAGCCCTGGGAGAGGTGCTGTAATGTGTTTTTTCAAAATTGGCAACAGTGAGATTGTTTGTTTGTTTGTTTTTAGCTGTAATTGTTTAAGCTACTGGATCTTCCCATTCTGACTTCTCCATCACACTCCTGTCTGTCATGTCAGGCGGCATTAGAGTGGCTACAGGCATTATTGGAATCCTGCTAAGAAGCTGAGTTAAGGTATATTTAATTTGGTTCAGAGGATATATTTATGTGGCCTACAGCTGTTTCTTTATATAATTAAATTATTCCTTGCTGTCTGTCCCATTGTGGGAATGACTTCCAGAAACATTTGTATTATCAACTACACCATACTATGAAGGACAAGCACAGAAGTCACTTTGCAATACATTTGTCTCATACAGCACCCAGCTCTAGAAGTATGTGGGCAATAGAGAAGAAACAAATTTTTAATTGTATAGAACCAAAAGCTAGATTATGGAGAATTCTTCAAACCAACAGACTGGTAAAAGTCTAAGTAGAGGATTCATTTACCATTCTTATCAAAACGGAAGTTCTCATCTACTGGGGAAGACTCACTAATGCAGTGTATATGGTTACAGATAAACTATGTTGTTTTCTGGAAATTATGTGAAACTGAATTTTTCAAAACTCCTGTGTTTATTTTATTATTTTATTTTTGAAGCAGGGTCCCGCTCTGTCGCCTAGGCTAGAGTGCAGTGGGGCAATCATAGCCCACTGCAACTTCCAACTGCTGAGCCCAAGCGACCCTCCCTGCTTAGCCTCCCAAAGTGCTAAGATTACAGGCGTGAGCTGCTGCACCCAGGCCTAGAGTTCTGTGTTTAAAGGGCAACAGTGCTACATAGTCGTGCATTTGCGTGCGGTCAAGCTTAGGCACCCCAACTATTGAAAATAACAAACAGATTTCAGTCAACCATATTAGACGAAACACTGAATTGTCTTTGTATTCTTTCCATAGAAAATAATATTACAAAATAATTTCACATAAAAAAGCAACACAAAACTCAACAGCCAAAAATATAAAGAAAGGGGTATTCTCAAGATGTGTCAGACAGTTATAATTTAAAATATCAAGGCATTTTTCAGATATAATGATATCTGTAGTATTTGTCAATTTTATAAAATTTATAATTTGTTTAATTTCTCTTCTCATTCCAAATAACACCATCCTTGGTCCTTGTTATATATTTTTAATCTTCTATTATTTTTCTTTAAAAGGATTCCAAAATTGAATAAACTTCTGGCCTACAAACCTTGGATTTTCTTTTGCTGAGAGTGACATTTGAGGTGAATTATGCTTGGAAAATTTTGTCCTCACAGCTACTCAATGTAAACTTCTTAAACTCAGTAAAGATCAAATGTGATTATTTCCTTTCCTGTCCAAATTTTCTATATGCTTGTGAATTCTCTTTCAGTACATCACTTAAAGCAAAACTGAAGGATTCTTCATAATTTTTAGCACTCTCTTCATCTTCTAGAAAAAGATGAATCATGGTTATAATTTTTATTTTTACCACTGCCCTTTGTTCAGTCCCACAAATGATTTAAAAAGCATAATCATTCTTGCAAAAAAAATTCAGAATCATTGCCAAATGAAAATGATTCATTCTGTACCAAAAAAGAAAAAACAATGCACTATTAACAATAAAAGCTTTGCAAGCATAAAAGTTGTGAATCCATTTCTCAAAAATCTATTTCACAAGACTATTCATGCCTTTCATTTAAGGAAGCAATACTCATATATTTTAAGTTTGCACATGCATATAATTTACTAAATTTAAATCAAATATAATATAATGTATCTACAACACAGTGTCTAAGTATGAAAGTCGGTATTTTAATATAATTGCCCATTTATATTAAAAGCCTCTTATAAAAATCTTTTCCCCTCCTGAAATATCTTTTTTCCCAATGAGAATAATAGTCATAATTACAGAGTAGTAACACATGACAGATAATGTTCCAATTTTAGAAAATTAGCTCTTTCTTAGCCTTGCAATGAAACCCCTTTTATCTGACTTTGGTATCGGTGTCATATGGAATAAGGGTATTATTTGGCTTTTCAGGGTAAAGGGACACCTAGTAAAGAACTCGCTCGGACAAAATTCTTATATTAACTAACACTGACAACACTCAAAGAAAACTAGGATAACCGAAAAGAATGGTTTTGTTCAACCTGAAACAGTTGTTTAAAATTACATTTAAAGCCATTTTTTTAAGTTAAAATCCAGTTTAATATTCTCAGCACATTGATTTTTTTCTTCTGGTAAACCTGAATGTCTAGGGAACCATTTCCAAATGGGTCTTGACATTGTAGAAGTCTAGTGCTATATCCACTCTGTTCAATTAATGCTTCAAAATGTAGTCTTCAACTCCCCAAGCCAGAATATCTAGAACATTCAAATAGTCAATAATAACAACATAGTGAAGAGTACTGGCCAATGTGTCTATGTCCAAGCCTACCGCTGTCCAACCACAATGTACTGGTCTCTAAAGTGAGAAGTAGGAGGATGGGTTAAACAAGGTTTTTGTTTTGTTTTTAAGACTTACTTTTTGGGTAACTCTCTAACCATGGATAAGGCCATACTCTCTTTAATTCTCCCCATAACCCCAAAAGGTGATTATTATTTTCTCCATTTTACAAATGAGATGAGACTCAGAATGGGAGGCAAACAGGTAGGTTTCCAATTCTTACGACTGCCAGAGATTTTGCTGGTTATTGCACTTACTATTTAAAAATAACTCTGCCAGATCTTTACTCTTCAGTATAGGAAAGTTGGTCTCAGAAAGTCTAAATTGCATTGCTAAGAAGTGGCAAATATGGGGCCAGGCGCGGTGGCTCACGCCTGTAATCCCAGCACTTTGGGAGGCTGAGGTGGGCGGATAACGAGGTCAGGAGATCGAGACCATCCTGGTTAACACAGTGAAACCCTGTCTCTACTAAAAATACAAAAGATTAGCCGGGCGTCGCAGCGGGCACCTGTAGTCCCAGCTACTCAGGAGGCTGAGGCAGGAAAATGGCATGAACCCGGGAGGCGGAGCTTGCAGTGAGCCGAGATCCGGCCACTGCACTCCAGCCAGGAAGACAGGGCAAGACTATCTCAAAAAAAAAAGCGAATATGTCTGAATCAAGGTTGCCTTGACTATAAACCTTGTGTTTCTTCTACATAGCTGCTTCTTGAATCGGTTTTTCTCTTAGCTCTTTCCAGTCAGATAAATGGACCAATGAAAGTGAGTGAGCTGCCTAACCTTCAAAGATATTTCAGTGTTTACCCAAGAAGAGCTCCAATTCCACTTGTGAGGAGATGTCTCCCTGAGCATTTCCATCAACCTAAAGGCAGGTTGGAAGAAAGAAAATTACTAACAGGCTTCAACTTCAAGTTCTGTGGGCCCAGAGAAACTGTAGCTATCATTTTGGAACAAGAACTATAGCATGAACTCTGTTCATAAGAATCATTCCTCTTTAAAAATATCACTACTGTAAGTCTGAAAGAAATGCTTTGAAACATAAAGCATTGGGTAACATGAAGGTGAATACGCCTTCAAAATTAACATCAAAGTGCTTAGCACTTTCACTGAATGAACTGATTCAGCCATACTAGAAATTATATTTTTTGTTGTTGTTTTGTTTTGTTTTGAGACAGGTTCTTGCTCTATTGCCCAGGCTGAAGTGTAGTGGCACCATCTTGGCTCACTGCAATTTCTGCCTCCCAGCTCAAGCAATCCTCCTGCCTCAGCCTCCTGAGCAATCCTCCCTCCTCAGCCTCTTGAGTAGCTAGAACCACAGGCTTATGCCACTATGCCCGGCTAATTTTTTTGTATTTTTTGTAGAGATGGGGTTTGCCATGTTGCACAGGCTCAACTCAAGCAGTCTTCCAACCTCAGCCTTCAAAATGTGGGAATTACAGGTGTGAGCCACTGCGCCTGGCCAAATACGTTTCTAAATCAAGAAAAATTTCTAACAACTGTTCCAGATAATAGTCTTGCTTTTAAAACTGAGACATACTTCTTTCCAAGGTCAAGAAGATTCAGTGGCAGCCCCAGAGACCAGACGTGGACCAGACATCTGCCTCACCCACAGTGTAGACCAGATATCTGAGCAACCCAAAGAATGAACTAAGGCCTGATACACAGCTGATTGTCTGTGAAGAAGAACAAGATTAAATCCCACTCTCAACAGTTTGTTAAAATATGACAACAGTTTGAAGATTAGTCAGAAGGGCCATTAAAAAGGAACTCACAGATATCTTTTTGGCCCCAAGAATAAAAATAAAGGCTAAGCCAAAAAGAATATTTGAGATATAAGCAATTTAGGGAAAGAATTGTTGCACCAGCCCTAATACAAACGCACAAACAAAAAAGAATGTTTTATTTATAATCAAAACACAGGGATTTATCAAAAAGAGTCACTTTTTTGGATATTGAGATTTATTTGAATAATTAAATATCCCCTCCTCTTCGAGAGCAGAGAGCAACTGCTGTTTCACTACAGCATGAAATGTAATGTAAGAAGGACTTAATTATGAGGTGAACACCATTTCTCCCAAATGAATCTGCAATAGGGGAATACACATAAAATTTTGTCACATACCACTATCTCATGGACTGTGGGCAAATTTCTGAAACATTAATTTGTCCTTAACCACATGAATGAATCAACGTATTGAGAGCCCTGTCCTAAGATGGAAAAATAAAATTCTACATATCTTTAGCCTGTTTGATTATAATATCTTACTAGCAGCACCTGCCATAGCATCTGTTCTCTGACAATAATTAAAAAAAAAAAAATCCAGGTTTGTTCTTTGTATTTTTCCTGTTAGTTTCAGCTGCTCCCTGAGCCATAAAGCCTGAGATAAATCAGTTTAAAAGATAAGCTTGAGATTCTAAAAAAAGGAACCAGTGAGATAGTGAAGAAAAGAGATACAAAGGACAAAGCACGCAATCAAAAGCTGAATCCAAGAGGAAACGAGGGTCTGGGGAGCCTTTCATCTCTAGATAATCAATTCAGATCTGTTGCTGATATGTCCCCATTATGTTGTTGCTGGAAATTGCTACCATCTGACAAACACCTAGTGGATGCTAAAATTCTGTTTTTAGATGTACTTTGGGGCAAATCTGAACCAATCTTCCCTCCTTACCTTCACCACACAGTGATCTTTTCCCAAATCCCCTTAACAGATCTGATATCTGGATTCAAGGGAAAACTACTACAGATATAATGCATAACCACCCTCATCATATAGGAAATGTATTCTTCCCTCGGGAGAGCTGTTATATTCTATTATAACTACCTTCCTCCCCTAAGAATTGTATTGGAAATGTCTGTCTCTTTGACAAAGGCACGCCATGTGGATTATCATTTACTGCTCTTCTGACTCAAATTAATTTCTATTCCTAAAATGTGGTGCATTTTATATGCTCCTTCATTCTGATGTGGAAAGGAATACCACACTGTAGAATCTAAAGAAAGACTTCAGGTGCTAAAATCTTCCAGTCTATTCCTTTACCTAAAAAAAATTATAAGAGTTCCCTTAGAGATAGTCACAATCTCTGACCCTGTTAGATAAATAAATTGTGACACCCAGGAAAAGCGGTGGGGAGGATTTTGTGATAATCAAAGGAAGGGAAAAGTGGCAATATTTAAGCAGAGTGTTTCCATTGGCATTAGCAAGCTTCTGCTTGAAACACTATCCTGAATGAGTCGTAATATTTCTCCAATAAAATGGTAAGGCCTAGCAGTTCTCTTTCTCTAATAGGTTATATTACACAAGTATCTGTCTATTATGGAAACTGACTTCTTCAATATTCACCAATAGACATGGAATGCCATTAGATAACTGAAATCAGTGAACTACTCCAGAACCCACAGCAGCCCCAGGGTTTCATAGCGCTGGCTATTCCAGGACTGAACTTCACTGGACCCCAAGCACTGTGCTACTCAGCATGTCATTGACACTCCAGTGGCTCTTCAGCTCTCCCAGGTTCACTCAGCGGGTGAGTTTACCCTTCTTAGAAATCCAAGAACACAGATTCAATTTTGTCTTCAGCCAACTGATTCTGCCCCGTTGCAAGATTGTAAACTGATCCCTTAACCGACAGCCTGCATGCAGTTATCCATTCCAGGTACAGGTGAGGATGGACATCAGGCCCAACTCATCACCTCTGTGAGGAAGCCAATGAAGACCCTGAGGGGTATCTGTTTGCATATTGCTTGTAAGAACGAGGACTCTGTATTTTTCTTGTACCCTCAATGAACAAAGGGCTTATTCAGGACATGGAAACAAAAAGTAATGTCATCCGACAGGGCTAACAAAGGTTAGGTATTACGTGTGTATTGGGAAGAGCCTGTCACGAAAATTCCCCAACCCTTGCCATACTGTGGATTCAAGACAGTACTTTGGAGTGACAATGATGATATGTCTTTGCAATGCCCAGGAAAGTCAGCTGATGTACTTCCCAACCCCAAGTGGCAGAACCAGGCAAGAGTGGTGGGATCTCTAGGAAACCTGCTGTGTCACCAATAGAACAGCCCATGTGTCTCTTCTACTCTAGGCAGTCTTCTATTCCGATGTTTCTCACAATCCAAGAACACTGATATTGATCCCTAAAAATAGTAAAGGCCAGAACCTTCTGATTTTCCTGCTTTGTCTCTTGATAATTCAGTGTTATCTCTTTCATCATGAGTCCCATGAATGAACACTCCCAAATCTCCCCCATGGCTTCCCAATACTCCCTCCTGAACCCCTGCCCTATTTGCCTTATATTGTTGAATACCCAAAGAGTTTAACTGTGTTACTGTAACATAAAAGAAAACAATCCAAGCTGTTATCTTGCATATTGTTTTCTTCACTTTACTAATTATTCCATTCTACCTTAAGAGGTTGTATCAGTCCATTTTCATGCTGTTGATAAAGGCATACCTGAGACTGGGAAGCAAAAGAGGTTTAATTGGACTTACAGTTTCACATGGCTGGGGAGGCCTCAGAACCATAGCGGGAGGTGAAAGGCACTTCTTACATGGCGGCAGCAAGAGAAAATGAAGAAGAAACGAAAGTGGAAATCCCTGATATGCCCATGATATCTCAGGAGATTTATTCACTATCACAAGAAGAGCACGGGTAAGAGCAGCCCCCATGATTCAGTTACCTCCCCCTGGGTCTCTCCCACAACACGTGGGAATTCTGGGAGATACAATTCGAGATTTGGGTGCGGACATAGCCAAACCAGATGTTAATGTCAGCTCTGGTATGAACGAAAAAAGATATTAATTCAGATTCTAAACTTTGTAAATAGTTAAAGGCCAACAAAGACTATGATACAGCTCCAACATCATAATGAAGCATAGAGTTTGCCATCTTAATACCTTGCAGTGAGTGACAACTATCACCCCGGTGAGCCTCGCATGTTTGATTTATGAAAATGTGTGATGACTTACCAAAGGAGATTTATATTTGTTGTCCACTATGAAAACTAACCTTACCAACCAACACAAGAAGCAATTTCAA
Organism: Mandrillus leucophaeus; assembly: GCF_000951045.1. Lineage (NCBI taxonomy): Eukaryota > Metazoa > Chordata > Mammalia > Primates > Cercopithecidae > Mandrillus > Mandrillus leucophaeus. The sequence goes on from NW_012103343.1 coordinate 1,595,005, forward strand.
AGAATTATTTTCTTGCTCTAGTATTGTTGGTTTCTCTTCTGCCATTATCCTTTTAATCTTTATTCTTTTTAGCACAATCATTGATGTAAACGTGAATCTCTTGTTAATTTGAAAATTGCTCTGTTTGTTTGAAGTGGAGGTAAAATGATTTATCATAAAACTGCCAGAAACTGAGTTTTAATGTATTTCCTCAGTGTCCCATTGCACTTGATACATTTCCAGCCCCAGAAATTCCTCTGTCAGATTAAGTGACACTTCGTGACTAGATGAGACTTCATCCCCACTCTTACCCAATGCTAATCTACTGCCAGAATTGTAAGCAACTGCTTTCATAGCTGAGGCCAACACACAGTCTAACAGGAAATGCCTCAGAATGCTTAGTCTGTCAGGCGGCAGTAGCTAAGGCTCATTAGGGAGGCTCTGGTTCCAGATTTGCCATGGCAACCTCTAGAGATACATATCTAGTATGTTAGTGACATGCTGACATCACAGTTTGCTCCTTGAAAGAGGGGCAAGCAGAGGCACGACTCCCTTATTATCGTGGTGATAATAATGCTGCTGTTAAAATCATGCTGTGTCTGGGGGAGGAAGGCAGAGAGGTGCTTTTACAGTTTAAATCGCTGCCCAAGATAAGAGCATGGAATATGTTACTGTTTTGCATGTTTTTTTTTTTTTTTAAGAAGAAAAGTGGTTTGCTATAGCAGATAAAAGTCTATTAGCATTTAACCAAAAAAAAAAAATCTAATGTATTATTCCGCTTCCAACCAATACTTTACTGTAACAATGAACTGTATAATAAATACAGTTTGTTTCTAATTATACAACCAAATTTAGGTCTTTTTCATCTTATTTATTTTATTAAGCATTGAAAAAACAATGGACTATTAATTCAGTGGGAAACTGTAATGGTGGAGCTAAAGCTTGGGACAGGCAGTCAGATTCTTTCAAAACTACTGGATTTCATTTCAGTATCCCCAAAGACAGAATGGGCACACATGGGATGAGGCATGGTGAGAGTTAGTAATGATCGTCAGGAGGCAGCCAGTCTGCACTACTCTTTGAGCTGGAAGAAGGGATGTGGGTGGGAGCAAGCATGTCAGAGAAACAGCAGAGTGCCATGGAAGAATGGGACTGTCATCATCAGGGGCTGGGATGAAGATTATCTTGTTAAATTCTGAATTTCCGCTGGGTGGGAGGTCTAGTTCTGAAAGAGGAGAAATTGCACAGCTGAATTGACAAGGTCCTTGTGAAGGTTGAGGTGTTGTCTTCAGCTTATCAAAATCTGGACCAGATTTCTATTTTATCATAATCAGACAGAAATCACAAGACAGTAGGAGATACAAACTGGCAAAAAAATTTCCTTCTCATTTAAATGCAGTAAAAACTCACATCTAGATATTACCTTTTCTTAACCCCACTTCCCTTACCATCTACCACCCTATTTATTTGCTCTCCTATCTTTTCCCGATGTCTTCTACTTTTCTTCCCCCATTCTCTATTAAATCCAGTCCAAAAAGGATTTTGACCACCTCACTCAAACAAATCTGCTCTTATGAGGTCACCAATGATTTCCACTGGTCCATATTCAGGCCTCATCTTACTTAACCCATCACTAGTTTATGAAGTTTATGATGGAACTGACTCACCGCCATCTTTGACATTGTCTTCACCTGTCTCAGGGATACCAAAGTCTCCAAGTTTTCTTCCTTTGTCAATGAATCATTCCTTTTTCCATATTTTTTTTCCAATTTTAATAATTTTTTTCTTCTCTTTATCCCCCCTCCCTTCCCCAATTGTTAAGATGTCCCAGAGCGTTGACTCTCTTGGCTATCACTATCTTACTTAGTCTCTTGGTTTTAAACACATTATGTATGTAGCAACAACCGGATTTAACAGTCCAAACCTGCTCTCTAAACTCCAGATAAAACAGCTTATTTGACATCACCACCTGGCTGCCTAACAGAAATCTCAAATTCAGCATGTCAAACACTCAATCCTTTATTTCTGGCAGTGAGGACAGAGGACAAAGAAGCTGGCTGGGCCTTGCAACTCAGAGCATCTGGGCTGGGAAATGCAGCAGGACATGGAATTGGTCGAGGGTAATTAAAGAACTATGCGAATTCCATTTTAGACCTGGTAGGTATTAGCAGTGAAAGATGTCATTAGGTTTTATGTTTGGCATGTATAATAGGTTCAAATATAAAAGAAGAGACACCACCAAAATAAATAGATCCACAGGGCAGTAAATTCTTCCAGTGGTCTCAACTTCCTCAGTAATTACTTGATAGTTTCCAATAGTAACTGCAACTTTAGCCATGCATATTTCCCCATTTGAGGGAAATCTCATCCCTTGTCTACCTCTAAGATCCATCTTCACCTTACAGAGGCCATGGGAAAACCTCCTCTTTGCTCTCTGAAGGTTTGCTCAAAAATCAGCTCACAAAAGGCAGATAAATTAGAGAAAAGGCATATAAATTTACTTAATATGTACACAGGAGCCTTCAGAATGAAGATCCAAAGATACACAGAAAATGTTCCATGTTTATGCTTAGGTTAAACAAAGTATTAACATCCATGTAGAAATATTGGACAAAAAGGGTATGATCTAATGCTCATACTGAGTGCAGAAGCCCAGCAAGGCCTGTCTGCTTAGATTCTTCTTGGCCTCTCTGTTGTAAGCATTCATTCCTTCTGGGTGTGGGACGGGACTCTCTCTGGAATGGGTGTCTTGTGACCTACAGTCAAACAAGGTAGGTCAGATCATTTCTTTATGTACAGTTTTCACACAGAAAGGCTGAGAGGAAGTTAGGTAATATTTTTAGGCTTTATGGCTGGCTTTGGGGAAAGGGGATCCTGGTTTCTATGATCTGCCCTGGGAAAAAGGAATTCTAGTTTCTGTGGCTAGCCTTGGGGGAGAATGGGACAGAGAGACCAGAGAGAAGGAGAAGGTCAAAGAAAAAATTTTTGCTTCTGAGGCTGCTTCTGAGGCCTTCATTTTGGGGTATTGTTTTCTGTTGAGTCTCAACAATTTCTAGAATGTTGTGCAATTCAGCAACCTGTAGAGATATATTCCTTAGAGTTCTGAGTTATTCAGTCAAATATAGCTTCTTCTGAGGTGTCCCTTTAGTAAGAGGTGCCTTCTCATTCTTCCTTAATTCATCTACTAGCTAAATACAGGAACCCACATGCATGCATAAACACATATCTTGAGGAAATATGATAATCCTCAAAAGAACAGAGTTTCCAGTCGCATTAAGAAAATCATTGTTGTCCACCTTTACACGGTCACTATTAATATTAGTATTTTTGTTATTTTGAAAGGCAGTGGCAGTTGCCCTTTGTAGTCCTCTTATTCTCACCCTGAGAAAATATTGTGTGTGTATGTATTTGTTTGTGTGTGTGTGTATATATATATTCATATAATAAAACAGTTTTTAAGAACTGAGTAAAAATCTGAGGCACCTAAAAAGCCATCTTTCTTTTTTCATTATACTTTAAGTTCTGGGGTACATGTGCAGAACATGCAGGTTTGTTACATAGGTATACATGTGCCATGGTGGTTTGCTGCACCCATCAACCTGTCATCTACATTAGGTATTTCTCCTAATGCTATCCCTCCCCTAGGCCCCCACTCCCCAACAGGCCCCGGTGTCTGATGTTCCCCCACTGTGTCCATGTGTTCTCATTGTTCAACTCCTACTTATGAGTGAGAATATGTGGTGTTTGGTTTTCTGTTCCTGTGTTAGTTTGCTGAGAAAGATGGCTTCCAGCTTCATCCATGTCCTTGCAAAGGACATGAACTCATCCTTTTTTACAGCTGCATAGTATTCCATGGTATATATGTGCCCTATTTTCTTTATCCAGTCTATCATTGATGGGCATTTGGGTTGGGTCCAAGTCTTTGTTATTGTGAATAGTGCTGCAATAAACATATGTGTGCATGTGCCTTTAGAGTAGGATGATGTATAATCCTTTGGGTATATACCCAGTAATGCGATTGCTGAGTCAAATAGTATTTCTGGTTCTAGATCATTGAGGAATTGCTACACTGTCTTCCACAACGGTTGAACTAATTTACACTCCCACCAACAGTGTAAAAGCATTCCTATTTTCAGATCACATAAATCTTTTGCCTTTTATTAATGAAAAGCCTTCTTTCTATTGATGTCCATCTATTACGACAATGAGGCCCAACAGAAGCTTTGAAATTCAAAATTCTCTCTCAGTTGAACAGCCAGGTGAAAGTCCTGAACTCCCACTTTTCTTCTGTAAAATCAAAACAGGAAACAGTTGTGATCCTTCTGTATGATGAAACCCCAGAGATTGAAGATTGAGTGTGCACATAGACAAACACAAACATACACACACACACACACATCACCTCTCAATACAGATGTTGAAAATAGTAGCTTGATTGCCAAGGACCATAGGAGGCACTGCCTCCCTGCCAAGCTAGTGGATGTCTGCCCCAGGCTGCCAAGGCACAGATTGGGCACGGGTTGACCTCAGTGAAAAGGGAACTAGTACTAAGGTTTAGAGTTCTGGAGAAGATACCTTGCCTTGGACTAATATTGTTGTTGACACCAATAGTATCACCTCTCCTGCTGCCTTAAACACTATTTCCTATCAGAGTAGTATTCTGACGGGTTGCCATTATGTCTTGTACTCAATATCCATCAAAGATAGAAGAGAAAGAGCTCAGGTAGATTTTCAAAGTGTTTTATTTGAAACCTTCTTGCAAAATTTGAATCATAAACATAGTGTTATATAAACACACCTGGAATTACAAGTGTGAGTCACCATTCCCAGTTTTCTCGTCTTTAAGATGCATACTACCCTAAGCAAATGGTAAAGATATCATTTAATAGATGCTAGGTCAGCATCTGAAAGGCAGAACCCACAATATCTGTTGATAAAGAACAAATTAAAGGAGCTCTTAGATTTGCAAAAATACATGGGCTAGCACTTATTTCTGAGAAATAACAATAGTACAAAGAATAAAAATTACGCTAGTTATTTTTACTACTCATTCTACAAGTATTTGTTAGCTACCTACTTTTTAATAGGTGCTATAAGTGACATTGGGAATACAAAATAAACAAACATAATTCATGACTTCAGAGCACTCACATCAGGACTTCAAGAATTGAGAGTAAAGATACACACAAGGATATTCCTATCCAGTAATCTCCCCCACCCGGTTCATTTTATAGTAACTCCTTTTTCTTCCAGTGCTATGAATACACACAAATGAGATTGCCAAAGTTACACTGCAATAAGAATTAAAATTTGCTATGAAGCAGTTTTTTTCTTGACCATAGTTAGGTAATATGAGTTAATAGTTCTCAAAGTAGACTGGAAGAAAAAGCAAGATAAGAGGCGACTGATTATGGTAATAAAATAATTAAATTCCATTAAGATCAATTACCAACATAGGGATCTTAGCAATTTTCTTTGTAATCATTCTCAATGGTCCTTTCTCTTACTGCCTTATGCCACAATATTTATTATCTAGAAAGGAAATTAACCCAATCCTCTCATCTCTTCCTGGCTTGATTCAGAGGGCTCATTTTCTCATCAGAATGAATCCTGCATTCATTCCATTCTTTGATTGTGTGATATTCACATTTCCTTTGATTTGCCCCAGGACAACAGAATTTCAACACCCAATGTGAAGTCCACATGTTGCAAAGGATAACTGGCTTTTGCTGAGTGTCTATAAACCAGGGCTGGCTTCTTTCCTATTCCTAGTCTACTTTATTGAATACTGTTGTTTTAAGCAAAATCAGATGCTTAACATCCTGAAGTATCCTGTAACCTTGAACCTGAAAAATAGTTACATATATAATGCTTATGTATTACTACTATGGATACTTCTAAAATTACATATTAGCTTTCAGAGACAAACCTTATATCTACTCAGCAAATGGCTGTTACGATCCTGAATGCATAGTGTGACCCATTTAAACCAGATCAATCTAAAGTAGTTAAGTCCTTGGACTTCAAACTGTGCTACAAGCTGACCAGCGGCCTATTAATAAAGTAAGTTACCTGTATCATCTGTCCTTCAGTTTCTTTACTTTAGTCATTTTTTATTACCATAAAAAATGGTATTACCACTTTTTTATGGTATTACCATAAAAAAGTGTTGAAGTGGGGAGTAAATTAGAAGCTTCTTCTGGATGTGGGGGTAAAAATTATAATAAAATACCAACTAATCCAAGTTGATACTCTCTTCACACACACCCCCAAAAAGGATGCCATTTGAGGTAGTGTGCAATCTTACAATATTCATTTATTCAACAAATATATATTGATCATATAGTATGTGCTAGGCATTGTTCTAGGTATTGAAACAGAGCAGTGAAGAAAACACTCTTGCCCTTATGGAGTTTACATTCTAATAAGGGAAAAATAATCAGGGACAGGAGAAATAATCCAGGAACGTGACAGAATTAGTTACTCATTTGCACAATAATGCAGGACTGATTATTTTATAGGGGGAAAGACTCAGAGTCGTGTGACATAAGTCATTGCCTTTTTCTCAGATGAAATTAGGAAAAAAATTCTCAAGATAATGTGCTTACTTTCTTGAGAAATTCATGAGGGAATCAATAATCATGTTCATTATCGGAGAGGCAAAAATAGGAACTGGAGCACCAACATCCATTCTCAGCCATGGTATCTAAGCCCACCTCCTCTTGATGAGTGGAGAGAGTCTCCTCTAGCACCTACACAAAGTATGAGGCCCCCCAGTTTCTAAGACCCAAGAAAGGACCAAAGGAAGTGTGAGAGGGGCATTTCTTCCTCTAATAAAAGACTGAAGATTCCCAAAGCAGCCCCAGGGCACTTGACTAAGGACCATGAGGGGCTATGTTGAAGCTAAAGGGCAAAAAGAAAAGAGAAGGAGGGATCAGGACCAAGCACCCGCAGGTGGGCACCCTCTCCTGGAAGGGGGAAGTCTGTAAGGCCCTTCCCTTGAGTCCTGTAAGGGAACAACAAAGTGGCAACTTTGAGATTCATGTTGTCCCCAAGAAAATCAAGTGTGTGTTTGATCTGAGAAAAACTAAGCAGACAGGAGAGTCTCAGGAAAAGGATGGCAATTGTCCCTGAAGCATACTGCTGGGATTTCTACTGGAGACAACACGTGCTCACTCACACACACACACACGCAGACTCGTATATGAAGTTTCCACAGATTATCACCAGCAACACAGTGATGCCCTGATAGATGGCAACAAAACAAAAACAAAAGCTTCTACATATGAGGTTGTAAAACTGAATTCTAGATTATCCCGTACACACACACACACACACACACACACACACACACACAAGTGAGCAAAAAACTTCTTTAGGACAGAGGAGGGACTTTGCATGGAGAGCAAATAACGCATTCCATACAATGCTTGGAACTTCCTTGGGGAAATGTACTCTAGCATTCCAGAGCATAATCATGCAAATAAAGTTCCCAGCAGCTTCTACATGGTTCTATACCAAGTAAATGGGTCAAAACAGACTCTAAGCCCTGTGTGACCAATTAACTCCACAAAAACACACACTAAACTTTATTGCAAATTTGAGCCACATAATCAAGTGATATAAAAATGTGTATTTATGTTCTGTCTACTTATAGTTTACATATGGATTTGACATGTAAAACCGATTACATTACTGAAAATAAGTCAGAATACATAGCACACTTTTGATTACTATTTCATAGGGGCCTAAGGAACAGAGGGGAGACCATGAGGTAAAGAGTCTCAGCAGTTACAGGACTGACTCTTAGGTGAGTAGAGGTTACCATATTATGTATTTTTTCCCTTTACTTAAGAACTTGAGCCATGTGCATACTATAAATTATGGAATACATATGTTATTTATTAATTAAATTCTAACTATAAAGTTACAAAGCGGTACAAATATGGATAAGTCATTAAACTATTTTCAAAGGAAATGTTTCAGTGTTTTCGTGTTTGAATAGCTAAGTTAATTGATTGAACATGTTTAAGTTTTATTCATATCCATTTATTATCAATTGAGTAAGGCTTATAATTAATTCTAGAGATACCAAAACATATGCATTTAAAAAAAATTGCTCAAAATATGTTTCACTTCATATTAAATTATTTCAACTACAAAATACAGCCAAAACAAACACATTTTAAAAGCAAGGCAATTTAAGTACAGAGTTGGTGATATTTTAGGTTATCATTACAAGTTCTCCTAGGCACTTTATTGGCAAACATGCTCTCAAAGACAAAGCTTTTGAATAGTAAAGAAAATACTTGGTTTAAAAACTACCTTCAGCCTAGACAGTCTTGAGAATCCTAACTTCTTTGGAGTGCAAATAGCTAGACTTCAAAGAGAATGAGAAAGCTGTATACACACACTCCAGAGACGTCCTCAGAGCCCAAGTCAATAAGAGACGTGCTGGGAAAGTGAGCTCTCTTACCTGCCTCCATCACTTCTTCAGAAAAGAAGATGAATACTTTCCAGACAATGCCCTGAGCAGAATCACTCCCAAAGCACTGGGGGAGAACTGCTTCTCCACAGTACAACAATCCCTCTAGTGGCTGGGTCAGAAGGGTAGGTATTTCCATGAGCCTGCTGGAGAAGACCATGTAGCAGTCTGTAATTTTAAGTTTTGGTCTTTCACTGGAGGTTTCCAGAAATTCAGGAAACTAACCCATCCTCTACTCAGTAGTGCCAATGTTTGTCTAAAAGTGACTTCAAGGATAGCTCCTACCAAGTCTAACACACTTATTCATATGAACAAAATGGTAAAGGGAACCTAAATTTTGCTTACTACAAACAAAAATTTTATAAACATCACTGAATTTAGATACAATAAATGTCAATGTAAATACAACAATGTCAAACTTAAATGATATCTGTAAACTCAGTATGTCTGGCCTACTATATACATTTTAAAGAACATCATCCTAGATGAACTGAGATCTAAGTTACCAAATAAAACAAATTAAATTTTTTTAAAAATTCCAAACATACAACTTTGAGATCTGAACAAAGGAAAAAAATGACTTACTGTATATCCAATAAGGAAAATGAAAATTGTATAGACCAGTCATCTGGATGGATTACTGACTTCTTTTTGGCTTTCATTTTATTTACTGCATATCTGTTGGGTCCTTTTGCATTTTGTTCAGATCTTACAGTTACTCCTAATGAGGTTTATTTTGACCATGCTGTTTAAAAAAGTACCACCCTGCCCCCTATTCTTTTATTCTGCTTTGTTTTTCTTTATAACATGTGTGACATCGTATTAACAACATAATATGTTTTTATTTATTTATTGCCATATCCTTCAGTAGAATGCAAGGTTCTTCAAAAATAAGAACTTTGTTTATTTAATTCACTGCTATATCTTCAGGACCTAAGACAAGGCTTTGCAGAAAGTAAGACCTCAATAATTATTTGTGGATAGAAAAGTAAACAGAGATTTTTAGGGCAAGTAGAGTCCATTGACATAAAGTTTCCAAATTTTGACCCTTCCATTATATCAGTAAGATACTGTATTAGTCCATTCTCATGCTCCTATAAGGACATATCTGAGACTGGATAATTTATAAAGGAAAGAGGTTTAATTGACTCACAGTTATGCAGGGCTAGGGAGGCCTCAGGAAACTTACAATCATGGTGGAAGGGGAGGCAAACACGTCCTTCCTCACATGTCAGCAGGAAGAAGTGCCAAGCAAATGGGGAAAGGCCCCTTATAAAACCACCAGATTTCATGAGAACTCACACACTATCACAAGAACAGCATGGGGGGTAACTGCCCCCATGATTTGATTACCTGCCACTCAATCCTTCCCATGATACATGGGAATTATGGGAACTACAATTCAAGATGAGATTTGGGTGGGGACACAGACAAACCATATCAGATAATATACACTACCAAGTGCTAAAGTAGTGTATTTCCACTATGTACTTAGGAGAATAAATAATGAAAGAGAAATAGTGTTACAGATTTTGATATGCCAATAAGGTGAAATTCACAAAAAATTTAAAACACATTTTTTAAAAATGCACAGCCAAAGTCTTACTGTAGCCATTAATAATTTGAATAGCATCCTCCAAACCACTTGGTAAGCCTTTGTATACTACTAGGACACATGGTGGATATGCCTAGAGAGCCATGTGTCAGCATTCTCTTGTAGTCTAGGCTCCTGGAAAAAGAAATAAGAATTTTGTAAGAACTATAAAATAGAGTAAAATATACCAAGACACTATTATGTCCTTTGGGGAAAGCCCCCTTTCTCTGTATTTCCCGTGGCAGACTCCCAAGTCAGAATGCCTTTTTAAATGTTTATTTTTATTTTACTTTAAGTTGTTCCAGGATACATGTGCAGAACGTGCAGGTTCGTTGCATAGGTATACATGTGCCATGGTGGTTTGCTGCACCTATCAACCCATCACCTAGGTTTTAAGCCCTACATGCATCAGGCATCTGTCCTAATGTTCTCCCTCCCCTTGCCTCCACCTTCCCGACAGGCCCAGTGTGTGTTTGTCCCCTCCCTGTGTCCATGTGTTCTCACTGTTCGACTCCCACTTATGAGTGAGAAAATGCAGTGTTTGGTTTTCTGTCCCTGTGTTACTTCGCTGAGGATGATGGCTTCCAGCTTCATCCATGTCCCTGCAAAGGACGGAGTATGTCTTGAGTTTCATTAAAAAGTAAGTACTCTAACATTGCAGTTTGTGAGAGCTGGTAAAATATAAGAATTGAGAGATCAAATTAAAGGAAAATAGTGTCTCTTTTCATTCCGTTTCTTTGACTAACAGTTTGACCAATATCATTTCTAATGATCAAGCACCACTTACGTAAGAAGTAGTGTAACAATACAATTTCACTTGTTTTCAGAAAAGGGATTAATGTTGAACTTGTGGTTAAATATTGTTCTAGTCCCTCCTGAAACCCACTAAAGTAACAATAAAGAGATGGGTAAAAATGGCAAAGCCCACAAGGGCTAAAACAGTTGTAACTGGGAAATCAGTGGATAAATGGCAACTGATATGGCAGAGAGGAGTAAGCCTAGACTTAAGTTAGCAGAGAAAACCCAGGAGCCCCAGAATATCTCAGAAAGTAGAGACATTAGGTAATCTTAGAAGTGAGGATTCAGGTGAGGTAGAATACAGAATGGTAGATAGAATGTCAGTAGAAACCTATAAATGTCTGTATAGAAAGTACTGCACTCCAGATCCGACACAGACACACACACATACACACACACACACACACACACACACACACACATACCCCTCATTCAGCTGGAAAACTACCTCTCCTCCAATGAGAATAACAGTGTCCTTCACTTCAATATAAATGGAGATGTCTACTGAGTATGATGGAGTAGCTTACAGCAGAGCTAAGAACAACTAGAAAGGTTATTTAAAAAAAAAAAAAAGTAAAGCTGTTTGAAGACATATAAGGACTACTGAAATAATGGATTGAGAGGAGGAGGGAAACAGCAGAGAATGGGCTGACATTTCTGCAGTGGCATTCCCCTAGTGCATTGCCAATTCTGACAGCAGGGCAAGAAGTTGGCAATGCAGACTTTTCTCAGGCAGAGGAGAAACCAGCAAAGATTTTGGCAGTCTTCTGATGCTTGGAAGATAAAAATTGTAACAAAGCAACAAACAAATAGAAAGTCCAAAGTCACAGTGAAAAAGAGAGAAATGGAAAAAGAAGACTAATACTCATCTGGTATTACCCTTAAGACATGAGTTCTGAAGTATTATGGAGCAGGAAGCTGAAAGCTAAGCAGAATCTTTCAAGGAACAGAGGGTAGATTTTTATGCTCTTAAAGTGCTAAGAAGGCAGGATTAAAGTTCAGGGTTTGCCAGTGGAAAGGGTCTCAGTCAATAAAATAAGCTCTTGGTTGGAAGACCTGCAGAGCTACACCCCAAGAGTGGACCTAAAACAGAAGTAGAAAAAGACATCCCATATTCACGGATTAGAATAATTAATATTGTTAAAATATCCATGCTACCCAAAGCAATTTACAGATGCAATGTAATCCCTATAAAAATTCCAATGACATTTTTACAGAAATTTTTAAAATAATTTTAAAATTAATATGGAGGCACAAAAGATCCCAAATAGCAAAAACAATCTTGAGCAACAAAAACAAAGCTGCAAGCATCAACTACCCTATTTCAGAGCCTACTACAAAGCTGTAGTAATCAATACAGCATGGTATTGGCATAAAAACAGACATATAGACCAATGGAACAGAATAAAGAGCCCAGAAATAAGTCCATACATTTATAGTCAATAACTACAATAACTTGGGGATCTTCTGTAATAACTTGGGGATCTCCAACAGATTCTCCAAGAACACAAAATGTAAAAAGTACAGTCTCTTCAATAAATGATGCTAGGAAAGCTAGATAGCCACATTCAGAAAAATAAAATTAAACCCATATTTCACACCATACACAAAATCAACTCAAAATGGATTAAAAACTTAAATGTAAGACATGAAATTTAAAATACTAGAAGAGAACATAGAGAGAAAGCTCTACGACATTGGTCTTGGCAAAGAATTTTTGGATATGACCCCAAAAGCATAGGCAACAAAAGCAAAAATATACAAATAGGATTGCATCAAACTAAAAAGCTTATGTACAGCAAAAGAAACAATCAACCAAGTGAAGAGGCAAGCTACAAAATGAAAGAAATATATTTGCAAACCATGCATCTGATAAAAGGTTGACATCCAAAACATATAAGGAACTCAAACAACTCAATAGCAAGATAACACATAACTCAATTTAAAAATGGGCAAAGGGGCTGGGTGCAGTGGTTCATGCCTGTAATTTCAGTAATTTGGAAGGTCAAGGCAGGCAGATCACTTGAGCTCAGGAGTTCAAGACCAACCAGGGCAACATGGCAAGACCCTGTCTCTACTAAAAATACAAAAAAAAAAAAAAAAATTGCTAGGTGTCATGGCATGCACCTGTGGTCCCAGCTACTTGGGAAGCTAAGGTGAAAAGATCGTTTGAGCTTAGGAGGCGAAGGTTACAGTGAGCTGAGATTGTGTCACTGCACTCCAGCCTGGGTGACAGAGCAAGACCCCGTCTCAAACTTAAAATTTTTTAAAAAAGAAATGGGCAAAGGACCTGAGATGGAATTGCAAATAATACTTATTATCTCACTCAACTTCATCTCTGGGGCTAAGGGTAAATTGCTGACATACTATTTGAAGTGCTGGTCCACAATTTTAAAATAGGAGCTCATCTCTGAGAATATCTTGAATCAATGGACACTTCTACTTAATTTTCACACACTTATCTACCAACTTATTATTGTAGTGGTCCACCTTATTAACCTTTTATGTTCATCAGCTTGGATGATATAGGTTACAGAAAATAAACAAAGAGGTATCCTCAGAATTATTGCTTGTTGGATTATCAGATTCTAGTTTTTTTTTCCATCATACTTTTTTATAATTGAATGATCTGTCAGTTTTTCACAGAAGGTTTTTGAAGAGAATCTTCAGATATGCCCTTGGTTAAGTCACTTCTTTCTGGGCATCCATTGCTAATCAGAATAGAAGACAGACCACATCAGAGGCACCAATACAGCAAAACTCCAAGTGGATGGAAACTATAGACACATCTTATTTTACCTGCAAAGAGATTTGGGCGGGGGGGGGGGGGCGGGATTATTTATGTGTGTGTGACTGAGAGGGTGGTTGGTTGCCAATATATAAAAATGTTACATAAAGATTCAAACATCCACATTTCTAGCTTCTTCAGAAGTCAGATCTGGCAACACTGGGTCCAAAGTCTCATGAGGCGGCCAAAGGAAAATTCCCCCTTTGTCTCCAAAGGTTTGCTGAAAAGCCAATTCACAAAAAGCAGATGAATAGAAGGAGAAAGGGCATAGAAATTTATTTTAATGTGCATAGCATGGGGGAATTGTAGGAGAATGATTACCCAATAACCCAAAGGGGTCCAGATTGTTATATACCCTTCTTGTTAGGGAAAAGGAGATGGAGCAGTGTGGATGATGTTAATGGGTTAGTAAACGATCTTTAGAAGAATTCAGTGGGCTTGAGGAATATACGATGGCCTGGGACAAAGTCTGTTGGACCCTCAGAGCAAACAGTGGTTTGTGACAAAAACCTGTCCAGGTATGTTGACAGACTTTAGTCTTCCTTCCTGCAATATAGTTCAGTTAATAAAAACCCACAGAAGGGACCAGAAGTCATCGTTTCCTTTTTAGGAGGCTCCAGATTTTAGGCAGATGACAGAACATGAAAGAGTAACTTAATCCTGTACTTCGGGGAAACAGAGGACTGAGAGAGGGGAAGGTGGGTGGGTAGGTCAGAAAGATCTTTAGGCTTCTTTTTCAGTTCAGCATGTCAAAGGGCCGTATTTTGGGGTATCATTTTCTGAGCCCCAATTTCACATGAGAACAGGTCAGGGCTACCCTCTTCCACAATAGCTTGATTTCTCTGGTTCTCCCAGTGCCCTCAAACCCACATTACCCCTTAATGTGACCTGACCCCTGAAATAGGTGAATCCTGATTTCCTCGTGTATGGAGCATTCTGTTATTTTATAAAATACCATCAATTAGTGTGTTATGTCATTCTTGTATTGCTATAGAGTGCTGCCTTAGATAGACTGGGTAATTTATTTTTAAAAAGAGGTTTAATTGGCTCGCAGTTCTGCAGCCTGTACAAGCATGGCCCTAGCATCTGTTCAACTTCTGGGGAGGCCTCCGGAAGCTTTTACTCATGGTAGAAGATGAAGTGGGAGCAGATATTTCACATGGCAGAGTGGGAGCAAGGGAGAGGTGGGTGCCACACATTTTTAAACAACCAGAACTCATGAGAGGTCACTCACTATCACTCGGAAAACACCAAGCCGTGAAGGATCTGCGGGGACTCAATCACCTCCCACCAGGCCCAACCTCCAACACTGGGGACTACATTTCAACAAGAGGTTTGAGAGGGCACAGATCCAAACCATATCAATTGGTATTGGATGACTAATAAGCATTTCATAAACATGTGCATTGGTTAAAACTATGTTGCCACTATATATGATTTCTTTATGTTTGAGATCATAGGCAAACTCGATGCTCTGAGTCTGAGTTTCCTCATCGGTAATTAAGGGAATGGGTTGCCAAATGAGGGGCTACTGGGGCCTAGTGGTTCTATGCAGCCCACTGCCCTCACTTTGAATTTAAGGCTGCTCCTCAAATATGCCCAGATATTGAAACTGAACCACTAGAACCTGAGAAAATTTCCATTAACACTCCTCTGGTTTATGAAGTAGATAATATAAATTGTAAAATGGTATTTCTAAGAAGCAATAATAAAGGGCTGAGGGCTATCTTCTTAACAGAAATATTGGAAGACAGAAGACAATGAAGTTGTATCTTTAAAAAGCCTTATGACAATAATTGCCAACATGGAATTCTATACTTTGTGAAGATGTTTCAAAAATCCAGATGAAAAAAAGACTTTCCTATCAAGCAAAAGCTTTGAGGATTTGTTGCCAGCACAGCACATCTGAATGAAAAGAAATACTAAAGAAAATTCTTTGGGCAGAGGAAAAACAGTTCCAGAAGCAATGGTGGAAATAAAAAAGGAATGAAGAGCACAAGAAAAGGTAAACTCATGAACTAAATGTAAAAACAAAGGAAGTTTGACTATGCAAAACAATAGGTCTGCAAAACACTCACTATGAAAAATGATGTCTTTGCAGGGTTTCAAATATATGTAAAATAGTCACAAAAATTTATGACAACAGTAATTCAAAAGGAAAGAAGGGGTAGAATTGCAGTAAAGTGCTCTAAATTTCTAACATTATCAGATAGGAGGTAAAAGTAAATAGACAGCCCACAGTAAGCAGACATTACAGAAAAGCCCCTCATGTAAAAGACAGAGACCAAAGTAACAACAAGCAAACGGAAATCAGTCTGAAAAGAAACAAATACAATGTAGAGAGGGAAAGACAAAACAATAAATAACATACTCAGAGCAAAAAAAAAAAAAAATTAATAGACTTAGAAAGATCAGAAAAGATGTTGCATCCATGAAATAAGAAAAGAAAGCAAAAAATGAGCATTCAGAAACCAAAATTTAAAGTACTTTCGGAAATTTAAATGAAAATAGAAACTAAAGACTTGGAACCAACCCAAATGCCCATCAATAATAGACTGGCTAAAGAAGATGTGACACATATACACCATGGAATACCAGGCAGCCATAAAAAAGGATGAGTTCATGTCCTTTGCAAGGACATGGATGAAGCTGAAAACCATCATTCTCAGCAAACTAACACAGGAACAGAAAACCAAACATCACATGTTCTCACTCATAAGTGGGAGTTGAACAGAGAGAACACATGGACACAGGGAGGGGAACATCACAAACCAGGGCCTGTAGGGGAGTCAGGGGCTAGGAGAGAGATAGCATTAGGAGAAATACCTAATGTATATGACAGGTTGATGGGTGCAGCAAACCACCATGGCACATGTATATCTATGTAACAAACCTGCACGTTCTGCACATGTATCCCAGAACATAACATATAATTAAAAAAAAAAAAAATCAGCTAGACATGGTGGCACATGCCTGTAGTCCTAGCTACTCAAGAGGCTGAGGCAGGAGGATCACTTCAGCCCAGGGAGTTGAGGCTGCAGTGAGCTATGATTGTACCACTACACTCCAGCCTGGGCTACAGAGCAAGAGCCTGGGGAAAAAAAAGAAGAAGAAAAGAAAAGAAAGGTTCAGTATTTAAATAAGTAAAAGTGGTTTTCATTTTCCTAATTTTGCAAATCATGCTGTAGTAAATATCTTTATAATTAAAGGTTATTAAGGAAAAAAATTTCAATAACAGGATTTGAGGATAGTGCTAAGTACTCTCTCAAAAGACAGAGTGAAAAAAAAATAAATAGGTGAAATATAAGAGAGGAAAGAGGAGAAACAATTAGGATCAATCCAGAAGATCCAAAATCAGAATAATAAGAGCATTAGAAAAAAAAATAGATAAAACAGAAAGAAGGAAACTATCAAACTTTTTTTTTTTTCAAAAAAATTCTCCAAACTGAAAGGCAGGAGTTTCCAGATTAAAAGTACTAACAAAAGCAATGAAAGAAAAATGCATTATAAGCCACATCATTAAGAAATTTCAGATCACCAGGGACAATAAAAAGGCCCACTCATTTCCAAAGAGAATTAAAGAGCAAACAGTCCATTCAATGGATCAAGCAAGAATTAACATCACATCAGATTTCTCAATGGGAACACTGGATGCCCTGACAGCAGGAGCAGAGCTTGCAAAAATTCTGCAGCAACCTGACTTTCATCTTAGAATCTAGACCTGGCTAAACTAGAAATCATGTGTGAGGATAAAATTAAATCATCATCAGACATGTAAGGTCTCCAAAACTTTGCTTCCTATGCCCTTTTCTTGATCAACTCCTAAATGGCATTTTTCTCAACTAAAATATGGGAGAAAACCAAGAAAGGGGAAGACAAGGGATGCAGGATAAAAGAGATCCATGACAGAGGCAAGTTAAGAGAACCTTCACAAGGTGGCGAGGGGAGGCTGAAGGATGGCAGTTGTGTGTCAGGCCTTGGCAGACAGTCCAGATCAGAACAGGAAAGAGGACCTCCAGAGGGATGTGCTCCCAGCGCTCTACCTCCCCACAAAAAGGACGTAGATAGGTTACATTGTTTTCACATGTCCTGGTTGTACTTGAGAGAAGATTTACACTTCTGGCTGACAGTTTGGAAATAAATTAGTGATAATTGGTGTTCAACTACACAGAAACCTAAGGAAAGAGAAAAAGAAAGAGAAATAGACAAAAAGGGTCAATTATTTACCCCAGGAAAACCTAACTTATAAAAGAACTGTAACCATAGCTTGCTACACTTCACAGCTGTGAATAGTTACATAATACCAACAATGTAAACAGTGAATATTGATTTAATCAAAAATCATAATGCAACAAAGAGAGGATGAAGAGGGAGACATATCTTGGGGTTGTGGGAGGTGACTTTAAGAGCACTAAGTTCTTGCCTTCCCTATTAGTAAGGGGCCAGTAAATAAGACCTAGAATGGGAAACAAGACAAGAAATAACACTAAAAGCAAGTTATTTAGAAATATGGCAATAAACAACAGAAGAAACAGCTTAAAGTTGAAAGAGGTAGTCTCTGGGGAGTTGGAATGGAGGAGGGAAGGGTGAGACAGGATATTGCTGTTTTTCGTTATGAGCTTTGTAGAAGGTTTGACTTTTTAAACAATGTACATGTATAACTTTGATAAAACAATCTTAAATTTAAAAAGAGACAGGGTGACAAGAAGCTTTGAGAGCTCCAAAATAAAACTAGAATGAAGCATTGGTATGACACTAAACTTGAAATGCTTGAATTCTAAAGCGAAAACCTTGCTTTCTCTAGTCCTCACTTTTCTCAGGGAGATTGATTAATTCAAAGTAAAAAAAAAAAAAAGAAAAAAGAAAAAATCCCTGTGAACTACTAATTGCTAGCAATTAATGTTCCCTTTTACTTAAGTCCAGTTACAAATCATTGTTGCCTAAGAACTAGGACTGCCAAGCTTATTCTAAGGAGGCGCGTAGCTCATAAGGTACCTTATAAAAGCCAAGGTGAAAATCTACACTTCTTGTTCTAGTTCCCTTGTGTGACTAAACAAAAGGCATGAATAGTAATGTAACTGTCTGTAAAGCTGAATGTGTACCAGGTGCAAGGACAGATCGCACTTCATGTTAGTGAATACACCAAGGATTTCATTACTAAACGACTTCAATCTGCTGAAAAGAATTACTGCCACCAGAGGACCTTTATTAGCAGAAGCAACTATGAATGAATGAAAATGCAACATAAAGCAATATAGGCATTTCCAAAAAAGCATTGGAAGATCAATAGCACTTTTAGATTGCTCCAAAGAACAGCTCCTCCTCCCTATTTTCACGTCTAGCGAGAAATGGTGTGCTGCTTTCTGTATCACACTGTTTTTCCAGATAGCTATTAATAAAGAAGGCTCTCCTTTGCTGCTTTCTTCTGCCTATCAGTATTTTAAGCTAGCATTGACCCTAAGAGGGTCAGAGCTTATGCTGATGTCAGGTTAGCACAGCATTGCAGCCATGAATCTCATCCATGGTTTGAGGAATTAAAGTATAATAATGGAATCCTATCAGCTATCTGCTATCTTATGTATTTGCTTCAAATTACTTACTCGCTTAAATATTGATTTTTGCCCAATGACCATAAGTGGTGAAATTTACAATGCAGACAAAAAAGTCCAGTTAGTGAGGTCGGCCCTATCTAGTTTCCCCTATTTTCAGCTGCCAACAAGAGAGTATTTCTCTTATTTTGAAACATATTTTCTCCCATAGAGGGAATAAGAATGACTGTGGAACAAGAATTTAGGCAACATGCATTTTGGAAAGAAACCAATGTGATCTGGGTTTTGAGAAATTCTGGCTATGGAATGTTTCTGAAAATAATTAGTCAGTCACAGTATTCAGTTAGCCATTTCTGAAAACTTGATTTTCATTGTGCTGGCCACTTTGGCAGGCTTTCTAATTCTCAGATGGTTTCCATCCATTCAACCTGAAAACATAAGTGCTAATTGTCTTGCTCTGGACTCTCTTAGTAGGTGTAAACTTTCCATTCGAATCATGAGGGTCCAGCCCCATGATTCTTGTTAATGTTAATAAATAAAGCTGTATAGTAAAATCTTGGCCAGAGTGAAACAGCTCTCAGAACATATGGACTCAAGATGATCATTCACACCAGGCACCAAGGAACTGAATCCAAGAACCTCAATGTGTAGTTTCTTCATAGCTCAGACTGGTTTTCTGCCTCATATGAAGGAACAGGTAAAAAGAACTTCTACCTTGACCATTTGATTCCTCACATTACATTTGGTAAAATTATGTCGCACTTTTTCAGTGTAGAGGGGAATTGTTAAGGTGAGCATTTTTTACTCATCACCACCTTCTTCAAGGAAGAGATTTAAAAGGCATAATATGTGGAGTCCAATCTTTTGGGAGAGACAGGACCTAACTTGAGACAGTTAATTGAGAATGATAGGTAGAGTTACCTAAATGACAAATGAATGACACAAATGAAATAATGCTAAAGGAATTGGGGAAGGGGAGGTACATGGTTTGGGCAGGAAAGGTAGATCAGAAAGAAGTGGCAATGAGCTGAGCCTTAGAAAAGTTTGAGATAGAACTAAATGGAGAGGCAACATAATACAATTTTTAAGAGTATGAATTCTGGAAAAATCTACCTGGCTATGAATCCCACCTCTGCTGTGTAATAGCTGTGTGGTCTTAAACAACTTGTTTAACATTGCTAAGCTTTAATTTTCTCTCTTGTAAAAATAGGATTAAATAGTATCTGCCGTCTTAAGCGGATGCCAGGTTAAATTTAATTAAAACATGTAAAGGACTTAGATCAACGTTTAGCACAGAGTTGCTGTTGTTGCTATATAACAAATAAGAGAGGAGTTCAGAAGGCATTCCAAGAAAGGGAAATATCCCAGCAAATTAACAAAATATATTTAATCACATGATTACACTGAAATGAAAAGCTCATGACAGCACCAGCATCAGAAAGTTTTTCCATTTGTTCCTCATACTGGTGAACTGACAATTTCAAAAGGTAAGTACGTAAGTGGTAAGATTTCACTTAAATAAAGAATTACCCATATCTGTGTTGGAAATTTTGATTATTTGTCTAAAATGTAAAGAGTGGAAGCATATGTCATTAATTTTAAAAAAGGCAGTTCACATATTTTTTAAATGACTTCAGTCAGACATGAAGACTCAGGTGCATTAGAGGCAGGCATTGGTGCAACACTAGAAAACAAGAAAATGAGGTGCCAAACAGTCCACATGATTTAGAACTCATTTCTCCAGTCACTATGAATGCAAATGTCTCATTTACATAAAATCCACTCATATAGATGCTAATCGGGAGCAAAGGAGAGGCTACCATTTTTCCTATCTAGCATCAGAAACAGGAAATCAGAATTCAAATTATTCCCACTGGAAATAGTGATAGGATCTTTCAAATTGTTATGTTGATCAGCTTTAATATTTTGATATTCAAGAAGTATCTATTGAATAAAGAGTACTTATGGAGTGTTAACCATGACCCAGGCATTGTCCTAAATGTTTTTAATGCATTTTTCATATAATTTTTTACAACAACCCTAATTAGAATGTTCCATTATTATTCCTTCTTTTGCTGATAAAGAACTGAGGCTTAGAGAGGTTAGGAAAGTTGCCTTGTATCCCAAAGTAAGTGTGTCTATCTGATTTTAAAGGATATGCTTCCTGCTCAATGTTAAAATGTTTAATCTAACTCCATTGGCACCCACCTCTCACCTGCATCTGCCCAGTTCTACTCCCATTTCCAGAAACAGAGCATCCAAAGAGAGGCTCCTTTTCCTTTAAGCCAGGCAGAAATTTATGCAAGGGAGAAATATGGAAGGAATAAGTATGGTGCTAGGGACTATGACAGAATTGTCCACCTTACTGCAAAGGAAAAAGCCCAATACTTACATGCCATTGCATGCCATTCTGTTTTAATCAGTCAACAGTAGCAACAATCTAATTGAGGAATTGAATTGCCACATTAGGTAGGAGAAGACAAACTGCTTAAGTAGTTGTTTTTAGCAAATATTGAAGACAGTTTCAAAGGCCCAAGGCGAGGAAATAAGATTTGTGCATTTACAGCTAGATGCATCTGATAATTTCTCATAACGTCAGAGTTCTTAAAATGTTTTATTTCCGGCAATCTGTAGGAGTAAGACATTAGAGCCAAGTGAATCAGCCTAGAACCTTGCTGCTGATTCTCTGATTTTGAGAGCAATATTTATTTTCCTTTTGAGAAGATTGTTTTAGGATCTTGCATCTGCTTCTATGCCATTCAGTTGGCAGCTGCTTCTCCCTGTTTCCTCCCACACCCACCAAGGTGTCTCCGCTCTGCCAGGAACTCCCACGCCCCACCTCCATGAGTTCTTACACCCACTCTGCTGTGCAAAGCTCCCTCGGAGGGGTCCGTTAATATTGCATCTCTTAATTCCAATCACCACCCCTATCACAAAATACAGGGTAAGCTCACTCTACGAAAGAGTTGGGGGTAAAGTCATGTCCAGCAGGACATGACTAAAACCTTTAGTTAAATATAGTTATTCCAGAGTTCATGGGAAAAGTGAAAAAATAAAATAAAAATTTAAAAAGTAAGCCCTTCTCAGGTGAGTCCCATGAAGACACATCCATGTTAGTCTCTTTTGTTCCCCCGTCTTCTCTCTTCTGAGATAGACTCTTTCTACAAACCTTTAAATCACAGGCCTAGATCCACCTTTTAGGAGCAATCTACTGCCTGACCCCAAGAGTTTATTTTACTTTAGGATTAAGCCATAAGACACCTGCAGTAGTGGAGTCCCAAATCCACATCTAGCCATGAATAACAACACAGTGGAGGATAGGCGGCAGAGAGGTGAAGTACTAGTTTCCCCCACAGGTCCAGCTGACTCTCTCATTCTTCCTGGTTATCCAGCAGAGAAGCATTGGATTGCTACATACACCGCAATTTTCTGCCAATAGTATCAGAGAATTTTCAGAAAATTGCAATCTCAATTCATATTAAGGAAGATAAATATTTCCTTAAATATAACATGTACTGACTTTTTTCTTCAAAATGTGTCATTTCTCACAGATTCATTCTCCTTCTTCTCATGCCCAGGAAAAGCAACACCTTTTATGCCACTGAGCCAGCTGCCCCCGATAACCATCATCTGGTTACATCAAGGCCTGGTCTCAGCATCTAAAAGTCCCTTTTCTTTCCCTCAAACTTGATCAGATTCCTGGACATAGCATCCCTCATACTTGTCTCTGTAAACAGAAGGATCAAGTGAAAGCTCACCATTGTCTTGTTTACAGTAACTGTTCTGTCATCAAGAGAGAGGTGCTACCACCTTCATTTGAAGTCAGAAGAAATGTTATTTAATACAAATAGAAACCAAATAAAAAATTTTTAACATACTTTCATTCTGAATCTGTGGCCTTTTTGGGGAAAGTTCATGCATTAGTTCTATACGTTTTGTAAAATATTTAATGCTTGTTGGTTCCATTGTTCTAGGCAACACCTACTCGGGTCCTATATTTTGTGTGTAGCTCCTGGACAAGGCTGTTGTATTTATACGCTATCCAGTGGCAGGTGTTCCGTAAGTTGCTCTGTATTAGAGTAGTCTGAAGACTGCCATATATATTTCTGCTCTTCAGAGTTCAGAGTCCCTGCTCCCTCATCTCTTCCCTGTCTTCTCTTTCTCTGACTTCCCTTATTCCATTTTTCTATCCCTTCCCTTTTCTGTCCATGTATTTTCTTCCCAGGATATCTGAGAACTAAGGATCAGAAGCAGATCTGAAGCATCAATAATGAGCAGTTCCAAATTATAGGAAACTAAAATTGAATACTATGTCTTCCCAGGTTCTTAAAAGTCAATGCATGTGAAGCAATATTTAGAGCCTGAAATTGATTTAATATCTGAGACACATTTTTAAAAATCCATAGATGGGAAGATTAAGGAAAGCCTGACAGAAATTAAAAAGTAGTCCCTTTATTCAGTGGTTCCTAACAGAAGGGCAGAGGGAATAATTTGAAAGACATGGATTCGACCTTGCACAATTCCAATGGTAACTGACAAGACAGAAATGATTATCTAAACTAGGGGTAAGGAAATTATGGCGTACAGGCCAAATGCAGCACACTGTCTTTTTGTATTGATAAGGTTTTATTGAAACACAGCCATGTCCATTCATTTGCGTGTTGTTCCTAGCTGCTTTTGCACTGCAGTGGCCGAGTAGTTGCTGCAGAGACCTTGTAATCCATAAAGCCTTAAAGATTTACTCTCTGGCCCTTTACAGAAAAACTATTGTAATATTTGGAAAACATGTGACTAATATGTTAATATGAACAGAAACAAGATCTCTAAAAGCATATTTGTCAATCAAGTTTGTACCTTGCATTGTCTTTGTTTTTTGAAGTTGGCGCTGCCGTTGTGATTGTTAGGACATGCATGTTTATGTCCTCAAGAGCTTATCAGTAGTTAAAAAGATGTTCAGGTCTTTTTCACACATTAGACACATAAAATTTGGCCTTTGGCTTAGTCATTGTCAAGTCTATCAGCAAAACCTCATATAGGCTTCTTAGAGACTTTTCTTAGTGCTGCTTTTGATTGCTAAAAACCATGACGTTCCAACAACCTAAAGGCATTCATGTGATGGTTAAGAATACAAAGCCAAACTTCATTCCTTCAAATTCTGATTCTACAACTAATAGCTTTGCCTGTTGTCTGTAACAGTGGGGATAATAATAGTACCCATCTCACAGATAAAGGTGTTTAGAATAGTGCTGGGCAATATGTACACTCTGTCAATATTAGCAGTAATCATTACTATTTGAAGGTATACTACTCAGTTCTGAAACATGCGTTGTGTCTTCCAAGGGAACAGTTATTCACTTTACCTTATAATTCTGCAATTGATTGTGTGGTCCACATGAGGTATCATGATAAGCATGGCCGTGTCATAGAATTAATTCATTAGTCAATCAGTATTTACGGAGCATCCAGCCCATGCAGAACAAGATATTAGAAACTGTGGGGGTTTAAAGTAAACATGAGATACAGTCTTGTTCCTGGTAGAATTACTAGCATTGATATCTGGAGGAACTGACCTATCTACCCACAACACAAGCAAATAGACGAGAGACGGTGATTAGACTCTGGCATTCTTACAGTTAAAAAGGGAAAGGGAAATGAGAACATCTTTAATAAGGAATAAGGCATGGAGATGCAATGTAATTAGTCTGTACCACTCAAGTTACTGTTTATAAAAATTCAGATGGAAAAGAAAGCTCTGCCAAACTTGTGTTGATCATGGAAGAAAGGCTTCATGGACAGGGAGAAATATGAGTTGATGTGAATAGGTAGAGACAGCAAGGGAGGTCTTGCTGAGCAAAGGCTCACAAGGTGGTTTGTTCATGGAATGGGCAGTGAATAGATCACTCTGACTGGATATGAGGTGCAGTGGCCGGGGGCCATACGTGAGATGTAAACTTGACCTCCAATCTAATGGCATGAATCGAAGAAGGAAATGAATGAAGACATAGAGGGGCCCACTGTGGGCTTGGCATAGAAATTGCCAGCCTCTTAAGTTTCCAAACCATGGGCATTGGTTTGATGTTATGTCCTGCATTTAAAAATTGTGCAGCTCTTGGCTGACTCTTGAATGTAATTCTGACTGTGGAGACAGGAAAGGAGGTTGGGGACAGGTCAGTTTAACATTAATATTGAGTAGCATAATGAAGTGAGATGTTAGATTCCCAACAATTTATCAGATGGTTTGGGGGAGGATCAAATAAAATCGATGAGGAAGCTAATAGGCCACGGTTGAGGTATAAAGAGGGAAGCGTGTGATGTGGAGATAGATAGGAAAGACTTGCAGAGTGAGAACAGAAAAGGTTTATTACAGACTAGTCACAGGAAATGAAGGAGGGAGATGGGATAAATTACAGATGGCACAAGGGCAGCCCCAGATTACTTTAGGAGTAATGGTGCCCCTGGCCACCATTGGAGAGTGGCAAGGAGAACAGACTCTGCCTTGTTGCTTTTAGTTCCCTGCAGGTATAGGGTGGAAATCAATTGTCAGAAAAAATGGCTTAACAAACATCACATATAAATGTATGCTGGATTCGTTTTGGGGTAGGCTTCAAAAAAAATGGCCATAGCTCTGGTCATAGCTTATAACATCCATACCTCATTAGCTAGAAAATATTTCCTACAAAATTGAAACTACAGTCTGTATGTGGGGAGCTGACTCAGCACCAAGCTGTCCCTTTGGCAGCAATCTGGGAAGAACTACCCACCGTTGCAAGAGTGAGTGCCTCTCACACTGCGTGTCTGGTTTAAAAAAAGTTAGTGCCTAAACACAGTGCTCAGCCACCATGCTCTTTCCAAAATTTATTGTGTGAACAGCCCACCACTCCACAGTCCTAGCCCTCATAGGTCTCTAGAACAGAAGAGGAGGACTTATATACCCAGTGGAGTGATCATAGGATGAAGAAAAAGGTGGGAGTATGTGTCTGAAATTTACCAACTTACAGTAGATCCCACTCTTTCCATTTAAACAGTCTCTTTTAAATGAACAGTCTTTCAGATTTCTTTCTTTCTCTGACACTCCCAAGATGCAGTACTTCAAGCCCCTTGAAAACGCAAGGTGTTAAGATACTCCCAAGATGACATCTGGCTATTTGGAGGGGTTAACAGACGTGAGGTGGCAGGAAGGGGACCCAAGATCTACGCAGTTGGTTTCTTTAGATGGCCTTAGGACTCTATGGCCATGTGGAGGCCTGGTCCCTTTAATGCAGTATAAGGGAGCTAGCTAGGTAGAGATGCATTGCCCCCG
The DNA here is from genome assembly GCF_000951045.1 of Mandrillus leucophaeus. Lineage (NCBI taxonomy): Eukaryota > Metazoa > Chordata > Mammalia > Primates > Cercopithecidae > Mandrillus > Mandrillus leucophaeus. The sequence continues at coordinate 1,621,498 of NW_012103343.1, forward strand.
TCTACATCTAAGAAGTTAAGATTACCATTTTCCTGCCTTGTGGGCTCCACTGCATTAGGGTCACTGATGCCCAATGAACAGGGCAGAGTAATGGCAGCCTCAATGCTCCACCAATGGCAGGGCCCACTGCCTCAGCACTGCCCACCAGTAGGCAAAGAAGCACACAGCTGACTACCCAGAATCCAGGGAAGTGAGTCTGAGCTAGAAATAGAGGAGAAAATAACTGCAGATATTCATAAGCTCATTTGAGCCATACTTCCTGAGTACTTATTAAAAATATATGTATTGGGTTGAGTTTTCAAGGGGCTTGAAGTTCTGCAATGTCATTTGGGGATAAAAGCCAGTACAGTATAAAAGTTATGTAAATATTCAAGCTGTGCATTATCGTGACTGTAGGCAGAGTCTCATTCTGTCGCCATAGTCAGCAGCTTTAAGAGAAGAGACTGCTCTTAGCCTCTGCTTAACAAGCACCCACTGACCCAGCCCTATCCTCTACCTTCTTAGGGCCGCTTCTTAGCTCAGCTGTCTTCCAATTCAGCATCTAAGTTCTGGTATCCAGAATCAGTTTTTGAGGGAGAAGGGCCAGTCCCCTTACACTCTCCTTATATACATGTTAAATGTGTTTTAAACTTCAAAGGTTTAACCAGATTATGATAACAATAATGGCTAACATTTGTTGAATTCTTATGTTATACTCAGCACATTTACTTATGCAATACACATAGCAACATTTGGAGGTTTTTAAAATTTAAACTTTCTGCCCCCACCTTTTCATGAAGATGCAGGCACAGTGAGGTTACCTTACTTGCTGTAGATCACATATCCAGTAAAGTGTCAGAATTAGAACACAAACCCAGGCATTACATTTCCAGAATTATGCTCTTAATCAGAGGTAGATGATAGATTGCTAGATAATAGATGATAGATACTGGCATGGTATCTGGAAAATTAGAGGAAAGCAATATTAAAAGTAGAATCTCAGACCTTTATATGTGGAAGGTACTACAGAGCCCATCTAATCCAGTAGTTTTCAAACAAGACTAAATCCCCGCTAGGGAGCAGACTCCAGGGATGTCATAGAGATTGAGGGGAAAAAGAACAAGCAAACCAGCAGGGCTCAGAGCTCCTCCTTTCCTGCTATAACTTGTAATTCTGTATTTATCTGTTTTACATTTAGAGATTCTGTGTAAGCATCTTTTTGTAGAAAGAATTATGCTGCTAAAAATAACTGAGAATCACTGTTATCTATCCCAACACTCTCATCAAGAAAATGGGAAAACTGAGACCCAGGATCATCTGAATCACACAAGAAGGTTACAGCAAAGTTGAACCAAGCACTCACCCTCCTAACTCATTGTGGAAAATATAGAATATCCACAGGTTACTTTCAGCATTCTTGTCAGGCCAGATGACCTACAGGTCACATGTGGCAGACTTCCAAATTAACCTGCCTGAAGGAGGTCTTGGGATATATGGCTTACATCCTGTCCTTGAGTAAAGAATCTTATCTGAGTCCCTCAAATCTTATTGTGAGTTCCTCCAACTGTTGATGTACTGATAAGTACATAACCTGCTGACATTGAAAAGCACACTGACTTATTTCTGATTCATGAAGTTTTAAGGATTGTCTTGCACATAGAACATTTTGGCCTATATGTTGTAATCTATAGCCAATGACTGTAACTTCTGTATTTTACTCTCTACTGAAAAGAACAACTTTGGTATGAGGAGTCCCCTACTCTTCTCCTAAACTTTCCTGTAAAAGCCTTCTGTTTTAGTCCAGTCTTGCACTGCTATAAAGAAATACCTGAGACTGAGTAATTTATAAAGACAAGAGGTTTATAGAGGCAGAAATATCATTTAATCCAGCAATTCCATAATTGGGTTTATACCCAAAGGAATATAAATCATTCTATTATAAAGACACATGCACACGTATGTTTATTGCAGCACTATTCACAATAGCAAAGACATAGACTCCATCCAAATGCCCATCAATGATAGACTGGATAAAGAAAATTTGGTACATATACATCATGGAATACTATGCAGCCACAAAAAGGAATGAGATCATGTCCTTGGTGGGGACATGGATGGAGCTGGAAGCCATTATCCTCAGCAAACTAATGCAGGAACAGAAAACCAAACACATAGATACTAAAATACACACACACATACAGAAAACCAAACACCATATGTTCTTGCTTATAAGTAGGAGCTGAATGAGACACAAGGACACATGGTGAGGGGAGCAGCACACAGTGGGGCCTGTCAGAGGGTTGGGGAGGTGGGGGAGGGAGAGCATCAGGAAGAATAGCTAATGGATACTGAGCTTAATACCTAGGTGATAGGACGATCTGTGCAGCAAACCACCATGGCATACATTTACCTTGTAACAAACCTGCACATTCTGTATATGTACCCCTGAACTTAAAGTAAAAGTTGGAAATCAAAGAAAAAAACAGATTTAATTGCACTAACAGTTCTGCAGACTCTACAGACTTCTGCTTCTAGGGAGGCCTCAGGAAACTTACAGTCATGGCGGAAGGTAAAGAGGAAGCAAGCATATCTTCACATGGCCAGAGCAGGAGAAAGAGAGAGGGAAGGGGGAGATGCTTCACCCCTTCAAACAACCAGATCTCATGAGAACTCTTTCACGAGAACAGCAAGAGGGAAGTCCAACCCCATGATTCATTCACCTCCCATAAGGCCCCTATTCCAAACTGGGGATTACAATTGAACATGAGATTTGGGTGGGGACACAGAGCCAAACCACATTAGCTTCCAACTTATAACAGACTCTGGAACACGCCCAACTTTGTTGATGTGTCTTTCCAGGTCCATCCTCACATTTGGTTTCCAGTAAAACTTTATCAGATTTTTTCTGCCACAAAAGCCTTCATTTTGGCCAACAGGCAGCTATTGTTGATGAAACTGACACTTGATTTTCATAGATTAGGGGAAGGGTGAAGCTTGCCAGGTTCTGACAAATGACAATCCTTCAATATTAAGGTAAATGTGATTCAGAAAAAAAAAAAAAATTGTAAAGGCTTCTTATTCTGTCACTTGCCACCTGCCTCTTGGTTAGGAGTTGTTCCTGTGGTTTACCTGAGTTCTTTACTCACATAAGAGAACTATCTGTTAGTGCTGTGTCTGATGCTATGAGCCAAAACTGCTGAACAGAGAACAAGGGCTTCATAAGCAATCCTTATCCAAGGTCAGCTGTGTCCTTTTAAGTATCAAAGAAGCATTGCTTTGCTGTCAGAGAATTCCTAAGGTTTATATAAGGATGAAGTACAAATGTTTTGCTGCAAGGAGCACATGAAGGCAATACCATCCGCTTGACTGTTTAGATCATTCAAAACAAAAGGTGTACCTTGACAGAAGCAACTTACAGGCTCAGAAACCTGAGGTTATTGTTCCAGACCCATCTTGTGAAACGAAGGTTGTTTCACAAGAACAGATGTACATGATTAATCAAACACATAGATACTAAAATACACACACACATACACACACAGCACAGTGCCCATTTATTAACTCACAATGACAAATTCTGCAACCAAATAGACGGCATTGTTCATATCCACAAAGTATTGCTTTCCTTCCCATTAAGCGAGTGATGCACGTAGCAGGTGATCAATATACATCTATTGAATTAATGAGGGGAATCAAATTATAAGCAGAATGTTAAGTTATTGAATTACAGTGAGAAATGCAATTCTCAAAGAGAGTGGATGATCATACCGTCCCAATCAGCACATTCATTTACCATCAACAAATGGCTTGTATTGGAAACCAGGTTACCAGAAGGCTGGGGAGAAACTGTGGAATCAGAGTTAAGGGGGACAGTATCTTAAGAAATGACTCTCAAAAAGGGATAGTTAAGGCCTGTTCATCTAACATTGAATTAGATATTCCAAGGAAAACACAATGATTGAGTCCACTAGCCAGGACTCCTCTTTCCGTGGTGAGTTGGATGGCACATGCCCACACCTGCCTCTAATTCCCATTCTGTAATTTTATCTCTCACCAGATTCACAGCAGTCTCACCAGCCTGAAGATGGTTCTAACTCTTTTTCCTTGTGTTGCCCAGCTCTGCTGTGATCCATAAGGCACTGCTTTTAAAATTTAAACTTTCATAAACTGTCTTATTTCCTTTTTTGTGTGGAGGAAGGAAAGAGGAAGAGATGAAACATGTTTTAGCCTCTTGGTAACCACAACCCAAATTACATAAAATGAATCAATTCTTATTTTAGTAATTCTGTAAGTTTAGAAGTCCATACAGAGAGAATGTTTATGCTTGACAAAGTAATATAAAGCATCATTTATGAGACAATTGCTAATATCTATCACATTTAGACTGGTATTATGAATAATTATGAGTCAATTACATTTTCCAACTCTGTACTGAAAGTATGTTTTTAGATCCCTATCAAGCTGATGCTATTTAAAGCATTTAATTTATTGATATATTAAGCATGTATTATAATGAATGCTATGCCAACAAACATAAAGACAGACTCACCAATATTTTATCAGACAAAATAGATCGCTTCTAATAATTTCACATCACATCTTGCTTCCACTAAAACTCAGTCATCCATCCTTCAGTTTCAAACCTACTGCTCCATCCTAAGTACAGCATGGGTTCAAATAGGTGTATCTTATAGCACATCCTCCCATCCTCTGTTTTAGCAAACTTCTACTAGCTTTGTTGGGTGTCCCTATTCTGAATTTAAAGACCTTACATCAAGAACATGTATCTTCTTCTCTTCCTATAATAGTCAGAAATATAACAAAAATGTCACAAAGGCAACAGAGAGTCCAGGAGATGGACAAAGAAACAAAACTCCCCAATGGATGCAAAAGGGTCAAGGCCAGTGAAACTCTATCTGAAATTACCAGCTTTGGGAATTTTCCAAAAACAAATGAAAGCTTACATAGAGCATGCATTCCAGGGATTATGAACTCATTTTGGCTTATGCTCTTTAGAAAGGTCTACAGCTGCATTCAAAATATATCCAGCTCATCTGTAGGCCTGGGGACTGACATGAAGCCAAGCGCCCCAGCTGGGACACGCAGGCAGGAATCAATTTAAGCCTTTCTGGCAGGACGTGAGGTGGTTTGCTATAATGAATGTTAAGGAGGGAAACCAAACCATGGAGAATTGGGTGTTTATCTTTCCTGCGTATTAAAGAGATGATAAATTGATGGATGAAAGCATATAGGAGATTCTCAGAAAGCTATTGTTCATGCTGGGTAGGGCTATGTCGGTTTCACCATGAAGACTTAATAAAAATAAATCAGGGTTTGAGGGTTAGGGAAGTCCCAACCATGCTGTTGAGAGGAGAAAGATCACCTGGGGCTTCAAGCCCCGACTTAATAGAAAAGACAAGGCATTCATTTGTAGACACCTCAACATCAGTAAAGTAATAAAGCTCCCAAAGTTCTTAGAATTCTACATTTTTATTAATAACCACTGCCAAGGGAGCTAGTAACTATATTAGAGAACCATATTTCAAAAGTAAAAATGATACAGGAGAGGAATATTTAAAGCCTGAAATCAATTTTATAAGTACCAAGTGAAGTGATCTATAAATATAGTTCTAATCCAAGATGTGCCTATTTGGGTTACGAGAATTCAAATTTATGAAGCATTTCATGTAATATCTCCTCCTTTGGCTTCTGAGGTATTTTTTTCCCATTAATAGAAACCAATTTGGATTTTCTTTACCTCCGTGCCACATGCAGTCATCTTTGCAGATGTAGTTAGCTCAAATTGCATTAAATTATCCTCTCAGGAAACTCATGGTATGCTCATTTATAACAGCAGAAATAACCTCAGGAATCATGCCATTTATGACGTCAACTTGTCTATTTAGTATGATGTCACTCGCATTGTTTCACTGCATTCCTTTGTCTTTGAATCGTTTATTGTTGTTACATTTTTACTTGCTTTGCAATACAGTTTGAACTGTGCTATTGTCCTACAATAGTAAAAGAATATTAATATATAATTTGGGGGCATTGACAATATGTGGTGTACTGTGCTAAATATTTTGCACATATTAATTTACTAATCCTCACTCAATCCTAAGAGGTGAGTACTATTATTATTCCATTTTTCTGATGAGGGATCTGAGGCACAGATTAATTAAGCAATCTTAATTAATCTTGAAACTACAGAGGTGGTAAGTGGCAGAACAACATCTGAATGTAGTACCTAGTATACTGTGATAAGGGCTGTAAAATTGCTTAACAAGAGCAAGTAAACAGCTGCTTTCTAATTAGCGAAGGGATAACACCTTGTCAGGGGCTATCATAACTTACTTTAACAGCTATTAAAATAATTGTGCCCAATTTAATGGGATATTATGTTGTTTTAGTGTAAGTGAATGCCAGTTTGAGGGCTTAAAAACACATGACTTAACAAAACATCTACAGGATCTGAATACTGAAAACTAGACAATGCTGATAAAAAAAAAAAAAAAGAAAACCTAAATAGAGAGACATAGCATTCATATGTTAGAAAATTCTACGTAGTGGAGTTATGAAGTATCCCCAAACAGACCTACAGATTTAGCAGAATTTCTATCAAAATCTCAGCAAAGATTTTTATAGACATAATTTATTCTAAAATTCATATGAAAAGGCAAAAAAAATCTAGAATAGCTAAAACAATTTTGAAAAAGGTGAATAAAGTTAAAGGAGTCACTCTAACCAATGCTGAGGCTCATTGCATAACTGCAGTAATCAAGACAGTTAGCACTGGTGGAGGGAAAGACACGTGATCAATGGAACAGAACAAAGAAGCAGAAATGACCCACAGATGTATGTCCGAGTGATTTTTAACAAAAGTGCAAAAGCAATTCAATGGAGGGAGGGTAGCCTTTTCAACAAACAGTATTGGAACAATTGGACTTCCATAGCAGAATAAAAAAAGGAAAGGAAAAAAATAAAAGAAAGAAGCTACACTTAAATTTGATACCTTAAAAAAATCAACACAAAATAGATCACAAACTTAAATATGAAATGTAAAACTATAAAACTTTTAGGAAAAAATCTTCAAGATCCAGAGCTAGGCAAAGTGTTCACAGACTTGAAATCAGTAATGCAATTCATAAAAGGAAAAATAGATAGATTGTACTTAATCACAATTAAAAACATTTGCTCTGCAGAAGACCCTGTTAAGAGGATAAAAATATAAGCTAGAGATGGAGAGTAAACATTTACAAATTATGCGTCAAAGGACTAGTATTTAGAATATAAAAAGAACTCTCAAAACTCAATGGTAAAAAAAAGAAATAATTCAGATCAATAGGAAAAAAAAATATTTTTTAGACACAAAAGGAATAAAAGACCAAAAATTGTTTTAAAAAAGCACACAGTCCAATTGAAAGATTGACAAAAGACATAAACATTTCATTGAAGAGGATATATAAATGGTAAATAAATACGCAAAACTATATTCAACATCATTAGCAATTAGAAAAATGTATATTAAAACCAAAATGTTAAAAATTGTTAAAAAAAAATTAAAGAATGTTAACACCAAATGTGAGCAAGGATGCAGAGAAACTGGATCATTCTTGCATTGCTGATGGGAAAGTAAAATGATACAGCCACTCTGAAAAAATATTTGGCAGTTTCCTACAAAATTAAAAATTAAATATGCACTTGTCCTATGATTTGGCAATTGCACTCTTATTTATTCCAGAGATATGAAAGTGTTCACCAAAGAATAATCTGTACATAAATGTTCACAGCAGCTTTATTCATAATATACAAAACCCAGAAATAATCCAAATGTCCTTCAGTGGCTAAACAAATAGTGATATATCCATACTATGAAATAGTAGATAGTAATAAAAAGGAATAAAATATTGACAGATAAAACAATTTGGATAGATCTCAAGGAAATTATTCTGGAAAAACAAAGCCAGTCTCAAAAACAGTTACATTCTGTATGATTCCATTTATTTAACGTTCTTGAAATAACAAACTTATAGAAATGGAAAACAGATTCGTGGTTGCCAGGGGCTAGGTTTGGTAGGGAAGGTGGTGGGTATGGCTATGAGGAACAACCAGAGGGAGACTCGTGGTAGCAGAAGAGCCTTGTAGCTGGATTGTGGTGTTTGTCACACAAACCTACACGTGATAAAATTGCATACAACTACACACAGACACACACACACATGCAGGTACATAGATTGTACCAATGTTGATTTCCTGGTTTTGATGGTTATGCAAAAATATTACCATTGGGGGAAACTTAGTGAAGGGTACCCAGGAACTCCCTGTCCCTGTACATTTTTTGGGGACTTCTTGTGAGTCTATAATTCTTTAAAAACAAAAAGTTAAAACAAAACATGAAATTATTCCCTATTTCAATTATTTGTAATTACATTTTTGATTTATGATTTATTCCTTCAAGAATTTTTTCAGGAATAAATTACGCTTGCAAAACAGGAGAAGGCTGTTCAGAAAAAACACTATCCTTTTCGTTTTAAGCAGAATGCTTCCCAGAGGGGTTTGGAATAAGAAGCAATGTACATTACATCCTGGGTTCCCTGCTCTGAAGAACGCATGCCAACTCCCAACATTTTGATACCAAAAAACTAGGTTCTAATAACATCAGGGACAAACTTGAGAGCATAAGTCAGCAAAAGACAACATTCAGACTGACAAATTTATGCATTATGGTTTTTGCTGAAATCAAAAACAAGTATTATAAACTTTATAGCAAATTTAAACATGATTTTTTAACAAACAAAAAATGTACCATATGCAAAAATTTGCATTTAAGCTACATGGCCCTTTATTGGTGTATGTATAGATATCTATACTATATATCTCTACCTATCTGGCTGTTTTTATTTGGCGTATTCCAACATGATTTCTTAGACCATCAGGCTCTCACCATTAGGAAGTGGTGGCGGCTTGGGATGGAAAAGCATCTCAAGAGTTTATCAAAAAGGAGTTGAGGCTGAGCATGGTGGCTCACGCCGATAATCCCAGCACTTTGGAAGTCTGAGGCGGGCAGATCACGAGGTCAGGAGTTCGAGACCAGCATGACCAACATGGTGAAACCCCGTCTCTACTAAAAATACAAAAAATTAGCCAAGTGTGGTGGCAGGCACCTGTAATCCCAGCTACTTAGGAGGCTGAGGCAAGAGAATCGCTTGAACTCGGAAGGTGGAGGTTGCAGTGAGCCAAGACCACGCTGCTGCACTCCAGCCTGGGTGACAGAGTGAGACACCATCTCAAAAATAAAGACAAAAGAAAAAGGAGTTGAAAATGACTCCTGTATGGATTCTGTGCTTTTAATAAACATCATTTGAAAGATTTCACAGTAGATGAGTAGAAATATATAGATCACATTTACCTATCTTTCAAGTTCATATGAATATAAAAGTTGAGGGAAATTTCTTTGGCAAATCTCAGAACATTTTCTCAATGATTTAGTGTATGTATAAACATCAAAATGTGTCTAGGTTTTTCAACTAAAACCTTTCTATGGTGCATATTTATAGTTTTATAGGATGGTTTCAATGTTCATAATAATTTGAAAATTACACATTCAAATCAGAGATTGCTTAGCTCTCCCATAAAATAATAAAAGATGTCTGCTAAAACACTGTATAAAAAACAGCTTGTTCCTGGAGCTAGCTAAGGAAGTAGGTGAGGGTTCTATGATTCCAGTTAACAAACATTTCACGCCGGTGCATGACTCGATGTAGTCTAGGCTGGTTTGCAATGTCCAGCATTCATTCTGTTTCTTTGTCACAAAATCCAAAGCTCTTCACCATATGGTGTCATTTTTGAAATGTTAATCTGAGCGGAGCTTGTGATGCCAGTTAGGTTTCCAGCTGGTCTCTGTATTGGCTATTTCACAGACATTAGCCCTGTTTTGAATTAAACTAAATTAGGGAATAAAATGAGATATTGTCATGCAAAGTCAGGCAATATTATTTGACATCTGCACCATCTCTGAGAGCTTTATTGAGTGGCTATTTTTAAATGTAAACTAAGAAAGAAAGAATACATAAACAACTTAAGACCAGATAACATATTAAAGTAGCATCTTAGGAGATAATAACAATACTTGAAGACTGACCTCCATCCACACCCTATGTCTATTTAGGCCAGAGAGAAGGAAGTAAATAGCTTTTTCTAAGACATTTACAGACCGAATGCATCAGTTTTGCCTGGCTAAGGAAACGGCCATTAAGATGTATGTGGATCAGAAATGCACATGTTCACTTTTTATTTTTTCACCTTCCTATCATTTCCAAAAGACACTTATTTGAAAGTAGAGAGATGGATAAAAGGAATTCACTCTGCTTTGCATAATAATTTAGCATACTAAATCCACTGGAAGAGAGGAATCTTGCTGATAACTACACAGGGTTGGCAGTTGGTGTGGCTAAACATTTCTCATTCTCCTGTAGCTTTACTGTCCCCTGCCTGAGAATCAGAATTTGTCCATGGCAGATGTGTATCTGTGTGTCTCCTGTGTGGATGAGGGTGTATCCATGGACACTGTTACTCACAGGAAAATCAGAAACAAAAATTGGTATCTGTAACTTACACTGGAGATAGACCTTGAAAAGGACTAGACTTGCAATGCCTAAATTCCACCCCACCATCCCTCTCTCAAAAGTTTTCTGCAAGACTTGGGAAATCAAGGGTCATTAAAAACTATTCTGCTGTAGCTACAGAGCCTAATTCTACCCCAAATCCCAGGACTTGTTGCAAGGCTTTGCTTTGAGGATAGAGATGGATCCAGTGTGTGCACAACCCCGTGGGTCAGGTGGTTTCCTGTGGAGTCAGTCCAGGTTTGCCCAAGGAGATCTGAAGAGAGACTGTCACAGAGGAGGGCAGACCTGAGATCGTGTGAGCAAGGGCAGGAATCTGGATGTGTCCTAGAGAGGACCACCTGTGAAAGCTTTAACTTCTTGAAAGCTTTCCTTTTGAATTTTTTTCCTTTCGACAGTTCTAAGTATCTTTCCATGTAAGTTCCCTTTAATAGAGCCCCAACCCTTCAGTGACCTCTGGTCTACCCATTCAACTGGATATTCCAGTGGTGCAGAAGAAAAGAAGGACAGGGGTGAAATGTACCTCACATTTGCCCCTAGCCACTTCTTCCCTCTTTCTTACCCTACATCCGTGCCTCATCAAGGAGGCCCGCACTCCCGAGTTCCAGGGCCCCAGCTGATAACTGAAGAGAAGTGATTAGAGACTGTGTTATGGAGTGAATGTTTGTGCCCTCCTCAAAACTCATGTGTTGAAACCCTAACCCTCAATGTGACAGTATTAGGTGGTCGACCTTTGGAAGGTGATTAGGTCAGGAGGCTGGGACTTTCATGATGAGATTGTAGAAGGGAAAGAGTTTCCTTACAAAGAATCTTATAGTCTGGGAACAGTGGCTCACGCTTGTAATCTCAACACTGTGGGACGCTGAGGCAGGCGGATCACTGGAGCCCAGGAGTTCCAGACCAGCCTGGGCAACGTGGTGAAACTCCATCTCCAATAAAACTACAAAATTTAGCCAGCTGTGGTGGCACACACCTGTAGTCCCAGATACTCGGGGGGCTGAGATGGGAGGATTGCTTCAGCCTGGGAGGCAGAGGTTGCAGTGAGCTGAGATAGTGCCACTGCACTCCAGCCTGGATGACAGAGTGAAACTCTGTCTCAAAAAAACAAACAAACAAACAAACAAACAAAAAAACCAGAATCTTATGATCTTTTGAGGATGTCCTTATAAGACGAGAAAGAGATATTATCTCTCTCTCTCTCTCTCTCTCTTCCTAGGAGAGCCACCCAGGAAAGCATGCACATAGAAAAGGCCATATGAACACACAGAAAAGGCCATATGAACACACAGCTAGAAGGCAGCTGTCTGTAAGACAGGAAGGCAGCCCTCACCAAAAACTGAATCTGCCAGCACGTTGGTCTTGGACAGACTTCCCAACCTCCAGAATCATGAGAAATAAATATCTATTAAATGTCTATTAAATAATTAAGCCCATCTAGTCTCTGGTACTTTGTTACAGCAGCCCAAGCTAAAACAGACTGCAACTCAGATAAGAAACAGAGATGAAATAATCAGGGTCTGATTTCATACAACTTTCTTTTCCAGAGTGAGTTCATGTTCTCAGGGACATGGATGAAGCTGGAAACCATCATTGTCAGCAAACTAACACAGGAACAGTAAACCAAATACTGCATGTTCTCACTCATAAGTGGGAGTTGAACAATGAGAACACGTGGACACAGGGAGGGGAACACCACACACTGGGGCCTATTGGAGAGTGGGGGGCAAGGGGAGGGAGAGCATTAGGAAAAATAGCTAATGCATGCGGGGCTTAAAACCTAGATGAGGGGTTGATAGGCGCAGCAAACCACCATGGTACTTTTATACCTATGTAACAAACCTGCACATTCTGCACATGCATCCCAGAACTTAAAGTAAAATAAAAATAAAATAATAAAATTAAATTAAATATAAGAAAAATAACTTTTTTCTTTTCCAAATACCCTACAAGGATGATGATCCCAAAAGCTGTGCAAAACCAACTCTTATGTTAGACTAGATGACATTTATTATTTTCCAAGTGCCAGCTGTCTTGACCACTTCACTTGCATTATATTTGAACAACAATGCTGTGAGGTAAATGCAGTCACTTTCCTTGTTTTACAGATGAACGAGGAGAGACTCGATTAATTAACTTGCCCACTATCAGAGAAATGGAAAGCAGTGAATCCTACTTTGAAAACAGGTGGTTTGACTCCAAAGTCTATGTACCAACCACTATCCTAATCCAGCCATTTTCTGACTTTCCTTGAGTTAATAACTCAATTCTTTTGTACTTTTATGCTCCACATTTTTTCCCAGAAGCTTAAACTTTCCAAAACTCTACTTCTTGCTTTGACCCTATCATTTTCTGCTCAAGAAGTTTGTTGGCCCCTTCTTCTGTGAAAGACTCTCAGCCCAGAAAGACTTAAGGGTAGGTCTGGGCAGAGTACTTGTCATTAACTAGTATCATCCTTTCAAGAATCTACTTTTCTCAGATGGTATGGTAGTCTGTATTCCTTCTTCCAAACCCATATTTGGTTCCCCTCTATGTGGAAGGATGGCATTTCCCCACCCTACTGCACTCACACAGGGCCCTGTGATTTGCTTTGGTCAATAAAATGTGAGCAGAAGCAACATGTGTCTCTTCCAGACAGAAGTTTTAAGAGCCAGCACCTACTTTGCTATGGGCTATTTTTTCTTTGTCTGAGCAACTGGAAATATTCTGTTGGAAGTTACTCCATCTTCCTGGGTCCTAGGCTGAAAATGACATGAGGCAGAACCCCAGCCAAGCCACTATAGATATGGAGCATACTGAGTAAGAGACAAATCTTTGTTGTTGTTGGTCACTGAAATGTTGGGGTCCTTTGTTACGGCAGCAACACCTAACCTAACTGACTGATACAAGTGGATAATCTGTATTTCTAAAGCTGCCTCCTGCAGCTGTGAAGCCCCATCTCATTGTGCCTCTGCTTCTACTTCACAGTTTGATTTATCCTCCGGGGATATTTACCAATGTCTGTAAACATTTTTGGTTGTCACAAGTGGGGCATGCTACTAACACCTGGCTAGGGAATGCTGCCAAATATCCTACAATGAACAGAACAGTCCCCCACAACAAAGAATTATCCAGCCTAAAATGGCAATATTGCCAAAGTTAGGTCTACACTAACCACCAAAATGATCCAACTTATTGATGTATTATTAGGAGTGATTTATTTTCAAGGAAATAGAATGCCCAAGTAGTCTCAATAGCTTAAAAAAATAGTTAATTTTGTTTGTTTTTTTGGCTAATACAAAGGTCAACACTAGGCAGTCCAAGAATGGTATAGAGGCTGAGAGATGTCATCAGGAGTAAGGCTCTTCCTACTATCTGTCCTGCCATTCTTAGTATGTGAGCTCATTAAATTCATGAGCACGAGAAAGCTGCTGCTTCCCCAGCCATACACACAGATTCTAAGCAAGACAAAGCAAAGAGGCAAAGATCTGAGCCAACCACATCAAATCCATTTCATCAAGAAAGCCAAAGCTTGCCCATACACCCCTCAGAAGATCCTCCCTTAGGTCCCATTGGCCAAAGCTTCTCCACTTAGCATCCCAAGTACCAAAGGAAGCTAAGACTGTGCGTATTTAGCTTTCCCAGTCTTTATAGTAGAAAAGGCAAGAGGAAAAAAGACTGAGAATCAGTCTTTAGAGAGCAATCTTACAGTATCTGTCTTTCTCTGGTTTTAGGCTGTAGACCAGTTACACTGACTTGTGTCACGAGTAAGGAAGGGGGAAGATGACATGTAAAACTGTTTTGAGATCTATGGTCAGGGTTCCATAGACAGCTTTGTGAAGTGGGATGAAAAGAAGCTCCTCCTTCTCCTTCCAGTGTCCCTTTCAGGCATTCCAGTGAGTCATCCTCCTGTTTCAAGCTCATGCCCAAACTGAAGCACCTGTCCTGTGGTCTTCACAGCCTGCCACAACCTGTAGAACCACATGAAGACAGGTTTTCCCAGCATGGCCTCGTGTGAATTCTAGGATGTGAAGGCAATTGACTAGCTAGGAGTCAGGCATTCTTGGACAGTAGTGTGGGAAGCTAGCAGAAAGACAAGAACAGTGACCTTTGGCCTAAAAAGTCCTAAATTTTGGCAATGGCTTTGTCTTTCATCTCAACTCTCACCACACCTCCACATCAGACTAGTTAGTCCTTCTGAGGGTTTGCAATCTATGACTCAGTTAATAGGGGCAATATGTGCCCAGGAGGACTTCTAATAGAAAATGCATCCATATGGAAATGCAATCCAAAAGCATCAAGGAGCACAGATGATGCATTATGATAACCTTAGTTCATTCAGTAAGTCAGCAAAAGTGTGTGTCACAGTAAATTAGAAATGACTAAATACTAGCCTTTTTGCCCATTTTAAGTAATATTCCTTAATGACCTTAAATGAAACAGAAAATTAAAAATCTGTGAGATGAAGAGAAGAACAAATTGAAATACATACTCAGATACAGTATGAAAGCAGCAAAAAGTTAATAGTTATTTCTATGTTTAGTGCACTGATGGAAAAACAGAGCTGTCATAATTGTTTTACAATGTTACAATGTGAGTGCTATTCTTAATGTACTTTTCATTCAAAGGCCAAGAGATAAAAAAAGTAATATATAGGAAAATGACTCAGTGTGTAGGCTAGATCAGAAGTTGGTGCATTATGTACTTAACTTCTTCCAGGTTTTATTATTATAGTGATTCCTTATTTAGGAATAGAACTCTTAGATACTAGCCCCTAAGTGAATGGAGAGCTGTATGCCACACAACTTGGAAATTAGAAAATGATTTGGATGTCATGATTTCTAAGCCTATGTGTTCGCACTTAAAACCTCTCAGAATTAACTTATATATCAAAGCTGACCCAGTGAAATGAAAACACCAAGAGATCATCACACCGTTCTTGGGGATAGGAGGCTTCTTTGGTGTTGTAAACAAGAAAAACAAAAGCACTGAATCTGGGGTCAGAAAATGCACTTCAATCTTTGCCTCCACCATATATTTACTAGATGTGACACTATGGGCAGGCCTTTACATCTCTCTAAACCCCAGTTTCCTCCAAAATCTACGTAAGTTATCTGCTACTGAATAACAATTTACCCCCAAAACTTCGCAGCTTAAAACAACAATAAAAATTTATTATCTCACATAGTTTCTGTGGGAGAGTTCAGAGGCAACCTACCTGGATCGTCCTAATTCAGGATCTCTAGCGAGCTATTGAGATGCTGACCACAGCAGTGTTCATTTTAAGACGTGACTGGCCCTGGAGAATCCTGTTCCAAGATGCTTACTTATATGGCTTGTAAATTAGTACTGATTATAGGACCACTCACTACATGGACTGTCCTCAGGCCTGTTTGAGCTTCCTTACAACATGGAAGCTGGCTTCCTCCAGAGGAATAAGCATAAAATGACTTTTTAAATCATAACACTCTTTACAATTACTACAAGTGTTTCATCCTAATTCCATCACGTGATCAAGAATGTACACTTGGTAACAGGGTTGGTCAAGAAATCTATGTGTATGTCCATATATATATGTGCTTTTTAACTGACTTTTTAATCAAACGTATACATGTACATGGTTTTAAAACTCAGATAGTGAATAGTGCCATCAGGTTTACAGAAAAAAAAAGTCAGGCACATACCCTATTCCTGTACTTCTCAAAAATAATCACTTTTAATTCTTTTAGCATTTTAACTCAACCTATACAAATAACCTGCATGAACTATTTTTTTAATTTATAATTTTAGAAATAATTTATTGGCTTCCTAATATTAGAAGTTTTAACTCTAATACCATATTCACCTCTTCCTCAATTCCCAAAAATATATATATTATAAATTAAAGAAAATCAATATTCAGTCTGTGCATAATAATATTGGTATAAAGCTGGGTCTTAGCTAAGCTGTATAGGGTATTAGGTAATTTCTTTTTAATGATGACATTCATTTTATCTGCAAAGGAGACTAAAAGCTATAAGATTTTTTTTAGTATGATGAGATACAGATAAATTAAACAGTTTCTTCAAGGTTTAATTAGCAATAAATCATGTTGATTTATTCAATGCTTAGCAAGGTTGTCTGGTGACATTTTTTTAATTGTGTAAAAAAAGCCAAAAGCGGTGGTTCCCACTTGTAATCCTAGCTACTCAGGAGGCTGAGGCAGGAAGATTGCTTGAGGCCTGGAGTTTTGAGATTAGCTAGGGCCACAAAGCAAGATTCCATCTTTAAAAATATAAAAAACAAATTAGTTGGGCTCAGTAACATGAGCCTGAAACTTTTGTCCTAGCTATTCAAGGGGCTGAAGTGGGAGGATCACTTGAGCCCAGGAGTTCGAGGCTACAGTGAGCTATGATCACCGCTCGGCTTGGTGACCGAGTAACACCCTGCCTCTAAAATTAATTAACTAAAAAGCTTTTTTAAATAAAATATACTTAACAAAAAATTTATCATCTTAATCATTTTCAAGCAGACAGTTCAGTGGCATTAAGTACATTCACATTGTTATGTGACTATTACCAGCATCCATCTTCAGAACTTTCTCATCTTCCCAAACTGAAACTCTGTACCCACCAAACTATAACTCCCCACTACTTCACTCTTCAGGCAATCGCCATTCTACTTTGTATGAATCTGACTGTTTTAGATACTTCATATAAATGGAATCATAAACAATATTTATCCTTTTGTCACTAATTTATTTCACTTAGCATAATGTCTTCAAGATTCATCCATGTTGTAGCATGTGTCAGAATTTCCTCCCTTGTGAAGACTTAATAATATTCCATTGTATGTATACACACATGTTGTTTATCTACTCTTTCAGTAGATATTTTGGTTGTTTCCACCTTTTTGCTATTACGAATAATATTGCTATGGACTTGGGAGTACAAATATCTCTTCAAGTCTCTGCTTTCAAGTCTTTGGGGTATATACAAAGAAGTAGAATTGCTAGATCCTAGGATAATTCTCTATGTAATTTTCCTTTTTTTTTTTTTTTTTTACATAATGGCCACCCTAATGGATGAAGTGGTATCTCGTTATAGTTTTCATTTGTATTTCTGTAATGAACTGTGATTTTGAACATCCTTTCATGTGCTTATTGCCGTTTATAAATCATCTTTGGAGAAATGTCTAAGTTTTTGCCCATCTCAATTAGGTTGGTTTTTTTCTTATTGGATTATAGTTCTTTTTCTATCCTGGATATAATCCCTTTTCAGATACATTATTTGCAAATATTTTCTCCCATTCTGTGGGTTGCCTTTTCACTCTGATAGTGTCTTTTGATGCACAAAAGTGTTTAATTTTGAGGTAGTTCCGTTTGTCTACTTTTGTCTTTGTTGCTTGTGCTTTTGGTGTCAACATCTAATAAGTCATTACCAAATCCAGTGTCATGAAGCTTTTTCCCTATGTTTTCTTGTAAAAGCTTGATAGTTTTAGCTTTTGACCTATTTTCAGTTAATTTTTGGATATGGCATAAGGTAAGGTAGGAGTTCAACTTTGTTCTTTTGCAAATGAATATCCAGTTTTTCCTGCACAATTTGTTGAAAAGAATGTCCTCTCCTCATTAAGTAGTCTTGGCAGCCTTGTCAAAAATCATCTGACCATATATCTGAGTTTATTTCTGGGTTTGTATTATGTAATGTACAACTTTTTGTTTTCTTTTGAGTTCATAATTGCCTTATCCTTTCAATTGCTTCATTTCCATGTACCTATCATTAATTCACACCCAACCAGCTCAGACATATAAAATTCCTCTCATTATAGTTTTTAAAATCTGGCAGTAGATGGGATTTGACCCATTTTCTTGATTGTTTTGGAGACATTGCTCTCAGATCCCTCTGCCTCCCTCTTCTCTTTGAGGACTTCTGCACAGCTATTATGTGGAAAATTTCTTTTCACTGTCATCCTGGGAATTCCCATTGCTGCATCTTGTGGCAGGTGCCCCATACCCAGGATTCTTTATATCTTCCTTCTTTACTCACTCGTGTTGGTGAAACACATCATTCAACTTTCTGAATATATTTACTCCATCCTAACACTTTAGTTTTCATATGAATAAGTATGGAATTCTAGGTTCGAAATACATTATCTCAGAATTTTGAAGACTTGACTCCATTGGCTTCTAGTCTCCAGCGTGACGGTTAAGAAACCAAATTTTAGATAACAGGACGTCAGTAAAAAGATTGTGGATGGGAAATTTCATGGTCATATCTTTTTCAAGTAGATCACATTGGCTGCTGTATGACAGATGAACCTAAGAGGTGCAGAAACCAGTTGGAAGACTAGCAGTATTCCAAGGAAAAGCTAAAAAAACCCTAAACTAAAAAGAGCATTAGAGATGGAAAGAAAGGGTAGAATTCAATAAATATTTAGGAAAAGATGTGAGTAGGATGAACTGATTATTGGTAGGGTCTAGGATGATTCCCCATATTTGGACAAAAGTAGATAAAACCTGAGCATTTGGAAGTACAATAGATAGATAGATAGAGATACATATCTATACAATAGATATCTCTACATAATCGATTTTTTTTAATATTAAATGTAGTTAACCGCTGTTGATGAGAAAAAGACCAAACTGTAAAATATTTGAAGAGGTTTATTCTGAGTCACTATGAGTGACTCAGGTAATATGAGTCACTACAGCCAGGGACGTAGCCTCAAGAAGTCCTGAGAACATGTGCCTGAGGTGACTGGATTACAGCTTGCTTGTATACATCTTAGGGAGACAGAAGTTACAGGCAAAGATATAAATCAACACATGTAAGGCATATACATTGGTTCAGCCTGGAAAGCTGGGACATCTCAAAGGGGGCACATACAGGTCATGAGTAGATTTAAATATTTTCTGATTGGCAATTTCTTAAAAGAGTTAAGCTTTGCCTAAAGAGTTGAAGTCAGCAGAAAGAAATGCCTGAGTTAAAATAAGGAGGGGTTGTGAAAGCCAGGGTTCTTGTGATGTAGATAAAGCCTCTAAGTAGCATACTTCAGAGAGACTAGATGGTAAATGTCTCTTTTTGGATCTTAAAAGGTGTCAGATTCTTAGTTAAATCTCTTCTGGATGAGGATAAGACCTAGAAAGGGAAGGAGATTCTCTACAGAACATAAATTTCCCCCACAAGAGATGGCTTGGCAGGACCATTCCAAGATAATGTCAAAGAAATCTATTTTGGGGCAAAATACTTCAATTTCCTTCAGGGCCTTTTATCTGTCATGTGATGCTGTACCAGAGTCAGGTTGCAACTTGTCATCTTATTACTACAAAACGTCTGTTTTGTCAGTCTTACGACTTTTATCTTCATGTTAATGCTGGTCAGTTGTGCCTAAACTTCAAAGAGAATGGGGTATAATGAGGCATATCTGACCTCTCTTCCTTTCATCGCCTGAACTAGTTTTTTGTTTTTTGTATTTTTTAAAGAAAAAATATTTTAATAAGCACTTATAATTCAAATAATGAATTAATATAAATTATAGTGTTACATAAGATTATAAACTTAAACAAGATCATTAGAAAACATTTTCTAAAGTTCAATCTCCTAAGTCCAAAAGTATCCTAATTATATAGCTATTTTATTATTATTATTATTATTATTATTATACATTAAGTTCTGAGATACATGTGCAGAACATGCAGGTTTGTTACATAGGTATACACGTGCCATGGCGGTTTGCTGCACCCATCAACCCATCATCTACATTAGGTATTTCTCCTAATGCTATCCCTCCTCTAGCTTTTTAGGTTTCTTTGGAATTCCTTTGGCCAGGAGGGGCTCTGTTCAGTCAGTTGGAGGGCTTAGAAATTTATTTTTGGTTTACTTTGCATTATGAGATAATGGATACCTCATCTCTGGAGACATTTGAGCAAAGACCAAAGGAGTATTTTTAATCTTTTTTAGGTTATGAATCATTTCAGAATTAGATGGAAGCAAAACTACATACATGTGCATGCATGTGCACACACACACACACACAAACACACACACACACATTTTTGTATATATATTTAACCTCTAAGTCAATTAGGTGAAGAGAAAGTAAACTAATTGATCTTTTGCAAGGTATAGTCCTTGGGCTGACTGTGAGGTAGGATCAATGAGCTCTAATTAGCTTCCAACTCTCATTATTCTAATTCTATAAATAATAAAGTACTACCTGTTACTGTGTCCCTGCACCAAGAATGCATTGCCAAACTCACCTCACCATGTTTCCATTTGAGACAGGAGTTTGGCAGGACTGGTTTCACAAGATACAGGTCATAAAGACGCCACTGATAAAACACGATGCAGTGAAGAAGCTGGCCAAAACCAAGATGGCAACAAAAACAACCTCTAGTTGTCCTGGCTGCTTATTATATGCTAATTATAGTACATTAGCATATCCAAGGAAACTCTCACCAGCACCATGCCATGGCAACGTCTGGAAGTTACCCTATATGATCTGAAAGGGGGAGGAACCCTCAGTTCCAGGAACTCCCTGCCCCTTTCCTGGAAAACTCACAAATAATTCACCCCTTGTTTAGCATATGATCAATAAACAATCATAAAAATAGCCAAGCTAGCAGCCCTCAAGGCTCTTCTGCCTATGGAGTGACCACCCTTTTATTCCTTTACTTTCTTAATAGACTTGCTTTCACTTCACTCTGTTGGCTTGCTCTCTAATTCCTTCCTGCAGGAAGCCAGGAACACACGTGGTCTCCCAGGCTGAACCCGTTTGGTGGTTTACCCTGTAACACATTACTTACTTACATGTATTGACCTCCTTGAGGGAGAAGTCTTTCTTTTACCCCTCTGGATGTCCCTATCATGAAGCACAAGGTTGATTAAATAAATCTTATCAAATAACAACATAGGGAAATCAAAGTGGTATGGTCCTTGCCCTCTAGCAACAGTGTCTGCTCTTTTCCTTCTCTTCCCCAACCACTACCACAATCCTTACCCATTAGAATTACACTAACTACTCAAGTTCAATTCTGTATGCTAAGACATTTAATATTTCTATTGGACCCCAGTCATACCATTAGGGAGTCTATGGAACCCATTTAAGATTTTGAAGGAAATCTTGATAGCCCCAAATTATGTACCCCAGCCCCTCCCCCCAAAAGAGATTTTTATCCTTTGATTACTGCTTAGGAGGGGATATGGTGGTGAAATAGGCACAAGATGGGAATTTGGGGATTATCATCCAGTTCTTAGCTTATTCTGGGTCCTAGAATTAGTTCCCTTTCTCTTCTTGGGCTTCAGTGTTTTCATCTGTAAGTGAAAAGACTTAACTGGACCATAATAGCTAATAGGCTTTCTTTTGGCCCATCTCTGATCAGATGGTTCCAACTGCCTGGTGCACTGTGCAGAGGAGGACTATGAGGCTGGGTCTGGGCCAGGGCTGAGCAGCACCCTGTTTGGATGGTTTCTGCAATGGAGGGGCAGGGTATATGCTGGCAATATGCCAGCCCCAAGGTGGATGGTCACTAATGTCCCATTCAGCTCTCTAAGTCTGTGACTAACACTCTTATTTTTCAGCCTGTTAACCTTTTTGTTGGTTTCAATTAATGCATCTCTACATTTTTCATGTCCCTTTTTAATTGAGGAGACTAAAATTGGATAAAGTTTGCTTGAAAACTTATCAGAGATGTATAATGTCATAGTTCCTAAATTCCACATTCCACTTACACGTCATAATAGTTGCTTCTTTAATTAGAATTGAAATGTCAACCCATAATATATGAGATACATGACACTAATAATAACTAATTGCTAGCTGTAGAGAAATATATAATATAAAATAAAATAATTCAGCATAACATATTATATTAGTTTCTTAGACAGTTCCTGTAACAAATTACTACAGACTGGGTGGCTGAAACAACACAAATGTATTCTCCCACGGTCCTGGAAGCCAGATGTCCAGAATTAAGGTATTGGCCATCATGTTCCTTCTGAGGGCCCCAGAGAGGAGTCTTCCTTTTTCTTCCTAGCTTCCGCTGGTTGCTGGCAATTCTTGACATTCCTCAGCTTGCAGCTGTATTGCTCCAGTCTCTGCCCCTGTAGTCACATGGCACTCCTCCCTGGGAATCTGTATCTCCAAATCTCTTTCATTAGAGGAAAATCAGTCAGTGGATTTCGGGCTCACCCTAATCTAGTATGATCTCAACCCAACTTGATTGCATCTGCAAAGACCCTATTTCCAAATAAAGTCACATTCACAGTACCAGAAGTTAAGACTTCAAGACATCATTCTGGGGGACACAATTCCACCCACAACACATATGATAGCAACTTCTACACTTGCCAAATAATTCATTATTAAATCATGACAGACATCCATGCTTCATCTTGCATGTCTTGATGATAATGATCTATAATTATTTACCTGGAATGGTATCATAAGTTCTTGGTGAATAAAAGCACCAGACAATAGTATAATAGAACCTTATTTACAGGATATTATGTAAAATGTCTATATGTAGAAAAATGCATTGAGAAATATTTGAATAAGGCAAGCATCATTTTTATAAGAACAAAGCTTTAGATTTATAAGCTAGACACAATAATAACACCACCAATAAAATATATTGTTTCCAATGCTAATACTTTTCAAAATAATAAAAGCAAAAGTAAAAACAAACATACCAATTTAAAAGACATGTTTTTATATGTTGACAAAAAAACAAAGATAATTGTTGCTTTTATATTTAGTCCTAATCCTTCCAAAACCTTTTGTTAACCAATGATCAAAGATGAAAAGGGTCTTGCCTTCTTCCTCATAAAGGAAGAAATTCTTTCCCCAAAGTCCAAAGTAGCTTTATTTAATAGGTCACATTTGCCTCTTAATATTATTGAAAAGACTGCCCCTATTATGTTATCTCTGACTAAGTTGTGGCAAAAACAAAGCTGACATCAGTTATTTGGCCTCAGATGAACCTACAATAGAGAAATCAGAAAAGCAGTACAAAGAAGGGAGCCAAGACAAACATGAGCCTGGGGGCTGAACAGAGACCCAAGTATGCACCGTTCAGCAAATCTGCAGGGACAACCTTGGCTAAGAGCTGAAATCAGTGGTCAGTGGGGCATGCAGCTTCACTACCTCCACCTGTCTTTTAGTGTGTCATTATTGCAAATTAAATAATTCAGTTGAAAGATAAAACATTCGCTACACTGGCGGCAAAATCTTTTGATGCCAACATGTGACAAATGTAATTGAGTTCTCTTCCACTAAAAGTCAGACTATCATGGAGTTCAAATCCAAATCTCTCAGACCTTCTTTGTCCCATTTAAGAAGGATGGTCATATAGGCTCTGACATAGTTGATTTTTTTAACTGCAAAGGAAGGAAGTTCCTTTAAGCCTAAAAAAGCAAAACCATCTGGTATTGCACAGCTGTGGAAATATTGTGTATCTAATTATTTATGGAGATACCTATGATTTGGCCTGGATATATCCCAAAAGACTTTGGAAAAGCAGAGTTTCCTTGCGGGTTCAGATCAATAGCTTCTAAATGGTTATTCTGGTTCAAGATTTTTCTCATTGGAATGAAGAATGGGAAAACCCTGTTTTCATTAAAGAACCACAGAAATGTCATCCTGATTTATGTCAAGACATCAAAGAAGACATGCTATGAAGTCCTGTAGGAAAAGTCATTCTGACAGTCATTCTATAACTTTGGCCTTTAAACTTCATTGGTCAGAACAGGTGACAGAAATATATTTAACAACAAGTGTAGTATCTAAACCCCTAGTTATTTATTGCCATATACGCTCTACAGATTAACTACTAAGAAATGATAATCCACCCTCTTTAAATAAAATCACAAAAAATGTAGAACTTTAGAGTTTAACACTCAATAGAGATTTTCTGCTTCATGTCAGGACACAAGACTAGGTTTTTTGGTTTTGTTTTTGGTTTTGCCAGACAAATCTTCCCACAGGAAAAAAAAAAATAGAAAATTAGAAAGACATTTTTAAAATATAAATACTTGAAGGCATCAAAGAGTTTCAAAAACAGATTTTTTAAAAATCTAAGATTTGACAGAGAAAAGGGGTACAGAGAAATGAGATCAACTTTCAGTGTGTTTTACCCTTAAGCCTCTGCCAATTTACCAGTGGTATCTTAAGGACTGAAAAGTTGAGCAGAAGCCTGTGTCTGGAAGGATGAGAGACCAAACAACTTCCAACCATCTTAAGAGGCTGAGGAGGACATAAATTGGAATTCAGGATATACCAAGTTCTGTGGTTTGAATGTGTGTCCCAAAGCAATAGCATGGAGAGGTTGTGTCTAATGGAAGGTGTTTAAGTCATGAGGGCTCCTCCCTCATGAATAGATTCATGTTGCTATAGAAAAGGCTCGTGGAAGTGGACTCTCTCGCTCCTACTCCTGTTTTTCTGCCATGTGAGGACACAATGTTTCTCATCTCAAGAACTCAGCATTCAAGATGCCATCTTAGAAGCAGATAGACTAGGCCCCAACCCGCGAGCACTTAGGTTTTGGACTTCCCAGACCCCAGACCTGTTAGAGAATACATTTCTGTTCTTTATAAATTGTTCAGTCTGTGGTACTCTTTTATATCACCATAAAATAGACTAAGACACCAAGGAAAAGGAATCTTGATAAATAACCAAGACGTTCAGCTAAGACTCCTGAAAGACAATTGGGAATCCTTATAAATATGATGAATCAGAAACAATGTTAGATCAGCCATCAAAAATACCAAAATCTAACTTTGAATCATCTCAATTCCTGGCTACATTAAGGTGACATTTCATTATGCTAACTGTCTAAATCAAAACACAAGCCAATCCTTTTTGAAAAAAGATTAAAATCATTCAGAATCCAATTTCTCATATACGACATCTAGCATTAAATCCAAAATTACCAGGATACAAGAACACTTGACCAAAAATCAAGAGAATAATATATAATAGTAATAGATCTACCAAAACCTCATTAGAGTAATTAGACATGAATTTTTTTAAATTGTGATTAATACCCTCAAGAAGTTAGATGGCAAATTGAAGAATTTCAGCAGAGAAATAGAAATTATAAAAAATACGAATTTTAGAACTAAAAATATATAAGCAAAATCAAGAACACAACTGATGGGTCTAACAGCAAATTAAATACAGCTGATGAGAAGATTCATGGACTATAAGTTTGTAAAAATATATAGACTGATGCATAAACAGATAGAAAATGCATCAATAAGCATAAGAGACATATGATATACATATGTACAGTTGAAGCCCCAAAAGGAAAGGAGAGAGAAAATGGAGCAAATGAAACATTTAAGAAAATGGTTTTCCAAAACTGATAAAAGAAACCAAGACACAGATTTTGGATATGTTACAAACCTCAAATAGGATGAATACAAATGAAAGAACACCTTAGCACATCATGGTAAAATTCCTGGAAATTGAAGACAAAAAAAAAATTATAAGCAGACAAGGAGAAAGAAGACAATGTTTTATTCAAAGAAGCAAGAAGACTAACAAATTGACAGATGACTCCACAAAAGAAACAATGAGATCCGGGAAAAGTGGAAAAGCATAATGAAAGTATAGAAATAATCCTGTTGCTTATTTAGTCCCACTCTGACTCACCCATCTCTGATAGAAAACTCCTCCCAGAGAGGTATCTAGCCCAAGATGACAAAGCAAAGTCAGACCAGAATTTTACGTTGCCCTAAAATTCAGTCTTCTAGTTTACTTGTATTCTTCTCACTCAAAGAAGATAAACATTTTACCCTACCAAAGAAACTACTCTTTTCTATGCATACCCTTTTCAAATATGTATTTGGGTATTCCTTCAAAGAAAATACTTTTATTTATTTATTTATTTATTTGAGACAGAATCTCACTCTGTTGCCCAGGTTGGAGTGCAGCGGAGTGATCTCAGCTCACTGCAACCTCCATCTCCTGGGTTCAAGCAATTCTTGTGTCTCAGCCACTTGAGTAGCTTCCAGCAAAAAAAATTTTTTTTGTATTTATAGTAGAGATAGGGTTTCACTATGTTGGCCAGGCTGGTCTCAAACTCCTGGCCTCAAATGATCCACCCGCCTCAGCTTCCCAAAGTACTGGGATTACAAGTATGGGCCACTGCACCTGACCAGAAAATACTCTTTATATAACCCAACTGCTAAATTTTGACTAGACATACTAACACTTCTGAAAACATACAGATTTCATTTTTGTTCTTAACAAAGAACTCTTGGAACTAGGAGAGTTCCTACTAAAAAAAAAATCCCTAAAGTATAAAATTCACTGGTTCATTTTAAGTACTGCATTGCCACTTTGTCTAAAAATTGGGTAAAAGGGAATATCATTTGCTGTGTGTGATGCTTTATTCAACGGAATACCTTCAATTCCAATATCTCAAACAGGACACAACCACTTTTTTAGACAACCTCTATAGACCCACTTGTAAAACAAATGTCTTGAACACATGAAAAAAAAAATCTTTCGGTGCTTAAAAACTTGTACTTGCCTAAGTCATCTATTCCACAGCTCTGGCAGTAAAGATTAATAAATGTCATTCTTCTTAATGCCTTATCAGAACATGTGGCCTTTCAACATACACATTTGTGCAATTCAAAACCATGGGGGGTCTCCTTAAATGACATTTCCTGAATACATTCAGGGATACAAATTGCTCTGCATGATGAAAGAGATCATTAATGTTTCTCATTTTTATAAGACATTATTTCCATGTTTTACATAATTGTAATAGTTAAAGAGGGTATAGCAAATAAAATGGAGGCAGCTCACTATTTAGAAAGGTAAAGGTGATTAAACTTGCTATAGGAATTTTCTGTCAAATTTACAGTAAAGAATTAGAGACTGTAAAGCCTGAGGAATTAATTCTGGGAATTATGAAAGCATTTTCTGTGTCACTGCATTAGCAGTGCCCTCAGATTGCCTCTTGAAATACTGCATAGCACTGAGGGCACCAAATGAATACGAAAAAGTAGGTTCATTTTGCTGCTACTAAATGCAGAACTTTATATCCCCGACTAATGTTTTAACACTGGTCATTACCTAAAAATAGTCTC
Organism: Mandrillus leucophaeus; assembly: GCF_000951045.1. NCBI lineage: Eukaryota > Metazoa > Chordata > Mammalia > Primates > Cercopithecidae > Mandrillus > Mandrillus leucophaeus. The sequence goes on from NW_012103343.1 coordinate 1,649,153, forward strand.
ATTATTTTTATTAATTGCCAATCAATGTTTGCCCTTTAAGTAAAGTCCATGAGTGGGCAAAAATCTACTTTTGCCATTGAAAATTCTGTATCTTTTCAGTAGTATCTGTTTAACATTGTCTTACCGTGGTAAATATCTCAGTAACCACCCATGTCTGTGCCAGATGGAGGTGACTGCTCTAACTCCACATGCACCTGTCAGCAATCCAGCAATCTAAAAGAGTTAAATGACTCCATCTGCTCTTCCTGATTGCCTGGAGACTACCCCTCAAGTGTTAGTGGTTTTGTTTGTTAATAAATAATAAAAGGATGCTTTGTCAATTATGTGACTTGACTGATTCATAATTTGTGCTAACAAATTTCTGTCAATATTGAGTGACTCAATAAAGAAGCATTTATTAGGTACTCACTGTGTATCTTTATTTTACTAGTCGCTATAAGATGTAGGAGAAAATAAATATATCATTTAGAAGGAAAACATACTTAAAATCTTCAGAGAATTTCCTAGAAATTTACCTTCTCCTGGTTGTCACCTCTGGTTTAAGCTCCTAACATTTTTGAATTTGTTTAGGAAACATCTCACCATCCTCTTCATGCATCCTGTTTAATTTCACACTACATTGACCTAGATGTGGAACTGTTTGACTTAATTTCCCGCAAAGCAATCAGTCCCCTGGATATCTATATATGAAAAAGATTTGACTGCAAATGTGGGATGTCAGGGAATTTGCACGGCCACAACACAAACAACCTGAAAATGCAAGTTGAGATATTTCTGCTATGAAAGTCACTTGGCCATTTGCAGAACTAGAATTTCAGTCTTCTACCATGTTATGTTCAACTCTCTGCTCACTCCCTTTTCTCTTTCTTCTTGTGCTTCACTACCAAGTTCTTCTACATTTCAAATTCACAGTAGCTTTTCATCTTGGCTTTTGCCAATCTGTGTATTCAGAATGCCTTTCTCACCCCAAATTGGCTGGTCAAGGTATTTTCCTTAAAAAGTCTATAACCTCCTTAAGAGGAATTCTGGAATCAACCATTAAAGTTATAAAATATTTTACCTGATATATTAATAATTCCCAAAGCTATCAAAGTAGTGGAGAAAGTGGTAAACTCTCGCATTACTTCCCAGCTGTAGAGTCGATTTACACTGCCTCTAGAAATTTAACAACAGTTATTAAAAATAATAACATTCATATATTTTTGCCCTGGAATTCCACTCCATAGAACTTCACATACTTCACAGTAAATACTCAATATGTGATAGCTATCATTATTGGTTATTATTCTAAGGTAATTAAATTTATACCTGTTAAATGCATAAATTGTTCTTTGCAACATTACACATTATAGAACAATTTGCAAATGGTATGTAAAATTGGTGAAAAGCTGAACTGAATACTAATATTTGATAGGATATAATGCAGCCACTAAACATTTCCATGTTACTACTGGAATATGCCTTTATCATCTCATAAATTTTTTTGTAAAAAAAAAAGGATCAGAAAACAAAGTAACGTTTATACTCTGAAATCATAAAACAAACATGTACATAAATGAAAATTGGATGAAAACATATACAAAAGAAAAACAGAATATAAGATACAGTTGTGTGCCTATTGATGTTTTAATATTCCTTTTTATTATTTCCCTTGTTGTAACGGCCTTTATATAATAAAAATCCTAATAGTTCACTGTCACCAACAAGTTCTTTCTCCAAGATGAACCTGAAAGTCAATATAAATTTTTGATGAAGATTTTAGTGAACATTCCATGAACAAAGTCTTTCCTTCAAAGGTGATTGAGATCTCTGGAAACAAACGTGAATATGATTTGTTTCATAATTTAGAGCTCCCTAGAAATGCTCTTGGATTGTCTGCTGCATTTCAATGGTATCATAATCTCTATCCTGCATGGTAAGTGGAGACCTCGGCTGTGAGGCCTACTGGGGAGTTTGAAAGGTTTCTTCCTGGATTCACGGTAAAATGGAAGGCTCACTTCTCTTGAGCCCTTCCTCTAGGGCTGTTGTCTCCAAAGTGAAGTGTGCACATCTCAGGTGGTACACAAATACTAGGGCTTCTGCATACATTTATTTATATCTTATTCTTTTAAAACTTATTTTAAGTGCTTTTAAATTTACATATTATTTTAATAATTAGTTTCTCTAAATAACATAGGGTAATAAATATGTTTATGAGGACACCTGTTCAAAAGCTTTTTTTGACAGATGTTTGAACAAAAAACTTTTAGAAAACACTACTCTGGAGGTGAATTAGAAAAGTCATCATTAAATTTAGTTTCAACAAAAGCAGATGCATATCCTAATACATGATAGGGTATCTCAACCATCACCTCAGTTCAAGCATCTTGCACTGCTCCGTTCTTCCCCCTCACATCCTCTTGACACACATATACTGGCTTCCCCACCATTACCCTGCCAAGTATCCAGGCCCTCTACTTAGCACTAGACTTGGGTTTGTGCACATCCTAGAGCCTTGAGGAATGTATCCGCAGAGGATAATTAGGGAAGGGGAGTTCACCCAAAGTTTTATGACATGGATGGGTGTCCCTCCTTAAGCAAGTGATAAGTAGAAATGGAGCAAAATGATCTCCAGTTTTAATGGCAGAATCAATTGTCAGAAGCACCCAAAGTCAATGGCAGACTCTCACTCAGTAAAGGCTGAGTGATAGGACAATAAGGACACAACTTTCACAAATACGTGGTCCTCTAGGTGCACTCACTTAGCAATTCCAGAGCACTCTCCCTTCTCCAAGATCACCTAACCAGCTTCAAAGGAGGCTGGGTGCGGTGGCTTATGCCTATAATCCTAGAACTTTAAGAGGCTGAAGTCGGGGGATTTCCTGAGCTCAGGAGTTGTAGATCAGCCTCAGCAACGTGGTGAAACCCTGCCTCTACTAAAATGCAAAAAATTAGCCAGGTGTGGTGGCACGTGCCTGTAGTCCCAGCTCCCCTGGAGGCTGAGACATGAGAATTGCTTGAACCTGGGAAGCAGAGGTTGGCAGTGAGCCAAAATCACACCACTACACTCCAGCCTAGGAAACAGAGCAAGACTTTGTCTCCA
>NW_012103343.1:1652759-1653518 GCF_000951045.1 Mandrillus leucophaeus
GAGACATATGATATACATATGTACAGTTGAAGCCCCAAAAGGAAAGGAGAGAGAAAATGGAGCAAATGAAACATTTAAGAAAATGGTTTTCCAAAACAGATAAAAGAAACCAAGACACAGATTTTGGATATGTTACAAACCTCAAATAGGATGAATACAAATGAAAGAACACCTTAGCACATCATGGTAAAATTCCTGGAAATTGAAGACAAAAAAAAAATTATAAGCAGACAAGGAGAAAGAAGACAATGTTTTATTCAAAGAAGCAAGAAGACTAACAAATTGACAGATGACTCCACAAAAGAAACAATGAGATCCGGGAAAAGTGGAAAAGCATAATGAAAGTATAGAAATAATCCTGTTGCTTATTTAGTCCCACTCTGACTCACCCATCTCTGATAGAAAACTCCTCCCAGAGAGGTATCTAGCCCAAGATGACAAAGCAAAGTCAGACCAGAATTTTACGTTGCCCTAAAATTCAGTCTTCTAGTTTACTTGTATTCTTCTCACTCAAAGAAGATAAACATTTTACCCTACCAAAGAAACTACTCTTTTCTATGCATACCCTTTTCAAATATGTATTTGGGTATTCCTTCAAAGAAAATACTTTTATTTATTTATTTATTTATTTGAGACAGAATCTCACTCTGTTGCCCAGGTTGGAGTGCAGCGGAGTGATCTCAGCTCACTGCAACCTCCATCTCCTGGGTTCAAGCAATTCTTGTGTCTCAGCCACTTGAGTAGCTTCCAGCAAAAAAA
>NW_012103343.1:1655259-1686061 GCF_000951045.1 Mandrillus leucophaeus
CTATCATTATTGGTTATTATTCTAAGGTAATTAAATTTATACCTGTTAAATGCATAAATTGTTCTTTGCAACATTACACATTATAGAACAATTTGCAAATGGTATGTAAAATTGGTGAAAAGCTGAACTGAATACTAATATTTGATAGGATATAATGCAGCCACTAAACATTTCCATGTTACTACTGGAATATGCCTTTATCATCTCATAAATTTTTTTGTAAAAAAAAAAGGATCAGAAAACAAAGTAACGTTTATACTCTGATTGAAATCATAAAACAAACATGTACATAAATGAAAATTGGATGAAAACATATACAAAAGAAAAACAGAATATAAGATACAGTTGTGTGCCTATTGATGTTTTAATATTCCTTTTTATTATTTCCCTTGTTGTAACGGCCTTTATATAATAAAAATCCTAATAGTTCACTGTCACCAACAAGTTCTTTCTCCAAGATGAACCTGAAAGTCAATATAAATTTTTGATGAAGATTTTAGTGAACATTCCATGAACAAAGTCTTTCCTTCAAAGGTGATTGAGATCTCTGGAAACAAACGTGAATATGATTTGTTTCATAATTTAGAGCTCCCTAGAAATGCTCTTGGATTGTCTGCTGCATTTCAATGGTATCATAATCTCTATCCTGCATGGTAAGTGGAGACCTCGGCTGTGAGGCCTACTGGGGAGTTTGAAAGGTTTCTTCCTGGATTCACGGTAAAATGGAAGGCTCACTTCTCTTGAGCCCTTCCTCTAGGGCTGTTGTCTCCAAAGTGAAGTGTGCACATCTCAGGTGGTACACAAATACTAGGGCTTCTGCATACATTTATTTATATCTTATTCTTTTAAAACTTATTTTAAGTGCTTTTAAATTTACATATTATTTTAATAATTAGTTTCTCTAAATAACATAGGGTAATAAATATGTTTATGAGGACACCTGTTCAAAAGCTTTTTTTGACAGATGTTTGAACAAAAAACTTTTAGAAAACACTACTCTGGAGGTGAATTAGAAAAGTCATCATTAAATTTAGTTTCAACAAAAGCAGATGCATATCCTAATACATGATAGGGTATCTCAACCATCACCTCAGTTCAAGCATCTTGCACTGCTCCGTTCTTCCCCCTCACATCCTCTTGACACACATATACTGGCTTCCCCACCATTACCCTGCCAAGTATCCAGGCCCTCTACTTAGCACTAGACTTGGGTTTGTGCACATCCTAGAGCCTTGAGGAATGTATCCGCAGAGGATAATTAGGGAAGGGGAGTTCACCCAAAGTTTTATGACATGGATGGGTGTCCCTCCTTAAGCAAGTGATAAGTAGAAATGGAGCAAAATGATCTCCAGTTTTAATGGCAGAATCAATTGTCAGAAGCACCCAAAGTCAATGGCAGACTCTCACTCAGTAAAGGCTGAGTGATAGGACAATAAGGACACAACTTTCACAAATACGTGGTCCTCTAGGTGCACTCACTTAGCAATTCCAGAGCACTCTCCCTTCTCCAAGATCACCTAACCAGCTTCAAAGGAGGCTGGGTGCGGTGGCTTATGCCTATAATCCTAGAACTTTAAGAGGCTGAAGTCGGGGGATTTCCTGAGCTCAGGAGTTGTAGATCAGCCTCAGCAACGTGGTGAAACCCTGCCTCTACTAAAATGCAAAAAATTAGCCAGGTGTGGTGGCACGTGCCTGTAGTCCCAGCTCCCCTGGAGGCTGAGACATGAGAATTGCTTGAACCTGGGAAGCAGAGGTTGGCAGTGAGCCAAAATCACACCACTACACTCCAGCCTAGGAAACAGAGCAAGACTTTGTCTCCAAAAGAAAGGCGGGGCCTCTAGCCCCCATACTTACACTTCTTACTCCACAACCCCAATTTGCAAGTCATAGTATTCATCTGCTGTGACTTCTATCACCACCACTACTAAACTGGTTGTAAACAGGAACAGTAATGAGGATGATAATAATATACAACCGCACCATTGTGCACCTGCCATATGCCATTCATTGCACTAGCTCTTTATTGAATGATGGATACTAATAGATTTATAGAGATTCTCACAACAGTGATAGTTTATGGAATCAGTCCAGGGACAATTTTAAATCTTTTTCTACCTAAGAGTCATCCCTTCATAGTTAGCTCTTTACGCGAGTTGCAACTGCCAGTAAACAGGCTGAGCAGGGCTTGCAGAAGTTTTAAATTTGCCCTGGTTCTGTTGCATTGTGCTGTTGTATTTTAAGTTCATATGCCTTTGGTCATAATAAGATCCTCCAGGTTGCCAGAGTTCCTACCTCTTTATATTGTCTTACACTCAGCATCACATGGTTATGTTACCTGTTCAACTCTTTAAGGATTACATTTTCCTACCATTTTACTCTAGACTGAAAAGGATATTTACAATGGATATTTGCAGCCCTCAGCACAGCTGACTCATTAACCATCTGCATTCACAATTAAACTGATGACCCCAAGAGCTTGAGAAAACTGAACGGAACAAGAATCTTTTGTGATTTAGTGGTGGTCTTTTACTACAGGAGAATCTTTGAAACAGCCTGAAATAGCTTTAGAGTTACTTTTCCTTCTTGGCAGGGCCTTCTGTGTAATTTGTACATCCCAGTATAAAACGACTATGTGGGATCCCACATTCAGAAAACAGGAGAGGGAAAGGCTGCTTACTGTTATGGAAATACAAAGCTTTTTCTTAAAGTACTATATTACTAATAAAACATAGTAGAGTTAAAAGTGATAAATGAGTAACAACTCAAACTTATACATTCACAAAAATATTTTTGGTGTCCAATTTTTATATGAAGCAATATAAATAACAATTTATTAAGTAATGTCTTGATTGATAAAATTTTTCTGCAACAAAATACTAGCAAATCATTTCCAGCAGGATATCAAAAAGCGAGTTCACCACAATCAAGTAGGCTTTATTCCTGGGACGGAAGGTTGGTTCCATGTATGCGTATCAATAAATACGATTCACCACTAAACAGAATTAACAACAAAAATCACATGAGCATCTCAATAGACACAGAAAAGGCCTTCGATAAAATCCAACATCGCTTCATGATAAAAACCCTCAACAAATGAGGCATAAAAAATCTATACCTCAAAATAATAAGAGCCATTTATGACAAACCCACAGCCAACATCATACTGAGTAGGCAAAAGCAGGAAGCATTCCCCTTGAGAACTGGACAAGACAAAGATGCCCACTCTCACCACTCCTATTCAACCGTAGTACTGGAAATCCTAGCCAGAGCAGTCAGGCAAGAAAAAGAAACAAAAGGCATCCAAATAGGAAGAAGGGAAGTCAAACTATCTCTCTTCACAGACAGTATGATTCTATACCTAGAATGCCCCCAAAGACTCTGCCAGAAGGCTTCTAGAACTGATAAACAACTTCAGTAAAGGTTCAGGACACAAAATTCATATACAATAAATAGTAGCATTTCTATACACCAATAACATCTAAGTTCAGAGCCAAATCAAAAATGCCATCTTATTCACAATGGCCACAAAAATAATAAAACACCTGGGAATATAGCTTACCTAAGGAGATAAAAGACTTCTACAATGAGAATTACAAAAACACTGCTGAAAGAAATCAGACAACACAAGTAAAAAAACATTCCATGATCATAAATAGGAAGAATCAATATTTTAAAATGGCCATATTGCCCAAAGCAATTTACAGATTTACTGCTATTCCTATCAAACTACCAACATCATTTTTCACAGAATTGAAAAAAAATAAAAACTACTTAAAATTCATATGGAACTAAAAAAGAGCCTGAATCACCAAAGCAATCCTAAGCAAACAGAACAAAGCTGAAGGCATCACACTTCCCAACTACAAACTATACTACAAGGCTATAGTAACCAAAGCATCATGGTACTATTACATAAACAGACACAGGTCAACTAAACAGGATAGAGAACCAGAAATAAAGCCACACACCCACAACCATGCTGGACCCCTTAAAACTGGATCCCTTCCCTTTACCATATACAAAAATTAACTCAAGGTGGATTAAAGACTTAAATGTAAGACCTAAAACATAAAAGATAAAATCTCTAGAAGAAAACCTAGGAAATAGCATTCCTGATATTGGCTTTGGCAAAGAATTTATTACTAAGTCCCCAAAAGCAATTGCAACAAAACCAAAAATTGGCAAGTGGAAACAATTAAACTAAAGAGCTTTTGTACAGCAAGAGAAACTATCAACAGATTAAACAGACAATGTACAGAATGGGAGAAAATATTCACAAACTATGCCTCTGACAAAGGTAATATCCAGACTCTATAAGGAACTTAAATCAGCAAGCAAAAAACAACCCCATAAAAAATGGGCAAAGGACATGAACAAACACTTGTCAAAAGAAGACATGCATACAGCCAACAAATACACGAAAACATGCTCATCATCACTAATCATTAGAAAAATGCAAATCAAAACCACGAGACACCATCTGACACCAGGCAGAATGGCTATTATTAAAAAGTCAGGACGGGCGTGGTAGCTCACGCCCCTAATCCCAGCACCTTGGGAGGCCGAGGCAGGTGGATCACGAGGTCAGGAAATCGAGACCATTCTGGCTAACACGGTGAAACGTCATCTCTACTAAAAATACAAAAAATTAGCAGGGCGTGGTGGCGGGCGCCTGTAGTCCCAGCTACTCAGGAGGCTGAGGCAGAAGAATGGCATGAACCTGGGAGTTGGAGGTTGCAGTGAGCTGAGATCACACTACTGCACTCCAGCCTGGGCGATAGAGCGAGATTCTGTCTCAAATAAATAAATAAATAAATAAATAAATAAATAAATAAAACAAATGCTGGTGAGGTTGCAGAGAAAAGGGGGAACTCATACACTGCTGGCAAAAGGGTTAGTTTGTTCAGCCACTGTGAAAAGCAGTGTGGAGATTTCTCAAAGAATGTAAAACAGAACTACCATTCGACCCAGCAATCCCATTGAGTACATACCCAAAGGAAAATAAATCATTCTACCAAAAAGACACACGCACTCGTAAGTTCATCACAGCCCTATTCACAATAGCAAAGATGTGAAATCAACCAAGATGTCCATCAATGGTGCACTGGATAAAGAAAATGTGGTGCATATACACCGTGGAATACTACATAGTTAATAAAAAGAATGAAATCATGTTCTTTGCAGCAACATGGATGAAGCTGGAGGCCATTATCCTAAGCAAACTAAGGCAGCACAGAAAACTAAATACTGTATGTTCTCACTTACAAGTGGGAGCTAAACACTGAATACACATGGACACAAAGCTGGGAAGAATAGACACTTGGGACTGCTTGAGGGAGGAGGATGGGAAGGGGCCATGGGATGAAAGGCTTCCTATCGGGTACTATGCTCACTACCTTGGTGACAGGATCATTCATTCACCAAGTCTAAGTGACATGCAATTTACCCATGTAACAAACCTGTACATGTACCCCCTGAACTAGAAATAAAAGAAGGGAGGGAAAAAACATATTTTTGGCTTGCTCTTTGGCAAATTCATTTATTAAGATATCAACTTCATTTTAAATCAATGTAATTGAAAGCAGTGTCAATTGCTCTTGACAAATACAAGGTTGCAAATATAGTTTGGTAATTTTTAATTTTGAGAAAGATCTTTTTGCTGATGTAACTGTTACAGGAGCTATTAAGTTTTTTTATGGGCTTAATTCTTAACATATGTAAAATAGATGATGATACTGTTAGTGTACGGAGTTTTTTTTCCTACAAATATATCATCTGTGTCATTTCTAGGACTCCTTCCATTGATTATGTTTCCTATTATAGGCTGCATTTTCCTGATTCTTTGCATGCCTAGTAATTTTTAACTAGATGTCAAATACTGTAAAGTTTACTTTCTTTTTCTTTTTATTATTGAGGAGACATTTCTGTCACACAGGCTGGAGTGCAATGGTGCAATCTTCACTCACAGCAACCGCTGCATGCCGGGCTCAAATAATCCTCCTGCCTTAGCCTCCCAAGTAGCTGGGACTACAGGCAACTACACCTGTCACCACGCCTGGCTAATTTTTGTATTTTTTGTAGAGAGGAGGTTTTGCCAGGTTGTCCAGGCTGGTCTCAAACTCCTGGGCTCAAGCGATCTGCCTGCCTTGGCCTCCCAAAATGTTGGGTTTACAGGTGTGAGCCACCACACCTGGCCTGAAGTTTACTTTAATTAGGTACTAGATATTTCTGCCTCCTAAAAATATCTCTGGGTTTTGTTCTTGGATGCAGCTAAGTCACTTGGCAACAGTGTGATCCTTTTGGGTCTTGCTTTTCAGCTTTCTAAAGATAAGACCACAGCAGCATTTAATCTATGGATAACTGTGTCACGCTACTGAGGCAGCAAATGTTTGAGTACTCTACCTAATGCTCCAAGAATCATGAGGTGTTCCACTCTGGCTGGTGGGAACATGTCCTGTCCTGTTCCTGGCCCTCTGTCACTTGTCAAGACTGTCTTGCTTGTCTCTCCCTGGAGCCTATCCTGTGGCATATACACAAATATTAACTCCTCAGCCTGAGCTCCAGGAAAGAAACTGCTGGTACTCAGAGAAGATATTAAAAGCTCCCAAACTGAACATCGAAGAATGAACAATACAATGTCTGAGATGAAAAACTGAGTAAGAATAAAAGCAGATTTGGTATCTCAGGAGAACAGATAATGAAATTGAAGCCATTGAAATAGAAACCAACAAAAAATTAATCACAGAGGGGGAAAAAAGATTTAAAAAGAAATAAAGTACCAGTAAGCTATGGAACAGATTCAAGCAGCTTTATATATATATATATATATATATGCCCTGGGAGTTCTCAAAAGAATGGAAACAGGGGAAAGATGGGAAAAAACATTTGAATAAGCAATATGCAAAAACTTTTTGGAATTTGATGAAAACTATAAGCCCACAATACAATAAGATTATTAGAAACCAAGCACCAGAAAATAATAAATGTAAAACAATGCACGTTTATAATTAAATTACTTAAAATTGGTAAATAAGAGAAAATCTTAAAACAAGCCAGAGGAGAAAAGGAAACATTGCATACCACTGGGGCTCAGGCCACACCACCCCAAAATATGCCAGGAGACCAGAATATGCCACCGAGGCATGTTGATTACTTCAAGTTAAATGAACCTGAGAACCAGCCAACACAGGAAAAATTCTTCACCTCTCCCCTCAACTCTCTAAAATAAAGCACAAAACTCCCCTTTTGTAAAGGAAATTCACATTTATAAAGGACATTTCCATTAATAAACTTATCTGTACCAATGACAGAGCTGTTCAGAGAAAACTTTTACCACCTGAGTTTTATCTGCATAATGAGGCAACCTTTATTTACCATGCAGTTTCTCCCTTCACGCTGTCATAACTCATCTCCATCCCAGCACTGCACTAGAAGTCTCAAGCCTCTATTCCTTTCTGGAGCTCAGGATGCTATATAAGCTTCAAACATCTGGCCCTCTTTTGCGTCTCACATTTTTGTTGGACTCTATGCGTACGTACATAATTAAAATGGTTTATCTCATCTTCATCTGCTTTATGTCAATTTAATTCATAACCCAGCCAAAGAACCTAGGCAGGGAAGACAGAAGCCATTTTTCCTCCTCTGCAATATAGATAACAAAAAATAAGTACAGCAAATTTCTCATTTTTTTAAAAAAGGTACAAAACCAAAGTCAATAAAATATCTTTAAAGTAATTAAAAGAAATTAACTGCCAATGTAAAATTGTACATGCACTGAAAATATGTTTTAAAAATTAGTCAAAATAAGGCTTTTTCAGTCAAAAAACAAAAAACAAAACGACACAACCTGGAAGAATTCGGCACCAGCAGACCTGTGCTGCAAGGAATATTAAAGAAAGTCCTTCACATGAGATGAAAATTATACCAGACATATCTTGAGCTAAATAAGGAATGAAGAATAGCACAAATGGTAAATATGTGGGTAAATAGAGACAATTTTTTAATGTTTTAAACATATCATTGGAAGTTTAAGAAATGTAAAAGAGGCCGGGCACAGTGGCTCACGCCTGTAATCCCAGCATTTTGGGAGGCCGAGGCGGGCGGATCACAAGGTCAGGAGATCGAGACCATCCTGGCCAACATGGTGAAATCTCGGCTCTACTAAAAATACAAAAATTAGCTGGACGTGGTGGCGTATGCCTGTAATCCTAGCTACTCGGGAGGCTGAGGCAGGAGAATCACTTGAACCGGGGAGTCAGAAGTTGCAGTGAGCTGGGATCGCATCACTGCACTCCAGCCTGGCGACAGAGCAAGACTCCGTCTCAAAAAAAAAAAACAAAACTTCAGGACCTTCTAAATTTATTATGCCAAGAGGGAAGTTAAGCCCTGGAGACTGAGTCTCGTAGCATGTCTGCAACTTCTGCTTCTTAGTTTATGGATTAACTCTCTTCTTCATTGTTCTTGTTAAATACATGACTAGGAGAAACCAGAAACCAGAACTTCTCCCCTTCCAATCACTGATCTGTGTTCAAGATTAACTGCCTCCTTTATTGTCCCGCACTTAACTAACCAAATGGCACCCAAGACTTGATGACTATTACATCTTTAGTGTGGAAGTTAAATATGCCTTTCCCCGAAGAAAAAGACCACCCTGACTAATATCATTGTTACTGTGTCAGCCTTACACAGAAAGGGAAGTTCTGTTAGGCTTCCGTAAGTTTTGTCTATATAAATGATCCCAAACTTCAACATTTCGGAACGCTGACTTCTTTGGAATCTGTGCTTCCCAGGTGACTCGTCCTCAAATTTCTGCACTTGAATAAACCCTCTTTAAATTAAACTGACCCTTTTCACTATTTAGGTTGACAGAAAAATTAATAATGTAATAGGGTTTATATACAAACATATTTCAGAGACATTGCAGGTTCAGTTCTAAACCACTGCAAAAAGTGAATATCACAATAAACTGTCACACAAATTTTTTGGTTTCCCAGTGTATTAGTCTGTTCTCATGCTGCTAATAAAGACATACCTGAGACTGGGTAATTTATAAAGAAAACAAGGTTAGTGGACTCACAGATCTACATGGCTGGGGAGGCCTCACAATTATGGCAGAAGATGAATGAAGAGCAAAGGGACATCTTAGATTGCGGCAGGCAAAAGAAAGCTTGTGTAGGGGAACTCCCCTTTATAAAACCATGGGATCTCATGAGACTCATTCACTGTCCCAGGAACAGCATGGGAAAGACTCGGTCTCATGATTCAATTTCCTCCCACCAAGTCCTTCCCACAACACATGGGAATTATGGGAGCTACAATTCAAGATGAGATTTGGGTGGGAACACAGAGCCAAACCATATCACCCAGTGCATGTAAAAGTTGTTTATAATATACTATAGTCTACTAAGTGTGCAATACCATTATGTCTGAAAAACTATGAATATACTTTAATTTTAAAATGTATTGGCCAGGTACAGTGACTCACACCTGTAATCCCAACACTTAGGGAGGCCAAGGTGGGAGCATTGCTTCAGGCCAAGAGTTTGAAACCAGCCTGGAAAACATAGTGGGATCCCATATCTATAAAAGTAAAAAACTAGGTATGGTGGCAGGTACCTGTAGTCCTAGTTACTTGGGGGGCTGAGGCAGAAGGATTGCTTGAACCCAGAAGGTTGAGGTTGCAGTGAGCCATGATCACTCCACTGCACTCCAGCATGGGTGACAGAGTGAAATCCTGTCTCAAAAAAAAAATTATTGTTAAAAAATGTTAATGATCATCTGAACCTTCAGTGAGCCATAATCTTATTGATGGAGGATCTTGCCTCGATGTTGACGGCTGCAGACTGATCAGGGCGGTGGTTGCTGAAGATTGAGGTGGTTGTGGCAATTTCTTAAAATAAGATAACAATGAAGTTTGCCACATCGGTTGACTATTCCTTTCACAAAGGATTTCTATTTAGCATGCAATGCTATTTGATAGCATTTTTCCCACAATATAATTTTTCAAAATTGGAGTCAAACTCTGCCACTGCTTTATCCACAAAATATTGGTAATATTCTAAATCCCTTGTTGCCATTTCAACAATGTTCTCAGCAACTTCACCAGGAACAGATTCCATTTGAAGAAACCACTTTCTTTCCTCACAAAAAAGAAACTCCTCATTAGTTGAAGTTTTATCATGAGATTGCAGTAATTCAATTCCATCTTCAGGGTCTACTTCAAATTCTAGTTCTCTTGCTCTTTCCACCACATCTGCAGTTACTTCTAGTGAAGTCTTAAACCTCTCAAAGTCATCCATGAAAGTTGAAATAAACTTTTTCCAAACTCCTGTGAATGTTGATATTTGACCTCCTTCCACTAATCACAAATGTTCTTAATGTCATCTAGAATGAGGACTCTTGTCCAGAAGGTTTTCAATTGAGTTTGTCCAGATCCATTGGAGGATCTCCATATTGCTGATATGGAGAAAATTGTAATGGTTGGTCTTGTCCCTATCCATGGCAGCTACAGCCTTACAAAATGTATATCTTAAATAATAAGACAAAAGTTAAAATTACTCCTTGACCCATAGGCTAAAGAATGGATGTTGTGTTAGCCAGCAGAAAAATGACATTAATATTTTTGTAGATTCAAAGTGAGAGACAGGTGACTATTCCCTTTACTTGAACACTTAGAGGCCATTGAAAGGTTATTAACAGGTCTAACTTCAATATTGTTCTGTCTCAGGGAAAGAGGAGGCCCAAGGAGAGGGAGAGAAACAGGAAATGGCTGGTGGGTGGAGCAGTCAGAACACACACACACACACACACACACACACACACACACACATACACACACACACACACACACACACACACACACACACACACACACACACACACTTATCTATTTATTTATTTATTTATTTATTTATTTTTGAGATGGAGTCTTGCTCTGTCACCCAGGCTGGAGTGCAGTGGCGCGATCTCAGCTCACTGCAACCTCTGCTCATCCAAGGTTTAAGCAATTCTCTGCCTCAGCCTCCGGAGTAGCTGGGATTACAGGCGCCCGCCACCACACCCGGCTAAGTTTTTGTATTTTTAGTAGAGATGGGGTTTCACCATCTTGGCCAGGCTGGTCTTGAACTCCTGACCTCATGATCCACCTGCCTCGGCCTCCCAAAGTGCTGGGATTACAGGCATGAGCCACCGCGTCCGGCCTCACACACTTATTAAGTTTGCATCTTCTATGGGTACGGCTGTGGTGCCCTCAAACAATTACAATAGTAACATCAATGACTACTGATCAGAGATCACCATAAAAAAAATAATGAAAAAGTTTGTAATATCGCAAGAATCGCCAAAATGTGATACAGACATGAAGAAAGCACATGCTGTTGTAAAAAAAGGGTGCCAATAGACTTCCTGAAAACAGGGTTGTCACAAACTTTCAACTTCTAAAAAAATGTAGTATCTGTGAAGCTTAACAAAAGGAGGTATGCCTGTATATAAAAAGGTAAAACAAAATACAAATAGCACAAAGGCTGGGAGGAAAACAATATGGAAGTATACTATTGAGGGGTCTTTTACCCTACATGAAATGGCACAATATTACTTAAGTTAGGCTTGGATGTGTTAAACTCTAAACCCCAATGCAACTATAGAGGAGCCAGAGATTCACCTCCAACCCCTTTTTTAGCTCTTAATGGGCTTGTCAGCTGGATTTAGAAACCAAATTGACACAGATTAACAAAACAAAGTATAACACTTTTATTAATTTCACGTGTACATTCGGATCTTCACAAGACAGTGAAGTCTAAAGAAGTGGCCAAAGCAAGATGCTTTTATACTTTTTAATCAAAGAAAAACAAATGTGAGATAAAATGATAGGACAGGTTGGGCACAGTGACACATACCTGTAATCATAGTGCTTTGGGAGGCCAAGGCAAGAGGATCTCTTGAGGCCAGGAGGTCAAGACCAGCCTGGGCAACATAGTGAGATCCTGTCTCTAAAAAAATTTTAAAGTCAAAAAATTAAAAACTAGCTTGGCATGGTGGCACAGGCCTATAGCCCCAGCTACTTGGGAGACTAAAATAGGAGCATTCCAGGAATTTGATGCTGCGTTGAGCTATGATCACACCACTGCACTCCACTTTGGATGACAGAGAAAGACAAGGTCTATTTGAAAAAACAAAAGAAATTAGAGGACAGTGAAAATCTGGCTCAGGAAAATCTGGCTAGGGCAGTAAAATATTCCAGGGGAGACACTAGGAAATACATGGGAGAGTGTAAAACAGGTGCAAGATAAGGGTTCCTTCATTAAGTATGAATATTGAGGTTCAATGCAGACTTCAATTCCAAGTCACTGGTGATCATGGCTTTCTCACCCTGGTTTGGAGAGGGTACTCCACCAGAGGAATCCTTATCACCTGCTGCATGCAGAAAGCTAGGTCAGCTCACCCTTTCTGAAACTAAATCTCTCCAATGTTTTCAACTCAAAATAATCTGTATAACAATTAGGCATATTTTGGGATGGCACTTTCTTCACTTCTTTACCACCTTGCGTGTGTGTTTACACACACATACAATACACCCAATAAGCGGACAAAAGAGAAAAAAACAGAATTCTTTTTATTTCATTGACAAGAAAATATTCAGCCAGGTGCAGCGGCTAACACTTGTAATCCCAGCACTTTGGGAGGCCAAGGCAGATGGATCACTTAAGGTTGGGAGTTTGAGACCAACATGGTGAAACCCTGTCTCTACTACAAATACAAAATTACCCAGGCATGGTGGCGCATGTCTGTAATCCCAGCTACTCAAGAGGCTGAGGCAGGAGAATCGCTTGAACCCAGGAGGCGGAGGTTGCGGTGAGCCAAGATCACACCATTGCACCCCAGCCTGGGCAACAAGAGTGAAACTCCATCTCAAAAAAAAATAAAAAAAGAAAGGAAAAAACAATATTCAATCAAAAAGGAGGCAGAAAAAGACAAAAAAGGGAAAACTGAGGGACAAGTACAAAATAAATAGCAAGATAATTGCTTTAAAACCAACCAATTTACTAATCATATTATAGGAAACAGTCTAAGCACCGTGGTTGAAAGGCAGAGATTATTCAATTGGATAAAAAACAAACAAGACCAACTGTATGCTATATACAAGAAATGTACTTTAAGCATAAAGACACTAATAGGTCAGCAGTTAAAAAGATGAGTAAAGATAGATCATGCTAACACTAATCCAAAAAAAAAAAATGCCAAAGCAGCTATATTAATATCAGCCAAAGTAGATTTCAAAGCAAAGAATATTACAAAGATAAAAGAGGGTCATTTTATAATAATAAGTTCAATTTCTCACAAAGAGTAAGAATTCCAAAGGTTTAAGTACCAAGTTACAGATCTTCAAAATACATGAGACAAAAAATGATAAAAATACAAAGAGAAATAGGCAAATCCACAATTTTGGTTAGAGATTTTATCATCTCTCACATTCTTTTGGAGGGCACACAGAGCATGTATAAAGATCAACCATTTTCAGGGCCATAAAACAACTCTCAATAAATGTAAAGGTTTTGAATCTTACGATGTATGTTCTCTGATAATAGTAAAACAATAGAAATCAATAATGAAATATACCTGGAAAATCCCCGCATATTTGGAAACTTAATAACACACTCCTGGAGAAACTATTGGTCAAAGAAGAAATCAAAAGCAAATTTAGAAAGTTATTTGGAGCTAAATGAAAATGAAAGCAAAACATATCAACATTTGTGAAATGCAGCAAAAGCAATACTTGGAGGGATATATAGTTCATAATGTATATATTGGGAAAGATAAATATTCTGAAATCAACAACCCCTTCTATCTTTGGAATGAAGGGGAAAAAAATTAAACCCACAGTAAGCAGAAAAAAAGGAAATAATAAAAATAAAGACAAAAATAAAAACAAAAAATAATGAAGAAAATTTACGAAACCAAAAACTTTTTAGAGATTAGTAAACCTATATCCAGACTGATCAGAAAAAAAGAGCATGGAGACACAAATTACCAATATCAAAATGAGGGAACATCACTATGAATTCTGCATGTATTACAAGGAAAAATACGCTGGGCGCAGTGGCTCACACCTGTAATCCCTGCACTTTGTGAGGCCGAGGCAGGCGGATCACTTGAGATCAGGAGTTTGAGACCAACCTGGCTAATGAAAATACAAAATTTAGTCAAGCAAGGTGGAGGGTTCCTGTAATCCCAGCTACTCTCGAAGCTGAGGCACGAGAATCACTTGAACCCAGGAGGCAGAGGTTGCAGTGAGCCGAGATCGCACCACTGTACTCCAGCCTGGGTAACAGAGCAAGACTAAGTCCCGGAGGGGAGGGGAAGGGAGGGGAGGAGAGGAGAGAAGAGAGATAACTTTAAGACAATAATCTTGACACCTTAGATGAAATAGACAAATTTGTTGAAGTCAGACCACCAAAGCTGATGTAAGTGTAAGAAGATAACTTAAATAGTTCTTTATCTATATTTAAGACACTAATAGGTTAGCAGTTAAAAAGATGAGTAAAGATAGACCATGCTAACACTAATCAAAAAAAAAAAGCCAAAGCAGCTATATTAATATCAGCCAAAGTAGATTAAATCTATTTTAATCTACTATTTATACTTTAATAGATTTAATAAATCTATTAAAGAAATTAAATTTGTAATTTTAAAACTTTTCATAAAATACAGTAACTCCAGGTCAAATCGCTTCATTGGGGAATTCTATCAAATATAAGGAAGAAATAATACCAATTTGATATGGTTTAGATGTTTGTCCCCTCAAAATCTTATGTCAAAATATAATCGCTAGTGTTGACGTTGGGACCTGATGGGAGGCGTTTGGGTCACGGGGGCAGATCCTTCATGAACAGCTTGGTGCTGTCCTAGTGATCGTGACTAAGTTCTTGCTCAGTTAATTCACATTGGATCTAATTGGTTTAAAAGATTGTGGCACCTCCCCACTTTCCCTCTCTTGCTCCCACTCTCACCACGTGACATGTCTGCTCCCCCTTTGCCTTCTGCCATGATCGGAAGCTTCCTGAGGCCTCACCAGGAGCAGATGTCAGCACCACACTTCCTGCAGAGCCTGCAGAACTGTGTGTCAGTTAAATCTCTTTTCTTTATAAATTACCCAGTCCCAGGTATTCCTTTAGAGTAATACAAAAACGACTAACACACAATTCTACACAAATTCAGAAAATTTAAAGAGAAATACTTCCCAATTCATTCTATGAGGCCAGCTTTACTCTGATTCCAAAACCAGACAAAAACTTTACAATAAAAGAAAGCTATCGACCAACATTCCTCATAAATATAGATGTATGAATTCTCTTAAGAAGTGTGGAATATAAGATTGGTTTAACATTCAAAAATCAATATGATTAACTACATTAACCAATTAAAAAAGGAAAACCATATGATCACCCCAAAAGAGGCATAAAGAAGCATTTGACAAAATCCAACATCCATTTAAAAAAAAAAAATCTTAAAAAAAAAAAACCTCTCAGCTAACTGAAAATGGAAGGGAATTTCTGCAGTCTAATAATGGATTTCTATGAAAAATCTATAGTTAACATGCAAATAAAGATAAGGAACAAGAATTTCCACCATGAAAACCCTTCATTCAGCACTGTAGTGACAGTTCCATCCAGTACTATAAGGAAATATGTATACATACATACATACATACATACATACATACATGGCATTCACATTGGAAAGAAGGCAGTAAGCATTTGTCTGCAGATAATATACTTACCTATGAAGAAAAGCCTACCAAATTTACCAAAAGCCACTGGAACTAGTAAATGAGTTTAGCAAGGCTGCAGGATACAAGATCAGTGTATAAAGAGCAATTGCATGCCTATATACTAGCAACAAACAATCAAATTAAAATTTTAAAACATCTTTTACAATAGCACAAAAATAGATCTGTAACAAAAAAAAAAAAAACTGCAAAATGATACTGGTTCCTATGTTTTTGCTAGATTTCTATACTGCCCACAATTTCCTTCCCATACTTCTTGGCTGTATCAGTTATCTCATGGGAAATTGGAAAGATTGTCATCCAGGCCTCCAAAGAGCCATTCTCATCTGATCAACACCCTCTATGATGGACTGAATTAAACTGCTCTGGAAATAGTTTCAATTAAATCTAAGTATAAATATTTTGGGGCATCACAGGCAGGAATATCATCCCCTTAGTTTCCTATTTCTAAGGAAAAATATATTTGCCAACCATAAAGTGAATTGGGACATTATTCTAGTTCCACAACAAGAAAAGGAATATTTTTTATTTTTAAATGACACCTAACAACTGCAAATATTTTTGTGGTACTGAGTGATATTTTCAAACAAGTATACAATATATAATGATCAAATCAGGGCAATCAGCATATTTATCACCTCAAATATTTATTGTTTCTTAATGTTGGGCTGAGATACAGAATCAACCTAAGTGTCCATCAACAGGTGAATGGGGCTGGGTGTGATGGCTCACAATTTCAGCCCTTACGGGAGGCCAAGGAAGGAGAATCACTTGAGTCCAGAAGTTCAAGACCAATCTGGGCAACATAGTGAGACCACATCTCTACAAAAAAAAAAAAGAAAATTTAATTAGCCAAGCAAGGTAGCACACACCTGCAGTCCTAGCTACTTGGGAGGCTGAAACAGGAAGATCACTTGGGCCCGAGAGTTCGAGGTTACAGTGAGCTATAATCATGCCACTGTACTCCAGAAAGGGATGGAATATTAATTTTCCAAACCTGAGATCAAAGGAGGAATATTTGAAATACTGTACACAGCTCTTTTCAAATTGTTTTATTTAAAAGAAGATGTATTACAGCCGGGCATGGTGGCTCACCCATGTAATCCTAGCACTTTGGGAGATCGAGGCAGGATGATCACTTGAGGTCAGGAGTTTGACACCAGTCTGGCCAACGTAGTGAAATACAAAAATACTAAAAACACAAAAATTACCCAGAAATCTTGAACTCAGGAGGCAGAGGCTGCAGTGAGCTGAGATCATTCCACTGCATTCCGGCCTGGGCAACAGAGCAAGACCCCGTATCAGAAAAAAAAAAAAAAAAAAAAGATGTTTTTGGGAAGAAAACAGTTACACAATTTTGGAATTCCACACTTGCAGAGCTTTTCTTGTAACTAGGACACAGTTCCAATGCCTGGAGGCTCCAGACCTGGATGGAATTGTTGTTAATGCTCCTTCGAGATTGGCCTCACGCAAGTTTTCTCTCAGATGTATTGTCATCAGCTACATTTACTTTAACAGACATAAAGCAGGAAAATATTTCAGAAAAATATTGTAAATGCATTATCAATCAGTAGTGAGTAGAGGTTTTTCTCCTAGCAAATTATCATAAAGCTTTCCGAGGCAGATTGAAAAGCCACTGGTGAGCAGCCTTATTTATTTCTGCCTATAGATATTTTGTGATCAATTATAATAATATTACATCCCTCATTTCTGCTGTAATATATTCAATTACATAGTTAACATTTCCTGCTAACCTTTTCAAATACAGGAAAGCGAATTCCACCTACCTGATTGGTGTGTTTGTCTAATGCATATGTTACTCTCATTATCCTTAATTCAAGTGGACATTTGCTTTCTTTGGTTACATAGCTGGGTAACCAGTTATTTACCTGATTTGGAGATGCATTTAAAC
Source organism: Mandrillus leucophaeus (assembly GCF_000951045.1). Lineage (NCBI taxonomy): Eukaryota > Metazoa > Chordata > Mammalia > Primates > Cercopithecidae > Mandrillus > Mandrillus leucophaeus. The sequence continues at coordinate 1,672,956 of NW_012103343.1, forward strand.
TCCTATGTCTCAGGGGATTGATTCATACATATTGTTGTCGTTATACTTTCTCTTAACAATTTATCTCTCCCAACAGTCTCATAAAACAGGTTGGTATAACTTTACCCCTTTTATAGGAACCCAGAGACATTACTACTATATTTTGGGGCAAATTTGTGCCAGCCAGCCAGAAATGTTGTCTTAGAGCTCATGAGGTTCCAATCTATCACATATCCCAGACATACCCCACCTCCCAGGAGAGGCACAATTTGGGGGACTGTTATAGCAAAGAGCTAAGAAAGAAGAAACCATTTTGAAAAACATTTATAATACAGGTCCTTAATAATGAGCCGTGCTAAGTAATTGTAATACCATGGGGCACAGAGGACCTTCTCCAAATATACTTTTCTTTCATAATTAAGATGTATTCACAGAGTTAGGAAAAATGGAAAGAACATAAACTATTCCATATAAGGTTCATATTTCTAGGAGTGTTCTGTTTCGTTTGGCATAAGCAATGAACTTGAAGGCAGAAGCATAGCTGGAAATGCAAAATGTGCATCTGTGCTTAATTAAGAACATTTTGAGGACTGCATATTAAGCAATATAATTTTAAGGTTCAATCATTATAAAATGACCAAAAGCTAAGAGTAAGTCAGTCAGCTGGTTGTTTTGTCTATAGACTCTAATTTTTGTTTTCACTTAATTGATTTTTTTTGTCTAAACAAGCCGATAGTATTAATTCTATTTCATACATACTTATCCAAGAAATAAGTTTTCAAAACCACAAGTGTCATGAAATCCACTGTAATTTGGTTTATGAAAATTAGAAAAGTAGACCAACTCTATGTAAAATTATCTTAAGGGTTTTCAGGCCTAGTCAATTCTCTCCATCCAATTAATTTCTGCCTCCATTCATTTTTCTGAGAAAAATGAAGTATTTGATGGTCTTTTTATAAGGTTCCTGCTATAGGTTGGTGCAAAAGTAATTGCCATTTTGGCCATTTTTTTTTTAAACACCTCAAATCAGGTCCTAAAGATAGTAAAAGGACAGTGCAGAGGCCTGAAGGCACCAGGGATTTGCTGTTCATAGCACCCCCAAGCAACCATCTGAGCGCAATCATACCAGGAGCCCAAGCCAAACTTTCTGCTGCCCAAAGCAGAGATTTTGGCCCAAACCACTGGTAGGACAGACTCCCACAAAGCCCCTCAAGATCTTTAATATTCATCTACAACAGGGTAGTTGCAGCCAAGGCTAGAGTTTAAGGCTGGGTCTAGAACATACTTACATGAAACAACTTTGTACAACTGAAGTTTACCCAAAGAAGTTTCAGTTAGTTTGAAGTGCAGTCAGCCATTTTTGGACAACTAGGCTGAACTATATCTATAAATTTAAATATATTTATATACAAATACCTTATAAAATATAAAAATAAAAATAACCTGAGGTGTATCATTTGTTTACCTATTAGAGAGCAACAAATTCTACTGATAGAGACACAGAGAGAGAAACAGAGACCTTATTTCAGAAATTCTCTGTCCTTAAGAATGGTATTTTTTAAAAAATATTTATTGAAATATATACTCAGAAAAAATGCAGCCATTGTACAGTGTGATGAATTTTTGCAAGCTAGACATACCTGTTTAGCTGACAGATCCAGAAAGAGAAAATATCAGCTCCCCAACAGCCCGTAGGCTCACGGCCCTCACTTCCCTCCCCTGCACCTGCCTCCCTGAATTCCAGCCCCCAGGGGCCTGTTCCAGCCCTGCATTGGAACAAAATGCTCCCAAGGCCTGCTTCAGTCACTCCTGCAGTGCCAAGACTCTGTACAAATACCTCAGAATGCATTTATATCACCAGAGCCAGGGTGTGAGGGGAGCACAGAGGAAAATGCTGAATTTATTGAGTTTGAACCTTAAATTACTTTGTTGACCAAAATGGGCTGGGGAGTGAGGATCACCTGAACCCAGGAGTTTGAGGTGACTGTGAACAATGATCAACACTGAACTCCAGCCTGGGTGACCAGAGTAAGACTCTATCAAATAAACAAAGTTCCTCATGGAAACAGCTTATTTATTTCTGCCTTTGGATTATCTCTCCATAGAGGTTAGACCAGGTGGAGAAATTAATGTCATAATGGCCTTCAACACCACCCTTTGTTTCTGTCCTTATAGTCACACATGTCTACTTTATGAAAATTCCTGGCCCCCAGTACAAAAACTCAAAATATTTGTCATCAGGTTTCCACCAATAAACTCACTAGCTCCATGTAAATTCTGAATTGTGACCTCAGCTCAGCTGAGACCTCCACTACAATAAAATGGATCCTTTTCTACAACTGAAGCAGCAGGCTGATATAGAGGAAAGACCCCTGACACGCCTGGGTTTCAAATCTAGTCTCTGTCACTTACCACTTGTGTAACCTTAGGCAGGCTACTTAACGTCTCCAAGTCTTTGGTTAGTTATCCATAAAATGGATTAGAATGTCTCTTTATTCAATGGAGAACTATAAAACAGCTCAGTACTTGAAATAACTATGTATTCAACAAGTATTGGCTCGTGTGTACTTTTGCCAGCCTCCAAGAATTACGTAGAGGTGTAGACTTCAATGTTGTACCCTACATCTGAATTGCCATGGGTGCCACAGAAACTGATATCCTCCTCTGTCTGATACTTGGCTTTCTTTCAAGTCTGTTCAAGTCAAGCAAAGAAGATTTACAAAAACATTAGGCTATATTTTCATTAAAATATCACTCCAGATACTACCACCTTTGAAAAACCCAAACAAGTACAAATGGGTCTTCTTTTTAATATAAAATTAATTTCAGTTCAGTATTATGAGTTTTGCCACTTTCAATATAAATAGAAAATCTGAATTTCCTTGGCTGAAATTCCAATAAGATCTACCTTGTTGGGTCCTTTTAATTTTTCCTACTTTTTCCTTTTCAATATTATCTATCAATATTAATATAAACCCAACTTTTTCTTTCTAGAAAATCAGAGCGAATATCAAGATACACATAAAGCATATTAGGAAGCATTTCTGTTGGATTTATCACTATACTCTTTGAAACTTAGAGTCAAGAAAAGACTTACACATAGGGAGAACACATATCCCAGTTTTCCCAGGACATCTGCCCAACTTATCCTTGTGTTCACCTATTGTCCTGAGTAAACTGTTAATAGTACCTTTCACTCTCAAAAGTGATTAGCTTAAATGATAAATTGTATGGTCATGGACATATCATGTAGTCAAACTGTTCAGATACCTGGTGCATTATCAAAATAGGCTGAGAAGCATTTTAAAAGTATATACTCATGGCCAAATTCAGTGGCTCACACCTATATTCCCAATACTGTGGAAGGCCGAGACAAGAGGATTACTTAAGCCCAGTAGTTCGAGAGCAGCCCGGGCACCATAAGGAGACCTCATCTCTACAAAAAAATTTTAAAAATTAGTCAAGTGCGGTGGCACACGCCTGTGGTCCCAGCTACTTGGGAGGCTATGGTGGGAGGATTGCTTTAGCCTGAGGGGTCAAGGCTGCAGCGAGCTGTGATCGCGCCACTGCACTCCAGCCTGGGCAACAGGGCGAGACGTCATCTCAAATTAATTAATTAATTAATTAATTAATTTAGTTAACTAAATAAAAGTATTTACTCTTTAGCCCTATCATGTACATAAAAATCAGTATGGGACTCAGAAATTTATCTTATGAAGGTTCTCAAACAGTTCAAGTAATCAGCCAGTTTTTAAAATAGCCTTGTCTACTTTTGCCCCTTGTCTACTCTTCTCTAGCAAGGGAGGAACTTCCCCCAGAGAAGGCTGAGAGATACCAGAGTGTGTTGGTTTTTCCTCAATTAGAGACTTTTTAGAAAAAGACTGATATCATTTCTAAGAATGCAGATGAGGTGTCCTGCCAGCTTCTTCAGGTAGCTTCCCAGGATGATTTCAGCATTCTAATAATGAGAAAAGGTAATATTTATGGAGAATTTACCGTATGTCAGATGCTATATTGAGTACTTGATTTGTATTGTTTTATGTAACTCACTTAAAAACTCTTTAAAGTCTCACCAAACGCGATATATGGATGGGAAATAAGTATATTTAAAAAAATACTCACCATCATATATCATGAGGGAATTGCAAATTCAAACAATGAGACACCACTACACACCTATTAGAATAACTAAAATCTAAAGCACTGACACCACCAAATGCTGGTCGGGATGCAGAAAGGCAGAGCCTCTCATTCATTGCTACTGGAAAATGCAAAATGTTATAGCCACACTGGATAACAGTCTGGCAGTTTCTTACAAAGCTAAACGTATTCATACCCTACGATCAAGCAATTGCACTCCTTGGAATTTAACCAAATGAATGAAAAACACAAAAACCTGCAGCATTATTCTTTATCGCCAAAAGTTGGAAGCAATCAAGATGTTTTTCCATTAGTGAATGGATAAATAAACTGTGGTAGATTCAAGCAATGGAATATTATTCAGCAATAAAAAGAAATGAGCTATCAAGCCATAAAAAGGCATGAAGGAATCTTAAATGCAAATGGAAGAAAGCAATCTGAAAAGACTACATACTGTATGATTCCAACCATATGACATCCTGTAAGAGACAAAACTATGGAGACATCAAAAAGATTATTGGCTGTCCACTAATCCAGGGGCTGGGGTGGGGAGAGGGATGAATAGGCAGAGCACAGAGGATTTTGAGGGCAGTGAAACTATTCTGCATGATACTGTAATGGCAAGTACATGTCATCACACAATTTGTCAAAACCCAGAGGATGTACAATCCAAAGAGCAAACCCTAATGCAAACTATGGACATTAATAAAATGTATCAATGTGGGCTCATTAATTGTAACAAATGTACCATAGTAATGCAAATGTTTCTAGTACCAGGAAACCTAAAATGGCTCAAAAAATAAAGTCTATTCAGTTCAAAAAAATTCTATGAGATAAAGACTATTGCCATACCCATTTTATCAATAAGAAAACTGAGGTTTAAAAAAAAAAAAAAAAAAAAAAAAGTCACTTGCTCAAGATCATATTATCAGCAAATCAAAATTTGAATCCAGGCAGCCTAACCCCAGAGCCCATGATTTTTACCTCTACACCTCAATTTTCTAACCTGTGTATCTATTGAAAACCTATACAAAACCTAAATCCTTTTTTTCTTTAACTACTATAGAAGTGTCTGTTAAAATGAACCAATTTCTCCCCAGGGCCTAATTTACTGCCTCCTTATAATAAGTGCCCTCAGGCTCACCAAGAACATAACCAAACATTACCTCCTTCAACACTCTGGAGCACCTTTGTGACTGCGATAGTAATTCACTTCATTAGCCATATCTCTAGCAGTCTCCGTAATTTTAATGAAGAATTGCTTCCCTAGTGTCAATGTCATCCAAGATATTTTTAAAAAGAACCACACGGGAAGTCACCTGTTGGAGTTGGTTACTGTGGAACTTCAGATAGCCAGTACATTTGCTTGATTTTTTTTTTCCCCCCACTAGAAAGTCAACTAGATGCTGGGAGAAATTAGACTCATTAACTGTTACTGTGTCTACCAAGGATTGCTGCCTTAAGGTAAGAATCAGAGGAACAGAAGGGGCACTGCAGGTTTCCGAGTCTATGTCATCCAGTCACAGCAGCTGATACCTGGTAACACTTGTGATATAAACACACCAGCCCTTCAGAGGGATTGCCTGCTGGGGAAGACGCAGGGTTCATAAAGTACTCTGAGCAATGGCAACCTCACTGAACTTCCTAGGGTGAGGAGTCTAAAGATCAAATCTCTTTTGGATGTGTGGATACGATGGTTTAAAAAGACAGCCTCACTATTTCACAGACATCTCCTGTAATGTTAAGGGTCCATATAAAGGGAAACAAAAATGAGAAAATACTAAGATTAGTATCAAAAGGCTGAGTGTCCCCGGAGGCCTTGTCTGAGTCCCAAGGTATCTGTCATCCTTTCTCTCAGCAAATGCATACTGAGTGCTTGCTGTGTGCCAAATATTGTCCTGGATGCTGCAGATGGATTGGTAAATAAATGGATGAGGCACACTCCATCAAACTATTACCCCATTAGCTCCATGAACAAACTATCAGCACATGTCTCAAAACCAAGAATTAGTTTGTTTACATGAGGTTTCTAAATTTTCTTTGTTGACAAATATTTCTGCTTCTTATGTAAAACGTTATTGAGTCATACGCAGATATTGGGTAGGAGGAAGAGGTTGACAATGTATAAGTGGCAGAAATGTGTGAGAAATATCTGTAAGGTAAGGTTTGAAGAGGGCTACGTAATGAGAAGCCCCGTCATAATTCCATGCCCAGAGTTCACCTGCTTAAAATGCTAACAAGCCTTTAGGGAGGAAGAGAGTAATAACAGTCATGGCAAAGATCCGTAAGGCCAGAACCCTGAGGCTGGATACATCAGTCCTGGGAACTTAGCTTCTGGTATGAAATAAACAACTTAGTTCAAATTCATTTACAAAATGAAATAACACTTTAACTTACTAATTATCACATGACCATACATATTACAGGCTATACTAAAGCTCTCTCAAGCAAATAAACCATTCGTTGAGAGTTAAACACATAGAGAAAAACACAACTAAGGAATGTCTTCCCCTTTTTTGTTTTGAGACAGGGTCTTGCTCTGTCACCCAGGCTAGAGTGCAGTGGTGCAATCACAGTTCACTGCAGCCTTAAAGTCCTGGGCCCAAGCAGTCATCCCACTTCAACCTCCTGAATAGCTAGAGCCACAGGTACATGCCATCACACCTGGATACTTTTTTATTTTTTGTAGAGACTGGCTCTCGTCATGTTGCCCAGGCTGGTCTCAAAATTCCGGGCTCAGGCGATCTTCCTGCCTCAGCCTCCAGAAGTGCTTTGATTACAAGTGTGAGCCACTGTGCCCGACCTTAGTTGTTTTTGTTTTGTTTTGTTTTGTTTTACTAAAGACATTGCCATTGCCCCTAGACAGATAAGATACATTAGATATAAATAGCTTCATTTGGGGGCCACTTTTTCCTGCCATAATCACCTCACTTAACATTTTGCACATGTATGATTAGAAATGCTAAAATAAAATGTCAAGTATATTTTGGAAATTAGAATATAAAATAGGCAGCTGGTGACATTATGGTCTTAATGTGGCAGGATGAGCTTTCCTTTTCCTATCAATGCCTTCTAGCTTTGCCGCCTCACTCCTTCCTGGGTAGGGTAGAGGCGACTTAGGTGAAAAAGGAAATTAGATGGAAATACTTTTGGTATAATGACTGTATCAGTCAGGATAGACAAAATTATGCTGTGGTGATAAACGCCCCCAAGAGCTTGGTAACTCACAGCTACAAAGGTTTTCGCCCTGCTCAGGCTGCGTGTCCACTGGCACTTGGAAGAGGCTCTACTCCATGCTGTCTTCACTCCGGCACCCAGTCCAGAGTGACATCTCAAAAGAGGTCTTGCAGCAGAGGAAAGAAAGAGAGCGATTGAAGCCCAGACAGATTCCTACAGCTTCTGCCAATGTGATGCATTTTATTAATTAATTTTACCTTTATCAATCAGTGGTGCAGGGGAAGTATAATTCTTCCTAGGGTGAAAGGAAACAGGTATTGGTTTTTACAAAAAATGCAGGCCGGGCGTGGTGGCTCACGCCTGTAATCCCAGCACGTTGGGAGGCTGAGGCAGGTAGATCATAAGTTCAGGAGTTCAAGCCCAGCTGGCCAACATGGTAAAACCCCGTCTCTACTAAAAACACAAAAAAGTAGCTGGGCGTAGTGGCGGGCGCCTATAATCTCAGCTGCTTGGGAGGCTGAGGCAGGAGGATCGCTTGAACCCAGGAGTTGGAGGCTGCAATGAGCTAAGATCATGCCACCGCACTCCAGGCTGGGCGACAGAGAGAGATTCTGTCTTAAAAAAAAAAAAAAAAAGCAATCCACCACAATAGTGCGTCAATATTTTCTATGAAACGCAGCTTACTTCAGCAAAATGAAGTATTGCTCTCTTCTAGAAGGTTACTTCTGACCAATGGAAAGGAGCTATGGCAATGAACAACATAGAAGGATTGGGAATCTCCTATAGAACTGAGCCCTGGAGGAGAGCCAAGCTTAGAAGAATATCAGAGGACACTGGGGAGGGAAAGATCAATACTAGGGAAAGAAAGGATATAAAGAACTCCAACTCTCAAAGACTGCCAATTTTGCTTCTAATGCACATGTTTTCTTCTTCTGTCATAAACACATTTTAGCAGGGCATATAGTGTCCCATAATAAAGATAATTCCCAGCCACCTTTCAGCTGATGTGGACATGTGACTTCATTCTGGCCAAGAAGCTAGAAGCAGAGGTAAAATATGACAGCTTCCAGGATACTCCTTTAAGAGAAAGTAGACTGGTGTCATTTGCCCTCTTCTTTATCCCATCCTTCGTCCTGCTGCCTTTCAACAATGTTGCCACCTTGGATTTCGTGTATGACTACCGCACCCTGGAGTAGTGGGGCTGAGAGTTGGAAGAAGCCTGGGCAGATGGGAGATTCTTGCTATGTGTTATAAGCCTCTATACTATTAGGCTGGTACAAAAGTAATTGTGGTTTTTGCCATTACTTTTACTTGCTCAGAGTTGTACCGCTAGTAACTGGCAGAGCTATAACTTAATTGCAAAAACCACAATAACTTTTGCACCAACCTAATATTTCTGTTGTATTATCAGTTTAATTTTTAAATATTTACACAAAGAAAAGAAAAGGAGATTTTTTTTTAAAAGTCAAGCAAGCACCCATAAAGGAGGTGGGATTTGAACTGGGTCTTAAAGAATCCATAAAATTTAGAGAAGCAAGAGTTAAAGAGGAGGACGGCAAACTGACATTTGTGAAGTATCTCTTAATAATAACTTGCAATTTCTGAGTACTTTCTCTATACCATGCGCTTGCGCTAAGCACATTATTTTATTCAGCTTTCACACCAACCCAGAAATGCCATCATCACCATTTTCAGATGAAAAGACTGAAATTTTTAAAAAGTGTTTAAAACCTCTCTCAGAGTTGTATAGCTAGTCACTGGTGGAGCTATAACTTTAACCTAGATTTGTCTACCACAGAAGCTCTTCTCTTTATTTAAGGTAAAAAAAAAAAAAAAAAAAACCACCCAGGAAGACCAGGAAGAAATGCACCTGATATTTTTTTTTGGAAAGTTGGGTGACATGCTGGAACCATGTTCACTTAGAGAAACACTAAAACTTCCTCCCATCAATTGGTGAATGCCCTCTGAACTAAAACTAAATTTAATATTAGCTTTAAAAGAACACAATTACAAGGATATAGCATTTGCAATCAAAATAAAAATTGCATAATACTTTCTAAAGTAAAACATGTTTAGATTATGTGCATTTAAAAATTATTTATGCTACTATTTCTGTCTATCTATCTAGAAAATTAAGTTATCTGTATTCTACATAAAGCAGGCCTTTAGATTAAGGAGAATCTTACAGAGCTTACATTTCAAAGATATATTTCATATTATACTCATTTAACCATCTCAATTATCTTACTTAACTTTGAAATAACACCTGTATTTGCAATAGACTTTACAAACCCATTACTCCAGTGCATAGTCAGTTAGCAACACCACATAAATAGAAAAAGCATTTGGGAAAACAATCTAGTTCTGTCTAATGGAATGTTTTGCTGTGGTTACTAACTTTTGTTTTCAATATTCTCATCAGTGGTAGAAATGACTGCTGAATTTATAGTCTTCAGAATTTCATTTGAATAAGCAAATATAATTCTGTGCAATATCCCAAATTTAATATACATTATATGCTTCTTTAGAGAACTATAACTACAGAATCTCTGCCTAAATCTCTGCAATTGTCTAGCATTGAGATGCTTCAGTGAATAAAACAGCTGATTGAAAATAGAAAATTTCTGCATTTTCCCACTTTAAAGTTATACATTTCCAATAATTTCACATACACCACACTGTAAATATGTGTAAAATTTGTATTTTATCAGGATGTGAGCTCAGTATCTACAACAATTTTTAAAACTGGAATGAATTATTTCAAATGACCTATAGTTGACAAAGGTTGTAACACAACGACATCTAATGCCAAGTTCTATGGCAGGAAAAGTGGTACAAATTGAAAATGCATTGATTTCTTACTAAATTTTACATAGGAAGCATTTATGTAGCCCTTTAATGTCTGTTTCTTGTCTAAGATGATATGTTTTCATAAATGCAAATAGCTCTTTCATCAGGTTTAAATCGTGTTAATATTTGGGGTTCATTTTTTCTCTATACAAACCTATGAAAGTACAAGTATTTGTTCAAACTCATTCAAACCATGTCATTTGAAAATCTTATTAGAAGACGTGTAAGAAGGTCTTGGCAACACTCTCTACTGTATTTCTTGATTTAAAACTATCAAAGAGTCCTTTTCAGTATATATATTAAAATGCCCAATTATTCTAGAAAAATATACTTCTCCTCTTTGTATTATTCATCATTTCTCATTGTCCAACTACCCCAAAGAACTCCACTGAGTAAGCTCAAATTAAAAAATCAAAATAAAAGACTCAGCTATTGGTTTCCTGCAAACACATACACATTTCTTCTTTGGGTGCTTCTCAGCACACCCTGGTGTGTAGTAACAAATAGGTAATCTCATGAGAACAGAGATAGGGCTGTTCTGGATGCTGTACAAATCCACTTTATGAAGGTGTCCATGGTTTTGAAAAGTATTTGAAACTTTTTTCATGCTATGTAAACCAATGAGAAAATACGATCAAAGTTGCCTTTGGCACAATCAGAATATTTTACAAATATTTATTTGCTTTCTCTTCACAAGTTATGGAGATGTAGGCATTCAGATCATTGCAAATGACAATTCTTTATTGAGCCAAATGTTTTCTACCAGCCTACAAAATATATTCATGTCATACTTCAAAACAGGTGGAAGTTTTCTGCATATCAAATATGTTTGAGATAAAAGCCAAATTCCCTATGATCATCAAAATTCTGCATACTTCTCTAAACACAACCTGATTGACTTCTTCCATTGTTTCACCTATTTGCCACTGACCCACTTTTTAATTCTTAAAATCAACAGTTAGAAGGATGAACAGTGGAGGAATGTCCTCACTAAAGAGACCAATCCAAACTAATTGTAAAGGCTAACAGTAATGATATGAAGCACCTACAACAGAGGCAAAGGATAGGTCTGCTGTGGAGAAATAAGTCCAAGATCACTGAGTATTAAATGCAAAACAGATAACAATGTGGTGGGAGTGGAGAAAGTAAAATTCATAACAAAGTAGACAGAGAGAGAGCCATTCTTCCATCTTCTTTGAAGGTTTTTTAAGCAAAAAGAGAGACAGAAGCCTACCTCAATGTCACACTTCCAATGACCACTCCCACAGTGCTAGTGGGAGTATAAATTGGTACACTATTTGTGGAAAATTACTGTCATCAACAACCTTAGAAATGTTCAAAAACTTTTGTGAGGCACAATGACTCATGCCTATAATCCCAGCTCTTACAGAGGCAGAGGCAGGATGATAGCTTAAGCCCAGGAGTTTAAGACCTGCCTGGGCAATATAGCAAGACCCTGTTCTCCACAAAAAGGGGTAAAAAAAAAGGCCAAAAAAAAAGAAATGTTTAAAACTTGTATCCCTGTTGGATCAATTCTAAAAAGTCTGACCAATTCTAGAAAATCTATCTTAAGGAAACACTTCCAAATAAGGGAAACAGCTTTATGCACAAAATGTTGTTTAGGGATTAATGATTTACAACAAACAAATGGTAAGAATAACACACTAGTAGACCCATTAAATAAATTATTTCCCAAAGGAATATAGCCACTTAAAGTGGAACACTCTTGCCACAGGTAAATAAAAATGTTTATGATGAGTGAAAATACAGTATGATCAAACTATGTCCAAAAACTAATAAGCTAAAACTATGCGTAAGCAAAAAATGAAATGTGTGCACATTGGTTTTCCTTTCAGCGGTGGAGTAACATTTCTCCTTTTCTGTATTTGTCTTTAAAGAACATATATTACTTTTGCAATGAATAATAATCTGACAAATGTTATCGTTACATAAATAAACCCGAAAACCCTCTATAAAAAGTTAAATGAGGACAAAACCCAAAGGAGGAAGTAGAGCGACAAAGTGATTATTTTCTCTCTCCCACCAGCTAAATATAGTACTGAAATGTTGATCCGGTCATTGGGTTTTCCTACTTCTAATGAGGGGTCTGCCACGACTCTCTGTGTAAGGATCTTCATTATTCAGTGCAGGCTAGCGTTCAAAGCTCACTTGGCAGTGTGGATTAAACAAGGAGGCTGCACACATTCCTCAGTTTATCAGCAAATCCACAGTGACATGCATTTTCTCTTTTTCCTCTACTCATGAATACTAAAACCATGAGCTGTGCAAGGCTCTCTATTACATGTGTGCTGCGGGCTAAGAGGCCATCTTTATCACCCCCTCCTGAGGGTGGGCAGGCAGCTCGGTTTCACAGCACTTTGCTGTTTACTAGTAAGGCTGGTGGGTCAGCCAAGAGCCAAGAGTTACATGAGCAATTTCTTTGAATAATGATTAAGAAGGGGTGTGTGGATATGAATAGATGAAAGAAAAACTAAATTTTATCTTTCTAGTGAAAGAAGGCCAGCTTAGCCACAATTTAAACATCAAAGTCAGTGACTATTTTTAAAAGCTGAAAATTCCAAGCAGTGGTTGAAACAGAAAAGCTTAACTTTGGCAAATGGAAGCCATATCCCTCTTTATTTATTCCACCCATCCCCCTTTCCCTGTTCCTTTTGAAAAGCCCTATGGGGCCATATTATGCTGTCAAAATATAGCCTCTATCAGACCATATCAGGCCATAATTAGTTTCCTTTGGTTTGGGGTCATTTCATTTGTTCAAAAACACTAATTTTAGAACCAGGGCAGAGATATCTGGTTGACTCTTTGTTTGTTGTTTGCTCTTGTACAACTGACCTAGAAAGCCCTTATCTGTGTTATTAAAAAGCATTATTCTGTAATTCAGCCACTGGAATGTCAGAAGTCACAGTGCTTACTCGTCATTTGGGGTATAACCTCTCTGA
>NW_012103343.1:1687186-1724006 GCF_000951045.1 Mandrillus leucophaeus
ACTGTCATCAACAACCTTAGAAATGTTCAAAAACTTTTGTGAGGCACAATGACTCATGCCTATAATCCCAGCTCTTACAGAGGCAGAGGCAGGATGATAGCTTAAGCCCAGGAGTTTAAGACCTGCCTGGGCAATATAGCAAGACCCTGTTCTCCACAAAAAGGGGAAAAAAAAAAGGCCAAAAAAAAAGAAATGTTTAAAACTTGTATCCCTGTTGGATCAATTCTAAAAAGTCTGACCAATTCTAGAAAATCTATCTTAAGGAAACACTTCCAAATAAGGGAAACAGCTTTATGCACAAAATGTTGTTTAGGGATTAATGATTTACAACAAACAAATGGTAAGAATAACACACTAGTAGACCCATTAAATAAATTATTTCCCAAAGGAATATAGCCACTTAAAGTGGAACACTCTTGCCACAGGTAAATAAAAATGTTTATGATGAGTGAAAATACAGTATGATCAAACTATGTCCAAAAACTAATAAGCTAAAACTACGCGTAAGCAAAAAATGAAATGTGTGCACATTGGTTTTCCTTTCAGCGGTGGAGTAACATTTCTCCTTTTCTGTATTTGTCTTTAAAGAACATATATTACTTTTGCAATGAATAATAATCTGACAAATGTTATCGTTACATAAATAAACCCGAAAACCCTCTATAAAAAGTTAAATGAGGACAAAACCCAAAGGAGGAAGTAGAGCGACAAAGTGATTATTTTCTCTCTCCCACCAGCTAAATATAGTACTGAAATGTTGATCCGGTCATTGGGTTTTCCTACTTCTAATGAGGGGTCTGCCACGACTCTCTGTGTAAGGATCTTCATTATTCAGTGCAGGCTAGCGTTCAAAGCTCACTTGGCAGTGTGGATTAAACAAGGAGGCTGCACACATTCCTCAGTTTATCAGCAAATCCACAGTGACATGCATTTTCTCTTTTTCCTCTACTCATGAATACTAAAACCATGAGCTGTGCAAGGCTCTCTATTACATGTGTGCTGCGGGCTAAGAGGCCATCTTTATCACCCCCTCCTGAGGGTGGGCAGGCAGCTCGGTTTCACAGCACTTTGCTGTTTACTAGTAAGGCTGGTGGGTCAGCCAAGAGCCAAGAGTTACATGAGCAATTTCTTTGAATAATGATTAAGAAGGGGTGTGTGGATATGAATAGATGAAAGAAAAACTAAATTTTATCTTTCTAGTGAAAGAAGGCCAGCTTAGCCACAATTTAAACATCAAAGTCAGTGACTATTTTTAAAAGCTGAAAATTCCAAGCAGTGGTTGAAACAGAAAAGCTTAACTTTGGCAAATGGAAGCCATATCCCTCTTTATTTATTCCACCCATCCCCCTTTCCCTGTTCCTTTTGAAAAGCCCTATGGGGCCATATTATGCTGTCAAAATATAGCCTCTATCAGACCATATCAGGCCATAATTAGTTTCCTTTGGTTTGGGGTCATTTCATTTGTTCAAAAACACTAATTTTAGAACCAGGGCAGAGATATCTGGTTGACTCTTTGTTTGTTGTTTGCTCTTGTACAACTGACCTAGAAAGCCCTTATCTGTGTTATTAAAAAGCATTATTCTGTAATTCAGCCACTGGAATGTCAGAAGTCACAGTGCTTACTCGTCATTTGGGGTATAACCTCTCTGAGCAAGCAGACAGTTGATACAAAGGAAAAACAAATGGATATCTTCTGTAAAGGAATATTTTATACCTCTTCACTAAGAGCCTGACAATGTGGGTGCTCAAAAAATATTTGATGAGCCCATGAAAGCTGTCTCATATTGTCTTAAGATCATTTTATAGGCAAGAACCATATCTTATAAATTCCTTTGTCTCTTCCAGCACACAACACAGCTATGGCTTCAGAATAGGTAGTTAATCAATATTTTCAGGTAAATAAACAAAAAATTATTTTTAAAGTAAACATATAAATCCTGCTAAGCAAGTTCTATGCAAGCTACCCAAGAATACATTTGTCTCTTTGTCTCTACTTTCTGATAGCCAACTGATTTTCAAACACTGATATCCAATCCTTCTCTGTCTTTTCAATTTCATCATACACTATGACTCCCCATTTATACCAGCTTGAATGGAATTTTATCTTGAGTGTGAATAATTAAAAATCATAACTCATAATGAGTCCCTCCCATACCCCTCTTTGTGACACCTCATGTACTATAATAAGCATACCCTGCCACCCCTGTAAAGAAATGCATTAGCCCCAAGGCAATATCAAACCACCACATACCCAGCTAAAGGAATCAATAACCACTTTACACTGGGATTTGACCAGAAGCAAGGCAACTATTTTTTCAAATCTAATTTTTTTAGAAAAGGTAGTGATAAAATAAAGCTGATTACACAGACATTTAAAGTCTGTCTGAAACCTCCCGAAACAATTTTGTCTGTAAGACAGTAGTGGCTCAATAAATATGGCACCATATAAATATATACCACAATGCACTCAAGTAACTTATATAGCCATTCAGAGCCACAGATAATTTCTCAGGGCTCTGTGAGAAAACTGACATGCTACCTAACTTAATTATCAATGCCATATCCAAGACTCAAGGCAAATATTACCCATCAACAAGAGGCAGAATTGGGAATTAGGTTTGTCTAAGGAAACCTAGTCGTTCATTGGAAGTTCTGTCTAGCAGACCTTGTTTAAAAAAAGAAAGCAGGAGGATATTAAAAAGTCTAGTTGGACTGGAAACTTGAATAAAACATCTTGGAAAAATAAGTATGTCCAGGATATCAGCATTTCTATTAGATTCGGGGAACAAAATGTTGGCGGTTTTCAAATTGCTTCAGGAGATTCAGCTTGTGTGAAAACTACACTCAGTCTTGTCTTTGAGGTCCTATTTGGCTTAATCAGACCAAAGCTTTGCTCAACTTCATTCTGTTGCCCAACTACAGCTCCTGCTCATGCTCTGCTTCCCTGAGAAAACCCAAGTCCTCAAGATGTCTCTAAACAAGCTACCAGTCCTCCTCTTACCTCTCAGACTTCCTCTCCTAATTCCCTTTCCCTCGTTCCCTCCTTTCTGCCATCACAGCCTCCTTGCTGTTCTTAGTGTAAACTAGGCCCCATCCCACCCCTGGGCCCTTGCCGTTGCTATTCCTTCTGACCAGAATAGTACCAGTCTTCACGCTCCTACATGGCTTCCTCCCTCACATCCTGCTCAGAGAACATCTTCCCATTACACCCCCTCTGATGCCCCTATCTAATACTGGAGCTTCAAATTCACTCTCTCTTTCTCTCATCAAGATATAAGCTCCATTAAGGCAAGAATTTCTGTTGGTTTTGTTCACTACTCTCTTCCAAGAGCCTAGAAGACTGCTTGGAACATAGGCTTTCACTAAGTGTTTATTGAATAAATAAAGGACTAGATGCTAGTTTGCGGTTAATTTATTTGCTTTAAATCTCAACTGATAACACATTAAGTTTGTTTTCACATGGTTTTAGATACCAATGCCAAAATAAAATGTAGATCAAACCTTCTCTCTCCGACCATAACAGTGATCATCAATGTTTCGTTAAACAATGTCGTTTTAAAACCTATGCCCATTGTATGCATTTGTTGAGGTTACCAAGCTGGGGGAAGGGAATGGAAGGAGGTGTAGATGAAAGAAGAATGGCAGATGTTGACAGCTGTTGACTCTGGGTGGTAGGGGCATGGATGTTCATTATGCTACACTGTCTGCTTGTATACATTTGAAATGTTCCATAATGCAAAGATCTTTTAAAAACCTATATTGAAGTCCCTTTTCAAATCAAACTGGGAATAAGGAAAAAGAAGATTTATAATTTTCATGTTAGCCTGTAGGCTGTTACATAATGTCTTTCTTTATGTTCACATTTTTAAAACTCTGCACTTTCTTCAGAAAATTGCTCAAAAACACAGCCTCTAGGAGTTGGAATTCCCCTGGATAGACTGTAGTGGCTTTCCAGCCTTGAACAAGGTCTTAAAACCATCAAAGTCTGAGGCCAACCATAGAACACACTATTTGGAAAGAAGGATTGTAGATCACAGCCTTGAGAGGCAGTTAAGGGATGCCACTCCCAACCGGGGTGAAAGCAGGTAAAGGCACGTTGTATACACCTGCACAACCTCCTCCTGCTGCCTGGAAGTGGAAAATAGCCCTGATTACACACCCAGCTGTGGTAAGCCAGTTCTCCTCCTCCTGACTCATCCCTCTAAAATATAGCCAATCTACAGCTCCAGGAATAGCTAAAAATCTTTTACAGATAATGACAGATTTTTGCATTAAAAAAACTTTTTGGAATTCTAAAATAGTCCCAAAACAAATAGAACTCAGTGCTGGGTTTTTGATATTCCTTTTAAGATGTCTAGAATCTTTAAAATTCAAAAGACACATGATTTTACACAAGAAATTTTGTCCGTCTTGCAATGTGGTGATCATTCAACCTTGTTGATGTGCTTTTTAATTTATTCAGAATATGAAGTGTGTTTTCAGGCTGGAAGAACTTCTAGTCTCATAGTTGCAGAAACATGTATCCTCTGAAACAGTCAGGAAGTATATATTACAGTTCTCATCTGCTTAAATATAATCAAGTGAATTTGACATGGCTTAATGATTCTACTGTGACCCTAATCCATTCGCCAGCCACAATTTATCAATTCATTAAGGCTCTAACTTGAGTAAAAACAGAAACATCATCTTAAGCCGCAAGTCCTTGATTCCTTAGCCAGTTATTACATAGCAGATGAGTGATATGAAATTTTCAAGAATAAACTATTTGAACTGGAGGTTTTAAAGACTGGCAACTAGCAACAGCTCAGTGAGGTTGGCTATATCTGCTGCCCACCTTACATATTTGTCATAAACAATTGCAGAAAAATAATTTTAAAATGCAATAAGATATTAATTTAACAGAATAAGACATGAATTCAACAAAAAGCCTTTTGTCACCATCTCACACCCATTAGGATGACTACTACACACACACACACAAAAAAAAAAAAAAACACAGAAAATAACAAGTGTTGGCAAGGAAGGTTGTGGAGAAACTGGAACCCTTGTGCACTATTGGTGGGAATGTAAATGGTGCTATATTTAGCCACTATAAAAAACTGTATGGTGGTTCCTCAAAAAATTAAAAATAGAATCACTACATGATCTGGCAATTCCACTTCTGTGTGCATACCAAAAAGAATTGAAAGGTCTCAAAAAGATATTTGTATACCCATGTTCAGAGCAGCATTATACACAATAGCCAAAAGGTAGAAACCACCCAAGTGTCCAATGACAGATGAAGAGAAAAACAAAAATTAGCCTTAAAAAGGAAGGAAATTCCAGACATTTCCTACAAGAAGATATACAAACATCCAAAAAACATGAAAAAATGCTCAAAATCACTAATCATCAGGGAAATGCAAATTAAAACCACAATACCACCTTACTGCTGCAAGAATGATCATAATCAAAAAATCAAAAAAAAGTAGATGTTGGCATGGATGTGGTGAAAAGGGAACAACACTTTTACACTGCAGAGAGAATGTAAATTAGTACAACTACTATGGAAAACAGTATGGAGAGTCCTTGTAGAACTAAAAGTAGAACTACAATTCAATTCACCAATCCCACTACTGGGTATCTATCTAAAGGGAAAAAAAAAGTCATTTTATGAAAAAGACACATTCACACACATTTATAGCAGCACAATTCACAATGCAAAGATATGGAATCAACCTAAGAATCCATCAACCAATGAGTGGATAAAGAAAATGTGGTATATGTACAACACCATTGAATACTAGTCAGCCATAAAAAGGAAGGAAATAATGTCTTTTGCAGCAACTTGGATGGAGCTGAACACCATTATTCTAAGTGAAATAACTCAGGAACTGAAAACCAAGCATCGTATGTTCTCACTTATAAGTGGGAGCTAAGCTAGGAAGACACAACGGCATAAGAATGATATAATGGGCTTTGGGGACTTACAGGGAAGTGGTGGAAGAGGGTAAGAGATAAAAGAATGCGTATTGGGTACAGCTTACACTGCTCGGGTGATGGGTGCCCCAAAATCTCAGAAATCACCACTAAAAAACTTATCCATTTGCCCAAAATCCACCTGTACCCAAGAACTATTGAAATAAAATAATAATAATCACATTAAAAAGGAAGGAAATTCTGGCACATGGCACAACATGGGTGAATCTTGAGGACATTAAGTGAAGTAAGCCAGTCACAAAAAGACAAATACTGTATGATTCCACTTAGACAAGAAGCTTAGAGTACTCAAAATCACAGAGACAGAAAGTAGAATCATGGTTGTCAGGCGCTGGAGAGAGGGGAGAATAGGGAGTTGTTATTGAACGGGTATAGGGTTTTCGTTTTGCAAGATGAATGGAGTTTTGGAAAATTGGTGCATAATAATGTAAATTAATTAACACTATTGTTCTATTCACTTAAAATGGCTAATTTGGTACATTTTTATGTTATGTGTACTTTAACACAATTTTTAAGAAGTCAAGGAGGAAAAGAGAAAAGGCTTTTGTCTATCTGTTGGATCAAAACCTTAACTCCTATTCTCTAGTCTTTTGAAACCATTCCTGACAATAGACGCCCAGGTAGCCATGCTTCTAACTCAGCACTCAGATGAGCTGCTCCAGGGATACAGTGTAAACCAGTTGGGAGCACCAGTGCCTGGCTGCAGACAGCAGAGACGAATCTGGGTCTGGTGCTATTGACGAGGTGCCACTTTGAGGGACAGGGAGATTGAATTTGGCTGTGTCCAATACCACAAAATGCACTTGATTTTAAAAGTCCAAATCAGGGCTTTCAACTAACTTGACAAGTGGCACACATTGTAGCAAGGGCCATCTTATCAGATGTACCATTCAGGGCAGAAAAATGTAATGGTACAGACACAATTTTGGGTTAAACAAATGCGTCAAGAATGGTACTCAGACCACAGCTTCCTGCTGCCCACTCATCCTTGAGGCTCCTAACCCACCCACAGATGTACTGAACCACAACTAAAACCAACTATGGGATACAACTGTAGAAGTCTGGAGCCAAAAGAACTTTCTGAGATATCTGTGTCAAGAATAAAAAAGAAATTTTAACTTACATGGCCTCCCCAATCATTTGGTAATGGCTGCCTTAAATGTGATGCTGGAGAAAGATTCTAAATCTACATCTGGACACAGTGGGAAATCGTGCCTTGATGGGTTGGTTATGTCTGTCCAAGATTATTGAGAGACCGAAACAGAGCTGGAAATAAAATTACCAGCTGAGTCTGATCTGTTGAAGAGCAGAGTGAATTCCCAAGTATGAAAAAGTAAGTCGCTAAGCTATAAAAGAGAATTTGTTTTACATATCCTTGCCAAACTTCAGCCCACAGAATAGGAAATTACCTGGGGCAAAAGGTAATTCCAGCTGTGTTGAAGAAGATATCCAAAACTCACTTCCTTTTTCTGGGGTGGGAGGGAAAAGGAAGTGAGTTTTGGATATCTTCTTCAACACAGCTAGAATTTTCCTGTGAGATGAGCCTCCAGATATGAGTGAGCTCATCAGAAAGGAGGCGGTAGAGAATCACAGAGGCATCAGGCCACCACGTCATCCCTCTATGAGGAATACAAACAAAAAGGCAAATAAGAACAAAACATCCATAACAATATGTGCTTTTTAAGAACCAGAAGGGAACTTAGAAACTTCTAGTCTAACTTTTTTATGTGACTTTTTTTATAGAAATTATCTCTTATCTCTGTTCCTTTACTTATTAATCGCTGTTGTTTTAGAGTTTGTGTCTAATAGCCCTGACATCTGGATCACATATGGATTTGTTTCTGTTTTTCCTTTGGTTTTGAATCACATGGTCCTATCTTGCTGTATTCCAGTTAGCTCCTAATTACCATATTTGTATATGAAAAATTACAGAGGATATGCTAGCCTACTCCACAGAGTGATTTTCTTCACAAAGGCAGTTAGACCAAAGACAGATCCAAGTAGGAGCCGAGATGCTTTGAGACTGGGTTTCAGCCTTTGAGAGGGCTGGTCTATTTCTGGTTTGCTCTTTTTCCTGGGGTCTAGTCTTTCAAAAGTCTCAACTCAGGTGTTCACCATGGCTCTTCCTCCTTGGTTGGTTCTGAGCCAGTTTTCTTTGTGGTATTTTTGGGCGGTTGTTTGTTGGGTTTTGTCTCCCTAGCTTTACGAGAAAGCTGAAAATACTCAGCCACCACTTCTTACCCAGCCTGTCATCCCTGCTTACAAATCAGCAGCAAATGTAGAGAGGAAAGTAGTAGAGAATTTTCAGGATCACCTCAATGTGTTTCCCTTCTCTCTGTCTTGACTCTTGAAATTCTGGCTGCCTTGGTTGCTTTCTGATGACTTCAAATAGTTATAATATATTTATATCTGTTCTTGGTGATAACACTGATGTGATAGAGGCTTTTTTTTTTTTTTTTTTTTTTTGGAGATAGAATCTCACTCTGTCGCCCAGGCTGGAGTGCAGTGGCATGATCTCGGCTCACTGCAACCTCCACCTCCCAAGTTCAAGTTATTCTCCCACCTCAGCCTCCTGAGTAGCTGGGATTACAGGCATGTACCATGACGCCCAGCTAATTTTTGTGTTTTTAGTGAGACAGGGTTTCACCATGTTGGCCAGGCTGGTCTTGAACTCCTGACCTCAAGTGATCCACCCACCTCAGCTTCCCAAAGTGCTGGGATTATAGGCGTGAGCCACCACGCCCAGCCTGATAGAGGCTTTCTGTGATAGCCTGGAGTAGAAGTATATTTTAATTTTAACAGATTAGTTTTTCTACTACTGGATTGTTCCAAAAATTATAAAATTGAAAAATACAGAAAGAAAACATTCACCCATAATTCTATCATCTATCGATTTAGTATTTTAGTATTTTCTGAAATTCTTTTCTCCTATGCATTTGTGTTGGCCCTTTTACATCATCATAATAATAGTGTGACTATAATCTTATATATTAGCAAGAACTCTAAGGAAAAGCATATAATTGTTAAAGTGTAAATTTCATTGGAACTCTTTATTAAACAATATGAAGATTCAAATAGTCAGATGTAGTCTACAATACCAAAGATCTTATGATCTAATTAAGGAGACACACATGAAAAATAAGACTTTATAGGTTTTCAACTCAATAACGAGGCAGAGTCTATTATCTAATTGCTTGATTTAGCAACAAATAGTGAAAATACTTTCAACTTTTTCACAGACAAATGGCCAAAGAGAACTTTAAACTTCAATTTACACCACAGATCAAACAAACAAACAAAAAAAAAAAAACATGGATTTTCTAGGGTGCTTGCTTAAGCTTCTTCTTTTGCTTAAAAAAAAAAAACTATAAAAATGTTTTTCCCCTGCCTTTTATTTTTTTTTTTCCCAATAGCGTGTTTGTGAGCCAGTAAGCTTTTAGCTGACCTATATATCTACTTAATTTAAGATCAAGCCACCAAGGTACTAAGCTGACCACAACCCTGACTCCTGACAAGCTGTTATCCCGTGAAGTCCATGTTCTAAGGATAGAATTTCACAGTAGGGATTTTCTACATCTATGTTGTAGAGAAAATTATGTGTGTAATAATAGATTTTTTTTTTTTTTTTTTTCTAGGCCAACTGAGTCAGCACTTTGTAGTGTTAACATTTAATCCCTCTTCCCTCTTAGGTTTTTGATTCACACTTGTCCTGGAATCAAGGCAGGCCAGCATGATGCCTTGGAAGTCATTCTTCGGGCCAGAGAGGACCAGGGAAGGCTCATGACATTTCTAATTCTTTTGCTGCCAGACCTGATGAGCAGCTGCTTTCAGAGGGGTCTCCACCTCCAGGGGGCTTAAACCACTTAGCCAACAAATCTGTGAAGCATATCATGTATACTGTAAACTGGTAGTGCGCATGAATCTAAAGATTTCTCAAAAATGGAGTGTAATGTCCTGCATGTGTATCCCAGAACTTAAAGTAAAATAAAATTTAAAATGGAGTGTAAAATTATGAAAATATTTGAGGCTAATTCATCCTTCTGAACAAAGTGATAGCTACTTCTATTTGCATATCCAAACTGAAATTTCTTTATAAATAAAGTCTGGTGTGTTATGAAGTTTATGTTTCAAATAAAATGATTCATAATACCTTGAGTTTTATAATATCTATTATAGTCAACATAAACAAATTAACAAGCCCATCAATGTAAGTAAATGATTTAACATGAATGAAGCTAAGAGGTACTTCATGTAAGTCACAGAGGATTTTGCAAGGGATGTAACACTTTTTTATTCTTATTTTGTATAATTTCTGGATTTCTTCAAAATGTATATAAACTAGCCCTTTGGCACTTACATATTCCCAGACACTCACAAATTCCCAACTTTTAATTGAGAATTTTTTTGATACCTCCTGGCTCTCTTCCAAATTATGTTTTCATCATAAGCCAACTTTCCTGGACAGATCTTCTCATCACTAAAGTTTTACCCTCTCACTCAATGGCTATGTTCATACACACACACACACACACAGACACACACACACACCCCTAATGTGATATAATTAAAACTATATTGATGTAAAGGTGATGGACAATGGACAGCTGTCTAGACTCACCAGGAAGCAAATGTTCAGCTGGCACCTACTACCCTGAATCCAACCTCAATTCACACCTTTTCAAAATTGTGATAACGTATATATCATGGACACTGAGATCCAAGAGAAATCACTACAACCTGCAAATGCCAAAGCATCGAAAGATAAAGATCAATTGTTATTGACTATCTAATACTGATACAAAGCTCACAGTGCAGTATATAAATATTCTTAGAAGGGCTTTAAAAAGGCAGCAAGGGGACCCTGATGATTTGAAATAGATTCACCACTCAGAAAAGGAGAACATTGTGGAATTATCAAAAGGTTCGCTTTAAAAAATGGCTAGTACAAGTACAGAGGATCAAATAAACAAGCCTTAGAGATTCTCAATCAAATCTGCTCTTCCTTGTGCTGGTTGTGTCTTTGAGGGATCACTGAAGGTGGATGTCCCACTTAATACTAGTATCATTCTAACGTATTAGAACAAGCATCCCCTTTATTCTACCCACATTTATGGCAGACTTATTTCCATAAGTATTTTTGTAAATAATTATACCTTAAGTTCTTCTAAGAACTTTCTGCTGCTATAGCACCCAAAGAAAAATATTTCAAGTTTTTTAGAGGTCATAAAAGAAACCCAAATAGAAAAGCAGAGAAATGTAACAACAAGGATCATTTATTATGCCAAGAAATAAGCTTCAGTTTCCACAGTTGAAATCAAAGTCAAAGCCAGAAAAAAACTTGAGCAATAACCAAGAAAAATGGTTTTCATCTTTTAATAACTCTTTCTATTCCTTTAAGATTTTCAAAAAATCACTAGAGTAATTCAAATAAACCACAGAAAGAAATGGGTGGCAAATGACAGTGATGGGATTACAGCATGATAGTTGCTAGAACCTAGAATATAATGAAATGAAATTTTAGTTCCATAGATTGTAACAGCATAGGAACTGCTAAAAGGCAGCACTAGACAGGCTTTTCTCACTAGCTCAAAGACTCAGCCAAATGCCTGAATCTGACAAATTCATTTCCCATCCAGAATTTTTTTAATCTTTAAAAATCTAAAGACATGTAAAGGGAAGAAGTCTTCTAGTGTCGATTGACAAAAACCGTGCATTTGAAATGCAAGGGAAGAAAAACTTTCCTTCATCCAGGGTTTGCAAGACTAGAATACTTTGAGGAAGTATCCAGGCGTACCCAAGATTTAAGAGTGCAAAAGCCTTTTGCATTCACCCTGCCATTCTTTGCATTTAACATCTGTCAAGTGTCAAGGAATGAAGGACAAAAGAAAAAGGAGGAGATAAAGAAACACATCCCAGCAAGTTGTTTAGGCTTTTCCTCTGTCCAGTGTTGATTGGAAAATGCATGGTACCACTGTCTTTCTCTGAGTGGTTGACAATTGAGTAAATAAAATGGAAAAGAGAATCTGAACATGTGCTCAAGGAGGATTTTTTAGACCTGGGAACTTTTGTGTGATGATTGGTTAATTCTTATAAAGCAAGAGTCTAATAACGAATTCCTGATGTTTATGTCACACGATGTAGCATCCCAGGAAGCCTGTCATGGAGCAAGTCAGTTTAGCTCTCTGGGCCTCAGCTTCGTATATACATAATGAAGACAGACAGATCATAAACCCCGTCTTCAGTCTTAGCTCAAAAAGCCCTTCAACCTGTAAATAAGAAAGACTCTTTTATATGTGTGCACAAGGCTAGTTATTACCATTGTCATTCCTTCTAAGTCAAAACCATCCCTTGGATTCACGGCCCAGGAGCCTAACAAAAGCAACATATGTAATTCATTTATGATTCTCATGAGTGAAGTATACTAGGTGGGAAATTATACACTAGGATTACATGGGCAATTAACCAGCTTTGTCAATTGAAGGAGTGACAGCTGTTAATCATATCTTTTAATTCTTCTCTATTTTTAATGTTATTATTACCCTTATAACAATTTTCTGATAGCTTTACTTTCTCCCAGTCTTTTTTTTTTTTCCTTCAGAAAATCCTAACTGAACTCTTCCTGACCTTCTCTTATGCTTGATAATTTTCCCCCTGGAAACTCTTGCTTCATTTCATTTCAGCCTTCTAGTTTCCTGATTCTTCTAGCTCCCTCTGCTGATTGTAACCAATTTGCTTTCAGGGTCTAGACAGTTATCAAATAAAGGACTAACTCACGCTCCTGCTCTGTAACCTCCACTGACGGGAGAAAAGAATGTGTTATTTGGTTGCATTTGGAGGCACCTTTCATACCATATAGTTCAAGCTTTTAGGAATAAGAAAACTAAGTTTCCTCAAATATGCCACTGAAAACAACTGAACTACATGATTTTTAACATCCTTTAGTAGTTAACTATTGCCACACACATCTGGGGGACCCTAACGAGTTCTCACACTGATTTTAAGTCCATATCTCCAAACAAACCACATTTTTATTATCATCACTACCCCCTAAAAGTTCTGGACAAGAGAAGTTAGTTCAACAGCTTCTCTATTCCTCAGGGTTTTTGGTGGAAAACAGCACACTCTCCTTTGGCTAATTTAAGCAGTAAGGAGATTTATTAGGGGATAATTTGGTAACTTACAGAAATCATAGGGAGACTAGAAGTTCTGTTTCCAGGAAAATGCCCGCAAATGATGCCACAGAACTAGAGTAATGAGGATGCTGATGCTAGTAATGCTACCTTCATGAATTAAATTCCAGGGCTTGACTTCACTGTACCTGCCACCACCTCCAGTACAAATGCTCCTCTTCTTACCACCTCTACTGCACCTGCAGGTCAGCTGCCTCCATAGCAATGCGTTGGGGCTCAGAAACCAATACGCCTAAAATATGGTGCTCTGACATGCTGAGCTGAGGAAGAAGCCTCGATCTCTCTGACCTCCCCGCTGCCTCACTCCTGTCTCTCAGTCCTGTCTCCCCCACAGTATAGGATAAAGTTTTTCTCTGAAGTTCCCTTATCTGCCTGAAGTCCGGACCCACCAAAGAAGAAACAATTATTTCTGGTCCCATCCCAGAGTGTTCATTAACTGAACTCATATGACAGGAAGAAAGCCTGAAGCCTGTCCACACACCTAGACACATTTTTGTCACAAATCACCATCTGTTCTGTGGGCCCAAGAGACTTTGTCCTAGGCCATTGTGTATGTTTCAAGCCCATTGAAATCCCTCCAAAAATCATCTACTATCCCCCTAAAGTCATCCATACTTGCCCATCTCCCTTTCCTTTAAAAAAAAAAGGGGTATACCCCTTTTGTACCCCATTGTGTGGTGTGGGGTAATCATGCTGTTATTTTCCCTGTGCATGTTAATAGATTTGTATGCCTTTTCCCCTATTCATCTGCCTTTTTTTGTTGTTTGTTTTATTTTCAGCAAATCTTTGGAGGGCATAAGGAAGTTTTCCCTTGGCCCCTACATATGCAAACCAGAGAGGTCAGCATAAGCCTGTTTCCTCATGCCCTTTCAAACCAAAGCCTCACATATGCATGCCTTATTGAAAGCCTAGCATGCCACACTTATGCCACAAGGGGCACTGAGACCCATAACATGGAAATTGCCCCAGATACGCGAAGGCTATTCAAAAACGGATGGGCATCCAAAGAGCTCCCAAACGTGGACCTCAGGCACTAAATGAAAAGCAGAATCTGAACCCCTTCCTGCTCCATTCCCCTGGCCTTGCCCATTTTATTAAGGCACAATTACATTCACAGATGAGTTGGATTTGGCAGTCAACAGGGAGCAAGAAACATTCTTTTTATCCATATGCACATCCAGAGCAATACTGGGCACACAATAAGTGTCCAGCCAGACTTATCCAAAAATGGAATGCTTATACAGTGCTTATATTTAATCCAACAAACAAATATCAAGCATCTGCTATATCCAAGGCTTGTTTTGGATGCTCAAGGATAATACATTGATGAATTAAATATGGTCCAGTCCTCAAGGAATTTACCTCTTGGGAACAGGAAAAATATGTAGGGACTAAATTTAATGTATTTTTACAAATACTATGCAATACAGATATATGTAAAATGTGCCAGGAAAACGTAAGAGGGACAAGAAATTAATTCTCCCTCGAGTTAGAAAGCTGGGGAAGAAGCGTAACGATGTTGAACCCAAGGTGCAAAGAGTTTTATAGAGGAGGTGAAATTGCATTTCAAGCAGAGGACTAGTGAGAGCTAGAGCTTATAAGCACTTGACCATGCCAGGCATTCTCCCAAACATTTCACATGTAGTAAGTCGTTGAACTCAGTCACCAAACCCATGGGGTGGCTACTATTTATATTTGTGTTTCACATAGGATTTGGACATGGGAATCCTGATTCCAGCATCTGGGCTCCACACTGTGGCCCCCCCCTCCCCCCACTCATGCTGCAATAGCACAGGCACAGGCTCAGAGGTATGAAGAGCATAGTGCATTCAACGAAGAGCAGCAAGTTCAACAGCCTTAAGGATGGTTGCCGGATATAATGGTTTGGAGGTAAAGACAAGCCTGAAACATATTATCAGCCTTAAGCACCTTAAACATCACTTTTAATCAACAAGTATTTAAGACCAGTGTGACTTATATTTTCCAGAACAATAGTGGAGGAGGGGAAGGTGACTTTTGTTTTCTTTTTTCAAAATTGGCAATAGAAAAATTAAACGCTGTGCTAAGAGGCTGGAGTCTTTCTCTGTTCCTAAGTGCTCCTCCAATTAACTCTGGGCCTGCCTGAGTACACCTAGCATGGGACCATCCTCTCCCTCTGACAGTGTATGCCCGAGGCGCCTCTGTTCTTCATCCCTTACACTATATCCCTGGGACCACAGTTGCTTCAGATGGAGCACAGCAAATATTCTATTAAAGGCAAGTTCAGAAACCTCGTCACTTGAGGCGCACAAAGTGAAAGCCACCTATTTTTTTTGAAAACCTCCTAAACAGAACCATTTCCCACTAGAAAAGAAGGATCAGCTGGTTTACTTATGTGACTCGGCCATCCCTGACGTCTGTGATCCTGTGATATGATTCCAATTTGCCTTCATGGAGGGCCGTCTGCTGAATTAATTGTATGCGCTCCTTTGTGCTCGCCTCTAATGTTTATTTCATTACAATATTTACAAAGGGACTTGAGAAATAAGTCACTATGCAAATGGAAGTATGAATACAAGATTCAGAGGAATATTAAAATTCATTAACCTTATTTACATTTAAACTATTATCATGTATATTTGAGCATGGTGCACCTGCCAGAATGGATGTGGAACCACATCAGCAATCCATTGAATAATCTATTCACTGTCTTTATTTCCTTGTCAAGTAAAGTAAAAACTTCCTCATCTTGGACACATTTAAAATCACTACCAAGCTGATTTATTCATTAGTGGTTCTTATTTCTAGAGAAGTCTAATACAAATTTCAAGTTGTCCTTTGGCATTTAGAGGATCTACTCCCTTAAATAATTTTTCCGTCTTTGTGAATTTTGAAGTACAGTGTTTCTCTTATCACCCACTTAGAAATGAACTAGACCAAGCTTATCATTTTGGAGGCTGACAAACAAAGGCTATGCCGGCCTGACCCCTTGCCCCAGCCCAGAAACCTCAGTTCTATAAGAAAAGAAAAATTAAGAAAGGAAAACAGTCAAACTGGTGGCTTTCTATTGTTTTCCAGTCCTTTATTCAGCATGGTCTTGATTCAGTTAACGTATGGGATCAAGTGGCAGGTCAAAACAGTAAAAGCCACCATGATGAGATTTGATGCCTTCTGTCCCTATGAGAACTGAATCTGCCTTAGTCCACTTGGCTTTGGGTTAAGCAGCCAAAAAAAAGAAAAAAGACAAAAAAGGGTGATCTATAACTGCTGTCTGACAGGGTAGATGCAATTAAAGGGCAAGCTTTTTTCAACAAAAGTTGTTCAAAACCATTTGAATGCAAGTTGGCAAGTAGACACTGATGAGAGATCAACACAACAGAAGGATGATTTTCTGAAAATCCAAAGGAGCTCACAAGAAGGGAAGAAGCCCAGTGGTGCACGTTGCAAGGTTCAGAAGAACAGACCCAAGGATACTACAGTTGAAAAGAGAGAACAGGGATTTCTAACAGACCCTTGTTACCTTGTTTCTTCTGGGTTTGTGATATGAACACCTCCTCACCACTCCTCCACATATCTTCGTAAAGTTTGTATGTCCATAAAGGCTTTCTGGGTGAGTGGATTCTTTGGAGGGGTGTAGAGACTTCCACCAAAGTCAACGTGCTGCCAGTCAGCCACAAGGACCTGGAGCAGAGGACTTAGTGAGAAGAGATCCAGAGAATGTGTGGAAATCTAGGAGATGCCTTGATTATCATCAAGCCGTGGAAACGGTGGGTTTGAGCAGTGGTTCTTAAGCTGCAACCTCCATCAGAATCACGTGGAGTGCTTGTTAAAACAGATCGCTGGGCCCCACCCCCAGAGTTTCTCCTTTAGTAGATCTGGAGCAGGCTGGGGAATCTGTATTTTTAGCAAATTCCCAGGTGATGCTGATACTGCTAGAATGGGGTAAACACCTGGAGAATGTTCCTATCCAGCGCTGGAGACCTGGGGAGGCCTCAGCTGACAAGACTTGGGTAACTATCACCTAAAAGCCCTGCTAACTAGAAGGCAGTGATTCTTTGGTCTGGATGTATGTTTGAATCACCTGGGAAGCTTTTACGAACTATAGAGGCCTGGGCCCACCCCTCCAGTTAAATAAGAACTCTTAGAAGTGAGATACTAGGCCTTGGTATTTGTAAAAACTCTCCAGACAGTTGGCTGTATAGGCAGTATCAGGAGGCACTGATGTAAAATAATAGTCAAGGACAAATTTCTGGAGAGCAGAAGCTGTGCTTTCTGGCACATAGAATTCACACGTGGAGAATGGACAACCCTAGGCAGTGGGAAGATAGCAGAATTTAAGTAATCACACCATAGCTGCCCACTGCAAGGGCACAAGGGCAGCAGGCAGTCAGGAGTGGAGTAGTTCTTTCTGAGAAAAGGCCTGGAGATCAACACGCTTCAAAATAAGAGTGGGAAGGAGTAAGAGCTTTAGAAATGGCATCTACAAGGTCATGTATAGAGGGAATCATTTACAAGTCTTCGCATTAGGCCATTTTTGCGTTGCTATAAAGAAATACCTAAACCGGGTCATTTGGAAGCTTCCAATCATGACAGAAGGTAAAGCGGGAACAGATGTTTCACATGGTGGGGGCAGAAGAAAGAGAGCGAGGCGGGAGGTGCCCCACACTTTTAAGCAACCAGAGCTCGGGAGAACCTACTCACTATCACGAGGAGG
This sequence comes from Mandrillus leucophaeus, assembly GCF_000951045.1. Lineage (NCBI taxonomy): Eukaryota > Metazoa > Chordata > Mammalia > Primates > Cercopithecidae > Mandrillus > Mandrillus leucophaeus. The sequence goes on from NW_012103343.1 coordinate 1,705,049, forward strand.
CACTAAACCATTCATGAGAAATCAGCCCCCATGATCCAATCACCTCCCAACAGGCCCCACCTCCAACATTGGGGGTTACATTTCTACATGAGATTTGGACAAAATCCAAGCTATATCAGACCTGTAGGAAGAAAGAAAACTTATCAATCTCTTTAGTTAAATCTATATGTAGCAGTAATAACAACCATTGTAATGCCATGTGTACAAGTTACAAAGTGGGAGCTGAAGAGAGATAAACTCAACAGGGAGAAAATATGGTACAGATCCAACAGAGCTAATGTTTATTGTTTACACGTGTGCATGTGTGTGTGCATGTCCCAGAAGGGTTGAAGCTAGGGCCTGAGGGCATCTCACTTGGGCTGTCCGTCTTCTGTCTAGTTAAGTCTTCTGATGTGCTGGGAGCCAACAGACTCATAAAGGACATGAAGTGCATGGACCCTTGGGAATCCAAAGTCACAGACTTGTGTGTCCGCCTTGCAGAGAGGACCCAAGTTGGCTAAATTATGTGGATCTCTATGGAGCAGAGCTTTTTAGGAAAAAAATAATGGTGGTTCGGGGGGAATGGTGAGAGGAAATGCCCAGCCACCCACAAAACTATCCAAGCATCTGGAGAAAGCAGTGGTTCCAGGAGCCTTTATTTGAATCACTTTGCATGCCCTAGAAATCCTTTTGTAAAGCAAATAGCCATCACATCAAGATTTTCACACTTTATTTTTAGCATAAAAACAGCCATCAAGCAAAATCATATTGGAAATTGAATTATAATGCAAATAGAGACAGAGTTTCTCCAGAGAAAACAGGGGCAAGTCCCAACTCCCACCCCAGACTCCCAGATTGAGGTTCCCCTTATTCCCTAATGCCATCCCTGGGAAGCCTTGTCGATCACAGTTTGAAACCCACAGGATAACTTCATTAGTATTATGAATCTGAATTTTTCACTCAGAAAGCTGATCTTGCTCTATACAAGATAAAAACAGAACTGTGGTGTTTTCATTGAACTCTGGCAAATAAGAGATTAGGCCATTCTTTGGTTTTCAAATGATGAGAGATGCCAGAGGAAAAACTATCAGCATAATTCAGGATAGCTCAAAGAGCAATACCATGGTTGATATGGAGTGGAGCCTCCTTGTCTGGCAAACCAGTTGAGGCATCTTCATTTTATGCAGAAGTCTGTAGAGGTTGAGTAAATCACTGCCCCAGGCTTGTCTTCTTGGTGTATTTATTTTCCTAAGTACAAAAGATGTAGACTAGAAGTACCTTTACCCCTGAGCTCCAAAGTCAACCTGCCTGGAACCGAATCCTATGGCATAAACACTTTTACAGCTGGGTGGTTTCATTACTAGATTTAAAACCTTCTATCACCAACAACAGAAGGTCTCTATAAAATAGAAGGCATAGCAATAAAGACAGACAAATGAAAATGGGAATATATACAGGTGGCACATCTGGCCTAGATGGGTAAAATCGGAGCCCATCAGATGGCCCATTGGAGTTATCTTGGTACCATGAACATCCCTGCCTGCTTCCCTTCACTCTGCCCTAGTATTTTCTAAATTGAATCTTTAGTCCACCTTCACTCACTTAACGCTTTTCTCTCCTCCCTACCCCAAGCCTTCTTTTTTGTATAATCCGGACTCCCAGCATAGAATCTAAATGCTGTGTCCTATCTGGGTATGTCCAACAGTGAAAATATTTCCAGGTCCCAGGAAAAGCTGGAGCAATTACTCTCAGCCATGCTTTCCCAGCTACACTATTCTTTTCTTAGCCATGTTTTCCCAGCTACACTATTCAAAGTTGTGCTTATTCAAGGTTGATAGTTAAAATATTTAATGATGGGAATTGAAGGGGCATCCATGTCCCTACTGGCACCTGCCTACTGAACATCAGTCGGCCATTTAGGACATAGACTATTATGATCTGGCATAAACACTTTGAATCCTCAATAAAACGATAGCATTCCAGACCCCAGAAACAGGGTAAAATGAACGTTTTATTGTATTTTACATATTTCAGGTGTATAATTTGTTTTGATATACACACCGCTATGTGTCGCTAACAACAGGGATATGTTCTGAGAAACATGTTGGTAGGCAATTTCATCATTGTGTAAACACCACAGAGTGCACTTACCCAAACTCAGATGGTACAGCCCATTACACACCCAGCTATATGGCATAGCCTATTGCTCCTAAGCTACAAACCTGTACAGCATGTTACTGCACTGAATACTGTAGGCAATTGTAACACAGTGGTAAGTATGTGGTATCTAAACATATCCAAACACAGAAAAGGTACAGTAAAAAAAATGGCATAAATAAAAATTGGTACACCTGTATGTGGTACTTACCGTGAATGGAGCTTGCAGACCGGAGGTTGCTACGGGTGAGTCAGTGAGTGAGTGGTGAGTGATGAGAAGGCCTAGGACATTACTGTCCACTACTATAGACTTTATGCACACTGTATACTTAGGCTACACTAAATTTATTTTTAAAAATTTTTTCTTCAATAATAAATTAATGTTAGTTTACTGTAACTTTTTTACTTTATAAACTGTTATAGTTTTTTGAAATTTTTTACTCTTTTGTAATAACACTTAGTTTAAAACACACTTTATACGACTGTACAAAAATATTTTCTTGTTCATATCCTCATTCTATGAGCTTTTCTCTGTTTTTAACATTTTCAATTCCTTTTTTACTTTTTAAACTTTCTTATTAAAAATGAAGGCATAAGCACACATGTTAGCCTAAGCCTACTCAGGGTCAGAATCATCATTATCACTGTCTTCCACTGCCGCATCTTGTCCCACTGGAAGGTCTTCAGGGGCAATGGAACTGAGGCTGTTTACAGTTAACTGGTTTTTAATAACTAGAAGAAGGACACTCTAAAATTAACATAAAAACTATAGTGTAGTTAATACATACATCAGTGACATCGTCATTTATTGTCATTATCAAGTATTCTGTATGTACATGATTATACGTGTTCTACGTTTGTACAACTGGCGGCACAGTAGGTTTGTTTACACCAGCTTGTTTACAGCACAAGCACATGAGTAATTGTTGCTCTACAACATTACCACGGACCAGACTTCACTAGGTGATAGGAATTTTTCTGCTCTATTATAATCTTTTTTTTTTTTTTTAGACAGTCTCACTCTGTTGCCAGGCTAGAGTGCAGTGGAGCAACCTTGGCTCACTGCAACCTCCGCCTCCCAGGTTCAAACGATTCTCCTGCCTCAGCCTCCTGAGTAGCTGGGACTACAGGTGTGTACCACCAAGCCCAGCTAATTTTTGTATTTTCAGTAGAGACAGGGTTTCACCATGCTGGCCAGGGTGGTCTCAATCTCTTGACCTTGTGATCTGCCCACCTCCGCCTCCCAAAGTGCTAGGATTACAGGTGTGAGCCACCGCGCCTGGCCTATAATCTTATGAGGCCTACTTTGTGTATGTAGTCCATTGTTACCTGAAACATGGTTATGCAGCACATAACTGTACATATGGACAGTGAAAAGTCACTATAGCCAAGTAAATTTAACATGTCCATCATCACACATAGTGATCAATTTTTTCTTTGTGGCAAGAGCACCTAAAATCTATTCTTTTGGCAAAAATCCCAAGTACAGTACGATATTATTCAGTACAGTCCTCATGTTGCATATTAGATCTCTAGACTTGTTCATTCTTTGTGTCCTCTGACCTGTATCTCTCTCTCTCTCCCGCTCCTGGTAATCACTGTTTTATTCTTTATCTCTATGTTGTGACTTTTTAAAAAAGAGTTTACTAATGTACCGGTAGCTACATCACTGTTAAACAGATCCAGGTGGACTTGTGCTCTTTTAAATACATTGTTATAGCAGATCATGTTACAATAAGGGTTCATTGTATATTTAATTAGCATTCACTACACTCTATTTTTAGCTGAGTCCTGTTATTTCCACACATCTCACCACACTAACATACATGCATCTGTTTTCTGGTAAAAACATATACCAGAAAAAAAAATGATAAAATCAGAAATTAATTTTACTTATGAAAGTCAAACGTCTTAAACAAAAGGTGGCCCAACCTCTACTGAACATGTTTCCCACTCAAGCATTAGTTCTTTTCTAACGGAAGCTGTACCATCCTCAAATTCTTCTTTTTTTCTTTTGAAATGGAGTCTCCCTCCGTCGCCCAGGCTGGAGTGCAGTGGTGCAATCTCGGCTCGCTGCAACCTCTGCCCCCCCGGGGTTCAAGCGATTCTCCTGCCTCAGCCTCCCGAGTAGCTGGGATTACAGGAGCATGCCACCATACCCGGCTAATTTTTATAGTATTAGTGGAGACGGGGGTTTCACCATGTTGGCCAGGCTGGTCTCAAACTCCTGACCTCAGGTGATCCGCCCGCCTCGACCTCCCAAAGTGCTGGGATGAACCACCATGAACCACTGTGCCCAGCCCTCAAATTCGTCTCTTGCATGCACCTGCTTTCGTCTTCAGGGACAAGAATTACAATGTAGTCATAAAGCAGGGAAGATTTAGGACATTCCCTGCCAGAATAAATCAAATCAGACTTAGAGGTAAATATATTTCATTTTCAAGATATTTTATGAGGAAAAAAATAAGTCATTAATTTTGATAGCTTTTAGTATAAACAGGTAAACAAACAAAGCCCCCTATATATTATTAACCTTTTTATTAATGTATGTTGAGTTTAGTTGTACAGCTAAACTTTATTCTAAAGTGTTTAAACCAGCAAATCATCTTAGCTAGCCAGAAAAATATATTTGCCATATTCTCCATCTTATCTACGTATTGTCAATAGCTAATTAGCTAGCCGGGCGTGGTGGCTATGCCTGTGATCCCAGCACTCTAGGAGGCTGAGGTGGGGGGATCACTTGAGGTCAGGAGTTCAAGACCAGCCTGGCCAACATGGTGAAACGCCATCTCTACTAAAAATACAAAAATTAGTCAGGCATGGAAGCGTGCACCTGTAATCCCAGCTACTCAGGAGGCTGAGGAAGGAGAATCACTTGAACCTGGGAGGCAGAGGTTGTAGTGAGCTGAGTTCGTGCCACCGTACTCTAGCCTGGGCAAGAAAGCAAGACTCTGTGTCAAAGAAAAAAAATAGCTAATTAGCTGATGCTGGACTGTTTACATTCTGGATTATTGGTGGCAAATCTGATTTTTTTAGCTTTGGAAAGTCTTTTTAAATTAAAAAAAAAAAAAAACCTAAACTTTATTACGATTTGGAATGCTCTTATTGTAGGAGAGATGAATAAAGAGAGGTCTAATGCTTCAGAATGAGGCTCCCCTTGGTAAAAGAATTAACTCAAATTTAGGAACATGATATGAGTGGTTCACCTAGGGCCCTTGGGAGGAAGGGACTACATCTTACACGACATTGATTCGAAATGCAGAATGCCAGCTTCTTAATTTACCATCACAGGATATTCCCTCTGGAGGTGATCACCAGGAGGCCAAGTTACAAATCAGAATGATGTGTGCCACCCTACAATTTGGTGGGTGGGGGGCAACAGTCTTGGTTAGTCTAACATATGGAAATTAATCTAAAGCATGAAAATGAATCTGCAGCAATGATTCTCAATCTTTAACTCGCATCAAAATCACCTAGAGAGCTTGTTAAAACACAACTCCTAGCATTTCCAAGTCAGTAGGTCTGTAATGGGACAAAATAATTTGCATTTCTACAAATTCCCAAGTGAGGCTATGCTGCTGATCCCAAGCCCACAACTGGAAGGAACTAAATAAATTGTATTTTTATCCATTTATGTGTATTTTTGTCTGCATAATTTATATTGGTGTTTAAAACTAAAGTCCATCCTCCCTGAACAATGGTGGATTCACAAATGTTTTACTCTCCAGATGAAATATTCTTCATCAGTCAGTCAACTATGAGACATCTTTATTTCATGTCATAATTCTCAAAAACTTAGTGTATACTACTTGTGCTTTAGATTAAAGCCTTCCTGGTGCAATTATTTGGAAACATGCTATTCTCTCGTTAAAAACACATGTTTGCAATAGGTCTCTTAAATGTGCTACTTTGGCTGGTTATTTCCACACATTGTATAATGATTATTGCTAGCTTCTACTTCAGTCTTCAACATTTTACTAATTTCAAGGACTAAAGATGCCAATCTAGATCAGTAAGAATTACATTCATCTATAACAAAAAACTTGATTTACAGAAGCTCTGACCTAAATGTTTATTTTTCCACATAAAAAGAAATCTGAATTGAAACCCTCCAGAGCTACTGCAGCTTTTCAAATATGTGGTCAAGGACCCAGACTCTTGCATTCTACTCTGCCTTCTGGTGAGTGTTGGATTTGGTTACTTGATTGTTGCCTCATTGTAACAAAACGGTTGCAGCATCCCTAGACTCCAATCATTATTTCAGAAGGAAAGAGTAATAAAATAAGGAGGAAGAGTACTTATATCTGAAACTCAAAAGCTTGCCATGAAATCCTCAATTCAAATCTCTCTGGCTGGCACCATGAAAAATGACCACTGCTAGTTGTTCAGAAGGGTGATCATTTTTAGGTGGATATGTGACCGCCCCTCTCCCACTAAAACTGGCATTCAATTAGGAAAGAGAGCGGAGAGATTTCATTTACCAGTGTATGCTCTACTGCTACAGTTGGATATTTCACCCTGTCAGACCTCAGCTCTCACTACAATAAAGGACATCAAGACTGTTCTGGAAGTCTTCAACCTAGACACAAGATCACCAGACTGCTTCCTAAATAAAGTAGGCAAGCATCCTTTTCTTCTTTAGAAAGAGCTGCAAATCCCACCAAATCATTAGCATGAAATATGCTAGCACCAGAGATGCCCAAAGTGCTAGAGATTTGTGAACACATCTGCGAATAAAAGTATTTTCATCAAATATTCCTAAAGCAGCCCGCAGGCCCACCCACAGGTAGCCAGAACTCCACGAAGAGTGTTTCAGTCATTCCCTTAACACATTGCATGCTAAGGTATCGCCTGTCTAATAAAAGGTTATGACACTGAATAAGACATCACCACTAACCTCAAGAAACTTAGAGATGAATGTGAGAATGATCAGAGTAAGAAGGGGGATGACACACTGGACCTTGTTCCTCTTATGTCCATTTCTTCTCCCACTACATCAGGGAAGCTGATCTCTGCATAAAGAAACCACAAGGTGATGTGCCTGGGTCATAATGAAACAGAATTCCTGGCCTACGGCAGCAGAGCATCACTGTCCAATCACTGTGTCTCCTCTATTCTCAAGAAAACTACCCTTCAAACCCAATGTGGCATAGCAGCAAAAGGCTCAAGCTCTGGGGTTGGCCCCCTCTTTTCCACTTACCTGTAGGAAACTCAGGCAGGCGCTTAGATTCTGCAACTCAGTCTTTCCACCTGAATATGAGCATGATGATAACAGTGTCAAACTTATAGAATTTGTCATAGATTTCAAATATATGTACAAACTTAGAACTGTGCTTGAGAGATAAGCACTAGAGGAGGGTTAGCTGTTGCTTACAAACACCAAGAAACTGAGTTTCATCACCTATAGCACTGCATATTCATACTCCGCCCACGAAGTGCCTGGACCTTCATCCAAGTCCCCAAAATTCTTGCTCAGAAATTTCCACTGTAAAAAGGAAGGCTCTGTTCCACATCCCACGGCCTGTGCCTAAGATCAATCTCAATGAGCATCAGATCTTTTGTTTCTCAGAGTAGAAAGCCACGGGATGGACTTTCTCACTTTTACAATAAAAAAGCTGGCAGGACCCAGGGAAAACAGTTCCTCTCTTTAGGGGAGAGTCTCAGATACAAAACAATTGAAGTAGAAACTCAACTTCATTAGAATTCTTTTGACCACCTGAGCTCATTTCTCCATGTGCTTAAACAATGCAAAATAAGCCACAAAGGACTCAGCCTGGCAGAAGTTGAAACATAAGGAGTATTATTTTAACCTTAAATTGGCAACTAAAAGACTCCCAACCAGGCTGTCCCAAATAGATCTGGCACTCGCACCCTGAGATTTGGGATTTGGCTGCAGCTGGTTCCAAAAGGTTGAGCTAAGGCTTACGAGCCTCAACTACCCTCGTAATCAATGATGCTAACCAGGCTCGGTGCTCATCAGCTCACTCACAGACACAACCAGCTCCCTGAGGAGGGGGATTTTCACAGTCCAGGGCAGCCCAAGATGCAAACAGAAACATTTCCTTTTTACACTAACATATAAAGGAGTCCCTTGCAGTTCAGCGTTCCAGGTAATGCGTTAGTCTCTTCCTTTAATCTTCCTGAGTCCAAGGCTGTGTGTGCCTCTCTAATCGCAATACCTAGTCCTGTATCTCAAGCCCTGTGGGTGTTCAATAAATATTTGCTAAATATATAAATGCCTCATAATCCAAAGGCCACCTTGGGTGTGATAACTGCTGGCTGATTATCTCTGAATGAGATCTTCCTGACTGCATCCCATTCCAAAATAGGATTAGAGACAGCCTCCATGGGCACACGAGAGAACTACAGCCAAGAGAATCTTGGCCCTGACTTCAGCATTCAGCACCGTGGGGACCTAGCCTTGGAAGCCTGACAGAGAATCTATACCAAGAGTCTTGTCTGATGAGGCCCTCAAGGATGCAGGAGGAAGGAGTGCCAGGTTGGCTCAGCTGTTTGGATCCCTTCGCACTATCCTCTCCTTGATTTGTCAGGTTAATCACAGCTGCCTAAATCCTACTAAAATTGGGAAATTAAAGCACAGTAGCACTGTTCCATTATCCCATTAGGGATACATCCTACTCCAATTTCCATTCCAGTAGGCAGATAGAAGTGTTCATTCATCACCCTTAAAGGGGTGGCCATCTCAATTGTTCTCCTTACCTTGAGAACAGATGTAAAGCTGCAATTCCCAACTATCACCACGATTGAATTCCCTCCAGCTTTGGGTGATTCTGTGGGTTGCCGCCTTCCAAAGTGAGGAAAGAAGTTTTCTTGATTCTCCTTTCTGAACAGTTTCTATTCACTTAGGCACAAATCTCTCAGCCTTCCTACGCATGGTGGTTTCAGCATGGCTGTTTTCTGCCTAGGTGGATATTTGACATTCATCTTGGCTGCTTCTATGTTTGGTGCATTCTTATCTAAAGAACTTGCTATCAAAGCTGAAAATAAATAATCGGTACTCGCTCTCCTAGCATTATTTACAGCCAGAATCAAATTTGTAACCAAAGTTTCAGCAAAAAAAGACCCATCCACATTGGAGCTGTCTCTTATACACATCTAGATGTGTATAAGAGACAGCTCTCTCTCTCTCCCCCCATCTCTATCATGAAGTGGCAGCAGAGAGCAGTGGCTACAAGGTTGAGTCCTTGACACAAGAATTGGGGGCGGTGCGGGTGGGGAGTGTTCGTCAGCTTTGGTTGGGCTAAAAATGATTCTCTGGTGCACAGTGGTACAAATGTTTGCATCTATGTCTCGGTGGCAGCTGAAAACCAGTTCTGATTCAGGGTTTGGGATGTTGATTACCTCTGGTTTGGCACTGCAGCCCTCCCAAAAATTCCGTAAGTTACTCTATATCCTTTTGACAAACTCTTTTTCTGTTTAGTCACCGAGAGTTGAAGTCTATTATTTCTAACTTACAGCCCTGACTAACCCAGTAAATTTCCTGCAGAACTGATGCTTTTCCTCAAATTCTCCTCTCATAATAGTGATGGCTTTGGACCCCCCATGTAAAGGTGAGTGTAAAGCTTTACTCAGGATACAACTTTCAGACACCCAGATGGGCACATTGAGATGGTGTTCAAGTGAAGCCCAAGCTCACCCAGCTAGTGAGTAGAAGAGTAGAGACTTGGACCCAGGTTTTCTGACTCCAAGTCATGTACATTTTTTTAGAGACAGGGTCTCACTCTGTTGCTCAGGCTGGAAAGCAGTGGTGCAATCATAGCTCACTGTAGCATAAAAGTCCTGGACTCCAGTGATCCTCCCACCTCAGCCTCCCAAGTAGCTGAGACTGTAGGTGCGTGACACCATACCCAGCTAACTTTTTTTTTTTTTTTTTTTTTTTTGGAGAGAACTGTTCTCGCTATGTTGCTCAGGTTGATCTCAAACTCATGGTTTCAAGTGATCTCCCCTGCCTTGGCCTCCCAAAGTGCTAGGATTACAGGTGAGAGCTATTCTGTTTTTCTCAGCAAAAAGAAACAAATTCCTTTTGAGTTGTCAAGCCAACTTAAGTAAGTGCTGTACTTTACATTCACTTGTAACAAATTTATACTAAAAGTAGGAGCTACACATCATTGCTCAATGAAAGCCTTACATGTTGTTTTCCGTAGTCACACAGCGTAGATCATTAATAATACCACAGTTTTGCAGGCCACCCAAGGCAAAGCTGGTGCTAAAACTCCAAAACCTTTTTTCACGCGTAGTTAATTGGCTGCTTCTCTGTAGTGTGTATCTGCGTGTCTGCTCCCACCCATGGAGTTATATTCTTATTAAGAATCAGTTGTGTTTGTTCTGAAACCTCGTTAGGACCATTGTACTTGTTATTGCAAATTCATAATTGAATAAAATATGGGGAAAGCCAATTAAATACTAATTTTTTAAATTTATTATTTTGAAAAGATACAATAGAGGCAAGTAACTAAAACTGCTGAGGAATTAGGAAGCTTACAACTGTCCAACTGTAAAGTCACAAAAGTGAAGAAAGATTCTATCCTCAGAATACTTTTCAAAGGACTTTCAATTCTCAATTCACATTCTCGTTCTGATTCTTATAGTTCTCCATTTAAAGACACTGACACTGGCAATTATGGACGATGCGTTATGTACACAGTTTATGCAACAAAGAAATAAAGGTATTCCAATCAGCACAACAATACTTAGAGAATGCCCTGAACATACCTCATCATATTGAAGAGTCAATATGCATATGCGTGCTCTAAAGTACACGTAAATGTAATGCGTACATTAATATGCATCCTTTTTTGTGACTCTCCACTTTTAGCTATCAGTAGATTAGCTGGGTCCGGTTGCATCAGATAGGAAACCAGTTGTTTTTCTTTTTTTTGCAGTCACTCTTCTGGAAGAGAAATCCACCTGTTCTGGATTATGCAGTTATGGGACAAACTTAATTACCTGTCGTGTGTCTGGGTGCTGTTGATCCACCTTTCTAGACCATTTTTGCTACGTACACCAGCTTCTGTGAGGTGGGCTCTTCCTCTCATTCACAGAGAATTGGGAATTCATTGATTGCAGAATTCTCAGAGACACAGCTGGGCACGGTGGCTCACGCCTGTAATCCCAGCATTTTCGGAGGGAGAGGTAGGTGAATCACCTGAGGTCAGGAGTTCGAGACCAGCCTGGCCAACATAGTGAAAGCCCTGTCTCTACTAAAAATTAAAAAATTAGCCGGGCATGGTGGCAGGTGCCTGTAATCCCGGCTACTCAGGAGGCTGAGGCAGGAGAATCACTTGAACCCAGGAGGCAGAGGTTGCAGTGAACTGAGATCACGCCACTGCACTCCAGCCTGGGTGACAGAGCGAGACTCCATCTCAAAAAAAAAAAAAAAAAAAATACACTGTCCTAATGACAGGGGAGAATACATTTTATTGACATTTCTCCAAACCCATGGAAGGTACACCACCAAGAGTGAGCCCTAATGTAACTGGGGACTCTGGGTGATAATGACGCATCAATGCAGGCTCATCAGTTGTGACAAATGTACCACCTGTCTCTTATACACATCTAGATGTGTATAAGAGACAGCAGGAGGCGGAGCTTGCAGTGAGCTGAGATCACGCCACTGCACTCCAGCCTGGGTGACAGAGCGAGACTCCATCTCAAAAAAAAAAAAAAAAAAAATACACTGTCCTAATGACAGTGGAGAATACATTTTATTGACATTTCTCCAAACCCATGGAAGGTACACCACCAAGAGTGAGCCCTAATGTAACTGGGGACTCTGGGTGATAATGACGCATCAATGCAGGCTCATCAGTTGTGACAAATGTACCACTTCAGTGGCAGGGATGATGATGGAGAAGGCTACATGTGTTGTGGGGGCAGGTGATACGTAGAATATCTCTGTTCCTTCTGCTCAGTTTTGCTGTGAACCTAAAACTACACTAAAAAATTAAATCTATTTTTAAAAATACTCTGTTCTTTAAAAATGTCTTCTTCAAACAGATATTAATATTTATGTAGCCACAGCAGCATAAAAGCCTAATGCTGCTCTCAGAGAAGACTAGGGGTGGAGGATTCATTTTAAATGTCTTTAACTGGTGTAATAATCATCAAGAGGATGAAAGGAGAAAAATGCAAGAATGTATTTATCAGAAAAACTGAGAATTCAGGGTCTCAGAATAAACTCTGACATCTACGTCTGTTTACCTGGACCTTTAGATGGCTCGCCCAGTTTGTAATCTTTCAGAAACAAAAGAGCAAACAGTGAAAAATCATTCACGCCCTCTGCACAACTGCCAGCCCATTTCTAAAGTACCTCACTACAAGGAGCTAAGAATGTGGACAAAGAGAAATCAAATGGGATTTTTTAAATGCTTTCTTTAAAAAACTGAATGTGCTTTTCCATTTTGTGCTATTTTTCTTCTCTATATGCACTGCTTCTCCTGGATGAAGCTGTTATGCAACTGCTCTCGTGGACAGGAGATTATTTCCTGGCCCCAAAGGAGTTCTCGCATATTGAGAGAACATGTTATGAGGTGGACCCCAAAAGAAGAGCATCTGGTTGCCCTAAGTATAATACTCGCAGTAGAGAAATCACCATAAATAGCTTTAACAGAGACCAAACGTGTCCGTTTCAATCCAGTGTTTTATCACCCACCAAGGGAATTTATCTGGGTGAAGGGAGAGACGGGGAGTGAAGTCATTTAGCAGGGCATGGTTCATAACTCTTTTATTGGGACCAACAGGTCAAGGTCTTTAATAGCTGTAAGATGGAAAGTTAAAGTCATTGTTATCCAACCACATTTAAAGAATGAAAACATAATTGACAGAGAAGAAAACTAGTTCCTGCAAAGGTTACGGAAAAGAGAGGGGGCTGTATTTAAAAGGCGATTTGGAGAATTAGAGAGGGAGATTGTACGTGCTTTTTTGCTTAATCAGAATATACTTGTAAAAAATCGTAAGTAAAATTTCCTGAGTAGTACTATCTTCTGATCCTGATACATTTGGGGTTTTCTTACTGTCTCCAAGGAAATGAGTTGAGGATGCTAGTCTTAGGAGAATTAGCATGTACTAAAAGTGAACTAACAGGCTTGTCATAGGAGAAATATAACCATGGAACACACTGATTTGCTGCGAACTAACAAAAACCACAACAAACAGTTGGTAATTCAAGCACATGTCTATGCAAAGAATACATGCATATTTAAGAATTATTTATTTTATTTAAATAGGAAGAAGCAGTCATATGGCAAGGAACGGATAAGATATTTTAGTGCGCTGTAAAAGGTGCATCTCACTCTATGAGGAGGTTAGGAGAAACTCCACAAATAAAACTTAATGGATTGAATTCTGGTGAGACACTGTGACTCTCTCAAATGGAAATTCAGGCATTCCATGGAGAGCCTGTAGGATTAACTAAATTGCTGGCATTTTTCCTTGTCAGGATGGCATAAAACACCAAAACACCAATGTACCACTACTGCTGGAGGCTTTGTCGTATGTCCTGGCATCACCAAAATCCTCTTGCTTTGGAAAATTAATCTGAACTGTGAAATTTGACCACAGTATCCACTGGACGAATCTATTTTAACCATCCTGAATCCACTCTCCAGAGAAGTCCTTACTTGTTAGATGTCTTATGGACCAAGTTGCAAGTATTTCAATTTAGATAATGTGGCATAAATGGAATAATTAAAAAATAAATAGAGCCTGGCACATGGGCAAAACTGAGACTTTTTTCTTATTTGTCTTCCAAACTATTCTTTTCAGATCGGATCATGTGTAGACAATTTAAATCAGAACTAGCTTGAGTGTTTCTCCTGCTGCAGTCCTACCATTCTTATAATGAAAGAGCTAACTGCCATCTTCACCAGCACATTACAGCATGCAAACAATCCAAGCCTTACTACAGATGATTGATTGAGCCACTAAAGGCATCAAAATCCTCTAATTGAGCTGTCTGAACAATATCAAACGCCCACAGAGATGTGGTGGGAAAAGAATTCAGACCTATCTCATCAAAAATAAACCCTGTTTAATTGAAATCAGCAGCTTCCTTGCCTTTGTTTCATCCTATCATCCACTATATCCACCACCATGAAGTCCTATGTCTGCCTTGCCCAGGCAGAATTGTTTGATTTATTGACGGCTCAATACCTTGACCAGTATTAGGTATACCCGTATACTTATTACTGAGAACACACCTCTAACACCATTTTACTCTCTGGCAGCTGCCTTTGATCCCTGCTCCAAACCTGCATTTGTTGAATAACCAGGCTCTCTGACCTCTACCACATCTGACATTTTCCCCTCCAGGTCATCTTGCTGTCCTTCATTGCAGATGTCGACTATAATTTATCCCTTTTGCTAACACCACAGGAAACCAAGTCCCTCTGAGGCCAATACCAGCATCCTGAGCTGATTGTGGTTATAATAAACCGCTGCCCACCATCCATCCACCCACCTCCACTGTCTCTTCCCCTCCTCCTCTTTGAGCTGCCAGTCATTGCAGGAGCGCATTGACTGCCTGCGTGTGTCTACTTATAATAAAGTCATTACAGTGAGTGTTGCTTTTGTTAAAGGAAAACCACACTGTTACAACTGGGTTTAAAGGATATGTTTTCTCCTAAGAATGACAGTCTCTGATGGGCGTTCTTCCTTGTCACTTTGAGACTGGCATGAGGAACAGTTGGAGGGGATGGAAATGTCGTATATCTTGCTTAGAGTGGTGGTTACCTAAATATATACAAAACTCGATGAACTCTATACTTTAAAAGATACCTATTCTTGCATAAAAAGTACACTTCAAAAAGGTGATTGGAAAAAACAATAGACAGATTGACAGACAAAACGAAGCATCAGCTAACAGAAAAACCAAATTCATCCAAATAACGAACCATCTCCAATTTTCTAACTTTACACTTAGGATCCAATTCCCTAAACTGAATATAATTTAGAGTTTTTATTTCATTCAGAGATTGTTAATGCAAAATTCAAAACGGTTGACATGTCACCGACGCCCTGCCCAGTGTTTGATGAGACAGCATAAGCTATTACCTTGACACAACTTTAGAAAAAACAGGCAGCCTAATTTCCCCTATATACATACGGCTGGAGGCAAGAAATCTGATTTCAATGGAGAATTTCAAATAATCAGCATCCTCCACAACCCATATAAAGTAAGGCTAGGTTTGGAGGGATTCCAAAGCCAGGGGTAGCAAGAAGCCTTAGGCCAAATAGATGATTTAAAAGACATGGGAAGAAAAATTTCAAATATAATGTTTATAGAGCAAAATAACATTTGTTTTTTTCATTGTGCAAGGATATCTTGAAGGTGAGAGCCAAGCTCAGCTGCTGCTTGTAAATCAAAATAACCCTTTCATTTTTACCTAACAAAGACGAGAAAGGGGAGAGAACAAGGTTACAAGGTGATATTCTTACCTAGTGGGAATACTAAAGGGAATGCCGTTGTTGTCAAAACGTGTAAGGTCTATAAATCACGTGGGTTAGAGTAACAGGACACACAATTAAGTATAATATTGGGAAAGCATGATTTTTCCTTGACAAGGATGAATTGTTCAATATAAACCCTGGGAAGAACTAATATGAACAAAGAAAAAAATAAAGAGAATCCAGAATCAGGTAGTTTCTGAATATCAGATGATACACAGCAAAGGAAAAAATATCATAAAATATTTTGTGCATAAAACCTTGATTATTCAAATTTTTGGTACATAGGAATAGCACATATATTGCAAAATAGAAGGTGATTAAGAAACAAGTTATTTCATTTTAGAGGGTAGTCACACATATGGACCCTACACACACATACACACACACACTTTTACACTCCCTGGTCTTAACACTCTTCACACTCCAGCTTATTGTTCACAGTGTAGATCCTAGCTGAAGGCTGGTGTGGAAGAAGCCAGGCAACAAAAGATGTACATATGTGTTTAAGAATTTTCACTGTATTTTTAGGATGGATATTGACAAACGACTTTAAAGTAGCTCAAAGAGAGGGGCATCATTTCTTGAAAAACGATGCTCCCTGGTTCATATAAGCTGACATATTATAACATTTATTTTGGTTTAACAAGCTGACAGCCTTCCAGCTGTAAATTAAGAGGCATTTCTAAATCAGCTGCACTGAGTCTTTATCAAGGCAATTCTTGACCATTCAAGAGACTGCTGCCTAACCAGTCAAGAGACTCGATCTAATCAAGTACATCATATCCTTTCAAAGGTTTCAATAAAAACACTTCCATGTGTTAGCATTTAAATACTGAAACACTGAAACATTTAGAAACATACAACTCTCTAGTATACTGCATGAGGTAGGTGTTATTATATCACCGTATAACAGACAGAAGAGCTGTGGTTTAGAGAGGGTAAGTAATGGGCATAAAGTCACATGCAATAAACAGAGGCGCCAGATAGGTCTGACACCTAAGGTCATGCAGCTGCAGAAGGCAAAATTGAATTTTGGTCACTGGTAGGGCACCTCTGTAATTAGGACATTAAAAATACTGAAAGATAAAACCTTGTATTCAGCTGGGCGTGGTGGCTCACGCCTGTAATCCCAGCACTTTGGGAGGCTGAGGTGGGTGGATCACAGGAGACCACGAGTTCGAGACCAGCCTGGCCAACATTGTGAGACCCCCGTCTTTACTAAAAATACAAAAAAATTAGCCAGGCATGGTGGCACACGCCTGTAGTCCAAGCTACCGGGGAGGCTGAGGTTGGAGAATCACTCCAACCCGGGAGGCGGAGGTTGCAGTGGGCAGAGATCACGCCACTGCACTCCAGACTGGGCCACAGAGCAAGACTCTGTCTCAAAACAAACAAACAAAAAACCTTGTATTCATTAAGAAGAAATTGTGTATTGCATTATTTTTTCACTTGAGAAGCTGGTATTTCAAAAATGGTTAAGAACACAAACTAGCAGGCTGCCCCTGCAGCCCCGCAGCCCCGCAGCCCCGCAGCCCCACAGCCCCGCAGCCCCGCATGATGGAGCCACTGTTCATTAGCTGGAAGGAAGATGGCGCCTGGTGGACAGCAAAGGCTTTGATGCATACATGAAGACACTAGGAGTGGGAATATCTTTGCAAAATACGGCGCAGTGGCCAAACCAGACTGTATCATCACTTGTGATGGCAAAAACCTCACCATAAAAACTGAGAGCACTTTGAAAACAACACAGTTTTCTTGCACCCTGGGAGAGAAGTTTGAAGAAACCACAGCTGATGGCAGAAAAACTCAGACTGTCTGCAACTTTGCAGATGGTGCATTGGTTCAGCATCAGGAGTGGGATGGGAAGGAAAACACAGTAACAAGAAAATTGAAAGATGCGATCAGTGGTGGATTGTGTCACGAACAATGTCACCTGTACTCGGATCTATGAAAAAGTTGAATAAAAATTCCATCATAACTTTGGACAGGAATTAACTACAAGAATGAACAAGCTCAGTTCAATGAGCAAATCTCCATACTGCTTTTTTTTTTTCATTGCTGTGTTCCATTATCTTTATCACAAACATTTTACATGCAACTATTTCAAAGTGTTGCATTAATTAGAATCATCCCTTTGGTTAATAAATGTGTTTGTGCGAAAGAAAGAAAGAAAAAAAAGAAAAGAAAAGAAACAGACTAGCCAGATTACTTGGTTTCAAATTCCAACTCTGGCACTTAGTAGCTGTGTGACCTTAGGCAAGTTACTTAACTTATCTGTGCCTTGGTTTCTTCATCTATGAAATGGGGATAATAATACTACTTAATGCGTAAAGTTTTTATAAGGGCTGTATTTATGCATAGTACTGGTATTGTGAATATCTTTCTTTAAAGGTCTTTATGTTTTTGAGAAGCACATTGAACTACATAGAGAAAAATGTTTATGATATCGAGATAGTTGGGGTACAAGGGTATAGACAAAATTGTCTATGAGTGGATAATAGTTAAAAATGAATTGTCAAAAAACCTACAAATATTAGCTGGGCATGGTGGTAGACTCCTGCAAGTAAGTCCCAGCTACTTGGGATGCTGAGGTGAGAGGACCATTTGGACACAAGAGGTTGAGGCTGTACAGAGCCATGATGGCAACACTGTACTCCAGACTGGGTGACAGAGCAAGACCCTGTCTCAAAAAAAAAAAAAAAAGAATTGTAAGTATACAGAGGTTCATGTACTATACATACACAGGCACTCCTGTATAGTTTTGGAATTTTTTATAACAAAAAGTTTTTTTAATATTTTTATGTAAAACATCTACAATTATACCTGGAACATAGTAAATACCATATAATAGCTCTGATTATTACAGCAAAATTCCATTTTTGTGTGGATCTGTATCCATGTAAAATAGATCTGCATATGGATCTACTTTAATGCTATTTACATACAGCCCCTTTTTCATTTCTAGGACATAATGAAAAATAAGCAATAGAGATTTATTCTCTACATCTATAGTTGGCTTAAAAGAAAAGACAACTGAAGTCATACAAGGAACTGTTACCAAAGAAGATGGAAGGCTCATCCATCATTTCGATGGTGTTGAGCTGAAGAATCTGAGTTAGTATGGTGTAATAGAGAATAAGATGTAGTCAGGTAATAAAAATTAATAATCATAGTTTACATGTATTGAAGAGATATTATGTGTGAGGTAGAGTCACAAGTGGTTGCACATTTGTTACCTCATTTAATCCTCTCAACCACCCAGCCTATGAAGTAGGCTTCATAATAAATAGCTCCTTTTTTTTTTTTTTTTTTTTTTTTGAGACAGAGTCTCGCTCTGTCACCCAGGCTGGAGTAC
>NW_012103343.1:1725906-1738076 GCF_000951045.1 Mandrillus leucophaeus
CAATGCAGGCTCTTTTTTGGTTCCATATGAACTTTAAAGTAGTTTTTTCCAATTCTGTGAAGAAAGTCATTGGTAGCTTGATGGGGGTGGCATTGAATCTAAAAATTACCTTGGGCAATATGGCCATTTTCACAATATTGATTCTTCCTATCCATGAGCATGGAATGTTCTTCTATTTGTTTGTGTCCTCTTTTATTTTGTTGAGCATCCACTAAGGTTTTTAATCTTGTGCGAATTGCCCAACTTTTAGGTCCTCCTCAGTCCTTTCCCTTGCTTTGTTCTTCCTGGGTGTTTTGCCTGAAGCTATAGACGGTGCCCTTTCGAAGGCCTCAGCATCTCTAGGTTCCAGCAACAACCACAATGAGTCAGGAAAAATATCCGCAAACTCAGGATCACCAAATAGCTGTCGGTAAGTACTGCCAGGGACTGCTTGTCAACACATGGATAAAGCAGTTGCTGTCGACCCTAGCTGCACATTAGAATCACCAAGGGAGCTTTTAAAAATCACCAATACCCAACCCTACTCCCAAACCAATTAAATCAGAATCTCTGGGGATGGAGTCTGGGCACTAGAATTTTTTTTTAAGTTACCCAGATAATTCTATTGAATCCAGTGTTGACAGCTGCTGAGCTAAAAGATGAGAGAACCCATAGAGAGGCACAGGGATTTAGTAGAAGCCAAAGAACCTAAATGTTCAAGTAAATCTTTCAAAATGATGCTTCCCCATATTACTATACTCTATATCTGCTTATTTTTAAAATCCTAATTCCAAAATAAGTATACTATTCACAAATTTACAAGGTATGCATACATGTTTATGCACATATACATAAACACAAACACACATGTGATAAGTATGCTTGTGTAAGTGCATTATTTTTATACCACTACAGTCAAATATGTTATAGATCTGGTTTGGGGGATAAAATTAGTATTAAAATATCAGTAGTATTTCCATTCTACCACCACACACACACACACACACATACACACACACAGGCACATGCACCACTTCCTGCTAGTTCTCTCTAAGGCTAGAATCTCACCCTTGCATCTTTCTAAAATTGAAGAACACAGGAAGTCATTTCAGCTGCTGACAAATGAGAATAACTTGACTCTAGGTATAGTCATATACTTTAATCAAGGAAATAAATGCCTTAAATTTCTGCTGGTTTCCTATTGTAATTAAAATTGGAACATCTTAATTTTTATAGGAACTACTGTTGGATTTTTATAGAGATGTGTGTTTAATAATTTTTCCTGTGTCACACAAAGAATGTAATGTGGACAACTGAAAGGGAAAAAGGCAATGGTGTTCAGAGGTTTAAAATAAATTAAACATTCCTTCCAGGTTTTTCTGGATGACTTCCCTCCATAAATTACATCTTTTGCACTATGCCATTTGTTTCCCCCAACTATTTCTATATGGTGTAATAATTACATGCTCCATTGAACTCAAAAGGGTTAGTGAAAGGTTAGGTGAACAGAGCAAATATAAGAAAATGTAAAGAAAAAGCTGCAGTTTGGTCTTTGTTGGTACATAAAAAAAAAATTTAAGTGAACAGAAATTTCATGGAAAAGACAGAAAGCACCATCATTCTGTTCAGGTTACATTTTACACAAAGTTCAATGTAAGAAGACATTTAAGGCACTTTAAACATAGTGTCTCTTTATTACTCATGACTCCTTTTCCTTTCATAAGCAATGAAGAAGCACACAATGATATTAAGAAAATATTTGAATATCATTCTTGTAGCACATAAGAACAAATAGATAATTTACACTATAAAAATTAAAGATAAAAATAAACAGGATTTAAGCTGGGCATGATAGTGTGCACCTGTAAGTCCCAGCTGTGCAGGAGGCTGAGGCAGGAGGATTGCTTGAACCCAGTAGTTCAAGGCTGCAGTGAGTTATGATCACATCTGGGAATAGCCACTGTACTCCAGCCTGGGCAACAGAGCAAGACCCTGCCTCTAAAAAAATGAAATACAGGCTGAGCACAGTGGCTTACGCCTGTAATCCCAGCACTTTGGGAGGCCAAGGTGCGTGGATCAGGAGCTCAGGAGATCAAGACCATCCTGGCTAACACAGTGAAACCCCATCTCTACTGAAAATACAAAAAATTAGCCAGGCGTAGTGGTGGGAGCCTATAGTCCCAGCTACTCGGGAGGCTGAGGCAGGAGAATGGCGTGAACCCAGGAGGCAGAGCTTGCAGTGAGCCGAGATGGCGCCACTGCACTCCAGCCTGGGCAACAGAGCAAAACTCCGTCTCAAAAAAAAAAAAGAAAGAAAAGAAAAGAAATACAATACACAGGATTGGATTATCTGTCCTCATGGACCTATGAGCAATTCAAATCTCAGCACATCCTTTACAATATGTCCAGTTTGTCTTAGTATCTTTGATGTTTAAATCTGAAAAAGCTAATAAAGCTTACTAGTGCAAAAGCCAGTAGGTGTCAAGAAAACCGCAGCAACCTATGTACAGATTTAATTTCCAGGTAGCTCTTCCACCTCCTGCATTAGTAAGGTAAGGAATGGATGCTGCTGTGTACCTCCCTGCACTCTGCACATACTGTGCTTTAGGAACCACTTTTTAAGGGTGCCCTTGGTATTCCTTTTACTACATCAAAACTTGGCATTTGAAAGGAGGGGCAGATGAGAAAGTAGGAAAAGAAAATACACTATGATTTGCCCTGGACCTTAGTTGCCCTATGAAGAGCCCAGTATACTCCAAAAGCATTTGTGCTGAATTTCTAAATACATTCCTAATAGCGTAAGAACTAAAATTATCTCATTGCCAAACAAAGGCTTCTGCATTGAAATGTGACAGCTCGCTGCTCAGGCGGCTTGTTGCCAGAAGGATACACACAATTTCCAGCAGAAAATTGGTTTCAGGATTTCACCCAATAGTCCAGACATAAAATAAACTTCCCTAGCTCTTTGCAACAGGGCAAGGCCGTTGGGATTCACCCCTGCTCGATCCAACAGAGAGCTCTGAATTTCCTTCCAATGTAAGAACTCAAAGTAACTAAACCAGATCATGTCTCAAATGTTATAGACCAGCATTGCATTCTGAGGCATTTCTATTTCTTCGGTGATTTTATTCCACAGAATCGCTCATGACTTCAGACAGTATTGCTTAATTAAGCCCCAGTAGAACTGAATTTAAGCCTTCACCTAAGAAAATATATTCCACCATTACTCAAGAATGCAGTTTGCCACTGCTGGACATGACATGAATCGTTTAGCTCTATTAAATAGAAGTTTCCCAAAAGTTCCAAGCCATTTTTTTGCCTTCATAAAAGCGCAACACATGTCCTTGCTAGTTAGCATTTGAATATGAATAGAGAAATTCATGAGTTGGTGGCATTTTCAAAAATGGACTTTCAAAATTATTTTCGTTTTTTAAAATTGCACTACCAGATGCAAATTTAGTGATCATTAAGCCTACTCTTCTCATTTTACTGATTAGAAAGGAGACCCGGAAACACCAACTGATTGGTTCAAATCAGGCAGCCATCTAGGGTAGAACCTAGACCAAATTCCAGCTTTCCTGCTTCCATATGTCTCTTTTCAAAGGAACAGAAAAAGGACTTGAAAAACAGAAGGTCTAGAGAATACTGATTCCCTCACGGAAGACATGGCCTTCCAGGCGACTGGCTCCTATAAGCCTTGCAAAAGCTGCCAGGGGGAACAGTCACTTACTTGTCCATCTGAAGGGAAGAAAGCAACTTAAAAGATGAAAGAATCACGAAAGACCCCTGCCGCAGCCCCAGCCCCCCATAAAACTGTTAGGTTTTTTAAGTTTTATAGGCATATTTGGCTTTAAAGAAAATCTGAAATATAAAATCAAAATTTATAGATCAGATATGTCAGAAAGCACAGTTTATGTTACCAAAAAAAAAAAAAAATGGAATATTTGCTTTACTAAGCTCTTCACTACAGTTTTCTCTGAAATAATGACCTCCCTTATGATTAATAAATATCCCATTCAGGTGCAACATTCAGGGCTATTTCTATGGCATTCAGCAAGGTACATCTCTGCACTGTTGACTTCACTAAATTTAGCTTACTTTCTTACTGCAATTGGGAGGAAAACGCATAGTGTGAGATGCGCATGGACAATGCTCTACTGGTGCCAAGTCGTGCCCACTCACAAGAACCTATTGTGGGCCTATCTTCCCAACTCTGCGTTCAGTGGTTAAGGGGTCTGATAGTTGGTCCTTGGTGGATGAACACAGTGAGGAACGGAGAAGGCATGAGACTGTGAAGCAGGTTCACTTTGTACCAGTTGCCAACTTGTCTGAGTCTAGTGACAAAACACATTCCTATGCAACAAGTTACAGGAAGCAGATGTGTTACTTACAGATAGGTAGCAAGGAACAAAAGAAGCATGATATCCATGGTGAGCCAGTTCCCCAAGGCTCAAGGAAGCTGCCCAGGCTGGATGGAGTCTTGACAGCACATGCCCCACTTTCAGCACAGCTGAGGACCCTGAAAGCAGCCACCCTGGGTTGTATACCTCAGGGACATGCAATTCACTGGGCTAAAGAACATCCTGCTTCCAGGGGAGAAAGGAACAAAGCCCAGACTGTCCCATGCAGTTCCTGCCTAACTCAAGTGTTACATCCCCTAGGAAGGACACAAACAAAGCCTGGATTGTTTCAGGCAACTCCTTCCTATCTCAGCTATTGCCTTCCCAGCACATTCTATAGTTACATATATAGAACTACAGGAACTACAAAAAGCGGGGATAACTGAGCCAGTTCAAGGCCACCTAAAAAACTGTTCTTCAAAAGCAAGCTTGTTTAGGTTCCACAAGTTGCTTAGAACAAAAAATAAAGGATCATACAGAAATGGTCCAGGGCCCTGGTGAGATTCCATGTAGCCTGGAGTTTGGGCCTTAGCAGCTTAACTCCCTGCAAAAAGAAAGAAAAGGGAAGTATACCCTACTGGGGAATGGAAGTTTGGGGAAGCCATGCCAAAGGCCTCAAGTTCTGTGCCAGGCACAGAGACCATGGCCACGGCAATGTGCCAGCATCAACAGGGTAACGACAGTGACACAGAGCAGCCAGGACTACGCTGGGCAGGGGATGCCTGGACTTCATGCCCCCATAAAAGAGGACTGACTGGGGCCATCTCACAGCTGCCACCTGGAAGCTTAAAAGCCCATGGAAATATGAGAGAGGACAATTGGTGGGACCAAGTAAGAAAAAAGACACATCTGTACCTCTAAGCTAGTGTCGTCAGGAGACATCTGGTAAGCGGAGCGTGAGAGATGGGAAAACACTAAATGAAAGCTACTGCTTTGGCCTAATTGGCCCAGACCTGTCCTCCTAACAATCAAATTTCATTTAGCCTGAATTATTTGGTCTCAAAGCCTTAATGACAGAAAAAAAGAGCTGAATCGAGAAATAGCACATCCCCTACCCACCAGGGAGGGGTCAGGAGTCACTGAGACTATTTGTATGTGGGAGTAATCTCTGGGCTCACAGGATGTTAATGACAATATCTAATGAGGTGCACTATTTCACTCTAGCAGAGACTAGAAAGTATTTATAGTTAGCAAAGTTCTAATGGATTTTATACTGCAATAGGTGCTTGTGTGGGGAAAAGCATATTTAGGGTCCATTTAGCATCATTATGTTCCTTATGGCCTCTTTTGTGATCTTTATCCACCTAACCCATGAGTAGGGTGATATGAACCTATTGAACTGTTTGTTATCTCTTGCTAAACATAATTGGCCTTGCATTAAAGACACAGCATGCGAGTTACCTAACATCCAAGTCTACGGCCAAACCATCCCATTATTGTCTTAATGCAACTGTGGCTTCCCAAAATTCAGACAATGCACACAAACAATATGTGAAAATCATATCTGCCATTCAAACGGACTTTCCAATTCGACCAGAGGATTATGATGGACATGTACATGTGTAACAAATAGTCAATTTTAATCAGGTAACCAAATATTTCTTTTTTTATAGGCCAATTCCTGAGTATAAATAAAAACTTTAATTGTGACTAAGATTTGCTTATCTTTTCATTGTTGATATATTTTGCTCCATTTATATCATTGAGGTTAATGAAAATATTTGGGATAGGAAACATTTTTAAATCTTGTAAAGTTTATTAGTCCAGTGCTTTTTAAAAGTATTATCTAATACATTTGTATCGGGTTAATGATGAAATATTTTGGCATAAAGAACAAAAGGAATTTTTCCTAAGGCTCTTCTCATTTGCAAAATGAACTACAAAATGAAGCCCAATATTCTTCTTATCCCACAATCCTATTATGGGCTCAACTGGCCAATAAAAAGTATCCAGCTGGGTACATGGATTGGGGGTCCAACCTTTATTTATTCAGTTTGAATCTTTCCAAATAATCGCCTCAGTTCAATAATTTTCAACTCTTCTTTCATTTTGTCCCAGATAGATCCGGCCTAAATGACTGTTTTAGAAGAAAGTGGATATTCCACCAGTCAATCAAGAAATTTCCACAAGAAGATAAAAGGCAAGCAGATTGAATATGGAAATGTACCCAATTCCAAGAGAATTTGTTGTGTCCTGCAATCATTTGCTTTTACATCTGTGTCCCATCTAGGAGCAGTCACCCAGTCATTTAACCAAATACCAAATCCTCAAATTGTCTGCAAAAACACTGCAGTTCATTTGGGTAGGTTTCTTTTTAAAGAAAGTTTGTATGTTATTATTAAAATAATAGCACATGTTTATTAGTAGACAATTTAGAAAGTATATTCAAACCAAAAAAGAAAAGAAAATGAAATTATCCATATTTTCCTCCTACTTCTAAAATATGTTTTGTGACCCTTGTGTTCCATCATGTTCCCATCCTCTCTCCCTCTGTATAGGTGGGTGTATGTGTGTGTATGTGATGTTTATGGGGTGTGTGTGTGTGATATTGGGGGGGTGTCAGGGGTTGTGGGAGTGTCATGTTGAAACTCTGTTAACTCTATTGAGGGTTCAAGAGGCCAAAGAGAGACCCAGAGCCAGCAAACAAGACATGGGGTTTTACTGGGGGCTTACACACAGCGGGAAGAGTCCAGTGGCAGGTGCTGGACAGGAGAACCGCAACCGCTTGCAAATAGCATGCAGGTTATACAGCATTTTCACTTAACATCCTCCCTCTAACTATCTCCACCCAGCAATCTTCATTTAACCCAAAACTCAGGGCCTCGATCCCCTGCACACATCCCAGGGGATGTGTGGTGCGCGTGTGTCTACTCTAAAGATCTGAGTGTTGGAATTCATTGTCCACGTTACTTGCTTTGCCACATGCACCTATGTAACTCCACCACACTAAGACGACACCTGGTCTCAAGACGTTTTGAGCTCAGAACCCTAAGTGTTGACCTTAGGATCTTTGTTGCTTCTCATGCCCCAAAACTATTACTGAATTGCTTGCCTGGATTCTGGCCTCACCTTACTCTGCATACTTTTAGTTGACATTTTGTTTTGTTCCCACCTATGAGACCTGCTGGACTTGTCTTATCCCAGGACACCTGGCCCTGCTGGGCCCTTTTGATACCAGTCTCTGCCTCAGTTTCACCCTCTGCTCTGATGTCCAACCTCCAGTCCACCTCTGCTTCCTACCTACACTCTCTCGCACTCTACCTAGACGTCTTTTCCTCTTCCTAGATCTCCTGACATTGCTGTTTCCTTTGCCAGAGGTTCCTAGGTGTGCCTACCTAATCTCCAGATCCCAGTCTTCTGGTCTGTCACATCCCTCTACTAAAGAAACCCACTTCTGACTTGTGGTGTGTGTAGATAGACCTTTAAGGACTCTGTTTACTCAGCAATTGAAGCCTATGGAGATTTCTTACCACTTTCTTTTTTGGATTAGAATGATCTTTTTTGTAGAACAATATTTTAAAGCAGCTACCTGCACTTTCAAGAATGGTAAACTTTAGCAATTGTAAAACAAGTATAACTTCCAGTCTTGGAAAGCAAACCACAGATCCACATAGCTTCTAATGTCCGCCCAAAATAAGAAGGACTGCTGCAACTTTTACAAGTTCAGGGAGTTGCGATATCCTCCAATGCCATTGAATGTTGTAAACAACATATTGGACTTAGAAATAACTTTTCAATTTCCCGTAAGACTCTCTACTTCATCCTGGCTCTGCCCCTTCTGGTCCTACATTCTTACCTTGAGTCCATGCCCCAACTTCTTTCCCAACTCTAACACTGACAGTTACCATGATAGGAGAAGTTTGCAATTTTTTTTAGGAAAATAAATAAATGCATTAATGTAACCATCATTACTTGGAAGTTTTAATTGTTTTATGCTGTTTGAATATACTACTTTTAACTCACAACATCCACTTGTTGTGAAATAGCTAGTAAGTCCATAATTTCGGCTCTCAAGAGTTCTGATTTCTTCCCTAATACATAACTCATCCACTCCGCTACCTTGTTCAGAGCGCCAAAGCAGGAATTGGGCAACAGAGAACAAGACAGGAAACCTCTTGATGAAAGACAAAAAGCAAAGGTCCAGGGAGGCAGACAGGATTACTAGCTCCCATCCCTCCCCTCCCTCCTCCTGTTTACGGAATTACCCCAGCAAGTCTCTTCCCTCTTGTACATCAAGTTTTCTGTTCCTAATGTATCATTTCCAGCAATCTGCAACTTGAGACATCAAATAATGATTTTAGCTTCCCTACTCCCTCAAACAACTCTCTACTTTCAAAACAAACACCCAGCAACCCAACAACACACACACATACACACACACACACACACACACACTCTTCCAGAGGACAAAATATAAAACAAGCTGGGAAAGTGCATTGGAGAAAAGAAGTAAAAATTATACTTAAGACACCCGCACACCACTTCCTACTGCCATCCCAGAGACAGAATGGGTGCCTGAGAGAATCTCCCCAGAAGTGTGAGAGGGATTTTGAGTGGAGGGAATTGCTCACCACTTCTCTGGCAGACCCAGTGGAATGCCTGGTAGGGAATGGAAAAATGGTCAGCAGAGAGAAGGAGGAGGGAAATTAGGCAAGATAAGGCAAGCATCACCTCTGGTTTCATAAACAGCCAAGTGTGGTGGAGTGGGGATTTCTAGGTTTTTCATGAACTTAAGAGTAGACATTTGGCCGCGCACGGTGGCTCACACCTGTAATCCCAGCACTTTGGGAGGCCGAGGAGGGTGGATCACGAGGTCAGGAGATCGAGACCATCCTGGCTAACACAGTGAAACCCCATCTCTACTAAAAATACAAAAAATTAGCCGGGCCTGGTGGCAGGCGCCTGTAGTCCCAGCTACTGGGAGGCTGAGGCAGGAGAATGGTGTGAACCCGGGAGGTGGAGCTTGCAGTGAGCCTAGATCTCGCCACTGTACTCCAACCTGGGTGACAAAGCAAGACTCCATCTCAAAAAAATAAAAATAAAAAATATAAAAAAATAAAGAGTAGACATTTGAAGATACCTAGAGAGAAGATCCAGCTTGCTAACTAGCCCCAAGAGAAGCCAGCCAGAAGAATGAAGGTATATTAGTCTGTTTTCACGCTACTGATAAAGACATACCCAAGAATGGACAATTTACAAAAGAAAGAGGTTTAATGGACTTTTAGTTCCACATGGCTGGGGAAGCCTCACAATCATGGCTGAAGGCAAGGAGGAATGAGTCACATCTTACGTGGATGGCAGCAGGCAAAGAGAAAGAGAGCGTGTGCAGGGGAACTCCTCCTTTTAAAACCATCAGATCTCGAGACTTATTCATTTTCACAAGAACAGCACACGAAAGACTTGTCCTATGCTTTAATTACCTCCCACCAGGTCCCTCCCACAACATGTGGGAATTCAAGTTGAGATTTGAGTGGAGACACACCCAAACCATATCAGAAGGGAACCACATTCTTGAACATTGGAGAGCAGGGGAGGGGAAGCAGTGGTGCCTCCACAGGACCCCTTACAGTACTCTGTAAACGGCACCAGCCCAGACACCAAAGATCATCCCATGTGACACACAGAGAGCCAACACTGGAAGTCACCCATGCCTAGAGGCTCAACCATGGACATCAGTAGCTGGACTGCATTAGCACTGGAGTGGGAAACAAAAAATAAGGCAGTAAACCAACTTTTATGTTGCCAAACTGTACCCGGGCACATAAACAAACTCCCCCTCTGCCTTACACTGCCAGGGGATGGACCCTGAAGCTTAATGGGATAGCATCAGGACCATGAGTGAGGGAAGGGAAGCCTCAGAGAGGGAACTGTGAACTGTGATGTGAAGCAGATAGTAACCTGTCAATTTGACGGATGATTTACACAACAGGAAGTTTTTAAATGTAGTTGACTGAAATACATGGTCATGCCAAGATTGTTTTCCACTGCCCAGTGAAAATAGTGGCTTTAAAAAGAATTAAATTCTGTTAAATAAATATATATTTTTCCCATCTGATTTGTAATCACTTAACTCACTTCTGATGGCATATATACGTAAAAGTCAGAAGGAAGAGAGCTGCTGACCCATTGTGAAGAGGACTGAGACATTGAATAACGAATTGAATGAGATCACAGTGATGATGTCAGGCAGAGGATATTAGCCTGATGTAAGACTAGTTTTCTAGGTCCAAGGTGAATCCAAGAACAGGTTTTTTTCTACCCAGGAAAGTGTACCTTCACACAGAAAAACAGACTTACAGAACATGATATTAACAAAAAGGACAAGCAGAGTTTAATGCCTCCTCCCAACTTCTCAAATCCAATGGGAAAGAAATGGTATACTTCTAGCCACAGAGAGGAGATCATTTCTTCTCAACATGCCAAGTAGTATGTGGCCCATGCTGATGACTGAGGAATCACGTTGGGGAACGGGTGCAGGTCAGCGGCCAGAAGGCCTCGGGAAACTGGCTTCTATATCATCAGTCCAGCTCAGGGAAGACCTTCCATCAGAAAAGCCTAGGAGATGCAATGCCGCAGCATGGGTCAAACATTTGTCCCACTGTCTAATGCTCCTCAGAAAGACACCAGGGGGCCCCGCTTCAAATAAGGCAGCTGATTTTAGTCTTACTTACAGGGAATGTCCAGGCAAACGGCAAGTAGCCTAGATACACTGAGAAGCCAGCCTCCCAGCATAGCAGGGTGGTCAGGAAGATGGAGCTGAAGTTTTTCAAGGACATGGGGTGGGTGGGGAGAAAGGAATGAACAAGCATTTTTAAATGCACAATTAAAAGCCAATTCGACCATTTTGCTTCAAAAATCAAAGTGGGGCCAGGCCCCGTGGCTCACGCCTGTAATCCCAGCACTTTGGGAGGCCAAGGCAGGCAGATCACTTGAGGTCAGGAGTTCAAGACCAGCCTGACTCACATGGCAAAACCCCATCTCTACTAAAAAATACAAAAATTAGCAAGGTGTGGTGGTGCATACTTGTAATCCCAGCTACTTGGGTGGCTGAGGGAGGAGAACTGCTTGAACCCGGGAGGCAGAGGTTGCAGTGAGCCAAGATTGTGCCACTGCACTCCAGCTTGGGGAACAGAGTAAGACTCCATCTCAAAAAAAAAAAACAGTGCATTTTTAGGCAACTTGCACCAGTCAACTTTATATCTAAGGTCTGTAGGCTTCTATTGCAAATGTGTAGAGGATAGGGAAACCAAAGAAAGAAAAATCTCAATTCTAAGTGGAATTTGCTTGGACGGGCCTACTGTGAAGGAAGGCCAATCCTGCAGGATTGTCTAAGAGATCCCTCACCAAGCCTCCTTCACTGCCAATTTCTTAATACTCCTTTACCGCATACCACAAAAGTCTATCATAGTTTCAGAGTGCCACTGAGGAAATGGAACTATTAGTGTCAATACATGTTTATATACAGAAACGAAACATTTTAAAATTTCTTCGAGTTTAATTATAAAAATATGTCTGCAACTAACAGAATCCAGTGTACATTTAGCCAAGCATGAGGTCTGAGCAAAGAAAAATAAGCTGTATAGATAGTGGCAAGTCAAACAAATATCTGCATAAATAATCTTAATATTTTTATTATTTGTATGGCTCCCCAATTACAGTTACAAAAGAGTTGAGAGATAAGAAATCATTGAATTCGGGCCGGGCGCGGTGGCTCAAGCCTGTAATCCCAGCACTTTGGGAGGCCGAGACGGGCGGATCACGAGGTCAGGAGATCGAGACCATCCTGGCGAA
>NW_012103343.1:1738211-1742041 GCF_000951045.1 Mandrillus leucophaeus
TCTTAATCTCCACTGTAACCGGCCAAAATATTTAAGAAGATGTTTAACTACACTCCCACTTAGCTTCATTTAATTTTTTATAAATGTGTTTACCATCATGATTATAACTTTGAAAATACTGCCTTATAAATATTTTATCAACAAGAAGTTTTAGCACTCCCCCACCCACTGATTTTGAGAGAAAACAAAACTGTCTTTCTTGATTTGAGTGGAAGAAAATTTTCCATATATAGCCACAAGTTTTGACAAATTTTGTCTTGAGTCATTCTGAATGGAAGCTTCTAAATTCCAGTATAAGAGGCTTGCAAAGGACGTCAGTTATTGAGCTTTTAGGATTGAAACTCTGCTGTTATTTTGTGATACCAATCTTGGTAATATAGAGATAATTCAGCTAATGTACTTGGAAAAGCTACAGTGAGACTGGATTCAAAGGATGTTTGTTAGAAATTAGATGTGTTTTCCTCCTATAGTTAATAGCTTTAAAAAGTAGTGATTCTATCCTACTTCCTGACACACATGTAAAAGCATCAATAAATGTCTTCTTTTATCTCAGTTTGCCTTTTAGCAGAAAATTACTTGAACTTGCAATGGTGTTAACTTATAGGAAAATGAGAAAGGGGCATTTTGACTTTCTTTAAAAGATAGTACTAGCCTCTGCCCTAGACCAAATCCTTTGAGCCTGATTTCAAAGACTAAGTAAATGATACATGAGCACACTGATAGCCTTGTGGCTGTAAATCATTCTCTACCTCTAGAATCTAAAAAAAAAAAAAAAAAAAGGAGAAGATAATTGTTCAGAAGAAAAGCACAAGAATTTGGGGGGAGGGGAAGAGTGGCAATAAAAACGTATGCCTGTTGAAGTGTTTTTTTAAACCGCTTCCAGAAATAACTGGCAAAATAAAGCCTCTAAATGTTTAAGCCAAATTAAATTGCTTACAAATGATCAGTAAAACATGGTTGCCATGGTTTCGGGTGCCCACAATGTGGTGTATGGGCTAAATACTGCCTTGCAGCAAAAATGCCTGTGTATTAAGCATGAGTCACAAACAAAACAATAAAATAAATAAATAAATAAATAAATTATAGTGTCCTTAAGTGTTCAAAATCTTTCAAAAATAAAATAATGATTAATTATAATTTTTAAGTGTCAGCTGATCTTACCTGTTAGTGTGACAGCCGTCAGCCGTTCCTGCTCCAAGTCCTGAGGCTTATCTTTGCACTAAAACCCAAGCCCTCCCCAGACGTCTAGCAGAGAACTGCATAGCCTCTGATCATGATAAAGTCACAAATACCTCTGACCCTACAGGTATTCTAAATGCTCAATAAGAAAACTTTGATTTTCTAGGAAGTTGTTTAAAGCCATTTTCCCAAAAGAATCTGAAACTTCATTGTGGGTTTCAGTTGGGTTTTGTTTTTGTGTGTTTGTTTGTTTAATTTCACCAAAGAAGACCCCTGTTTTCTATTCCTTTACCCCTTATTTCCTCCATCACACTCCAATATGGAATTTTGTGGACTTAAAAATCAGTCCCTTGATCAGTGAGCATTTACTGAGCAGTACTATTAGGCCAGATGCTATTTAGACATTAAGGTTACAAAGATAAATAAGATATAGCTTCTTTCCTCATAGAAGACATTGGTTAGTCAGTCTAATTTTTTAGACCAGTAACTTCTAATATACTGTGGTAAAGCAGTGGTAGAAATATGGGCAGCATGTTATTCACAGAAGAAAGAGCACAGAGGAGAGGCACAAACTTTAGCCTGGGAAATCCAAGAGAGCCAGGAATCTTCTAGAGTTTACCCTTGACTTGTATGTCAGTCCATAGTAGGAATTAGCCAAGTGTAAGGGGAAGCTGAAGAGAATTCCAGTTAGAGGAAGAGCAGAGTCCCAACTTAGTATATTCAAGGAGTTATAATACTGTATGTCTCAATGTGGCATAACATGTAAGGTAAGAGGTGGCACAAAACAAAGTCGGAGAGATGGACAACAATGAGGTCCTAGATTCTCATGATATGATTTTTATCCTAGACTCTTGTAGGATCCTAAATCCTGTTGGTTCTGTTTCTCTGGAGAACCAGCCATGTTTAGGAATACGAGGTTAATGTGGAGTCATTGAAGGTTTTGGGTAGGAGGGTCATGTGGTCTGATTTGTCTTTCAGATAGATGACTTTGAAGGGCAAATTTGAAAGGGACAAAAGTGAAAACAAGGAAATCACTTAGGAGACTACGTGTGACTGTTATTTTTATGTCAATTTGGCTGGGACACAGGATACCCAGATATTTGGTCAAATATTATTTGGGTATTTCTGTAAAGGTGTTTTTGGATGAGACTGACATTGAAATTGGTGAATTTGAGTAAAGCAAATTGTCCACCATAATGTGGGTGAGCCTCATCCAAGCAGTGGAAGGCCTGAGTAGAAAAAGAAACCAACCCGCCCCTGAGGAAGGAAGAGTTCTCCAGCTGACTGCCTTCAGACTCAGATTCATCTGCACCATTGGTTCTTCCTGCCTGACATCCTGAGAGAAGCTCTGCTCTCCCAGGATCTCCTGCACCACTGACCTGACCTGCAGATTTTGGACTTACCAGTCACTATAATACCATAAGTGAATTCTTTATAGTTAATCAATTCATTGATTAATTGATTTTCTATTGGTTCTGTTTCTTGAAAAAACCTGAGTATTACACTGTGCGTCCCAAGACATAGATGATGAGGCGCAAACTGGGGTAGTGATAATAAAGGTGGGACTTAATATAATTTAAGAAGAAAAATCAGCAATACTAGTGACTGAAGTGTGGGGAGGTGTGAGGAAGTGCTGTGTACCCAAGTACTTTGCTAAGCGATGGTCTTTGACTCCTGTGCTCTAGCACAGGTTTATGAAGTGGAAGAAACTCGAAGACTTTACTTCATTGCAAAATATGGTGCCTCTATGGTGCCTCTTTGACTCTAGCACAGGAGTCAAAGACCATCACTTAGCTAAGTGCCTGGGTGCATAGTTGTACCATCAACTAACGTAGAGACCCTAGAGGAGGCAAAGTCCCAGGCAGGCTAATACAAGTCATGAGTTTGAGACATGTTGAGCTTGAGGTGCCCTGGGCATCAGAGTTGAATATATGAGTCCAGAGTTCAGAGGAGAGGATGGCTGGAAATGCAGATTTGGAGTTCATCCTTTATCATTTAGAACTGTACACATGAGACTTAATACAAACACTCAGAAAAAGGATGAGGCAGAATTTTGGGAACCACCCAAGTTTAATGAGTGGGCAAAGAAAGTAGAAATGAAAGTAGAGCAGAGAAAGTAGACCCAGACAGCTTATCACAAAAGTTTAAGAACTGTGAAGAGTCAGCTTGTACTCTACTTGCTGAAGACACAAGACTCCTGGGTTGGAGACAAAGGGTTTCATTACTGACAATAGTTGCAGTAGCCTGAACATCAGCATTATCTTGCACAAGTTTCCCAAACACAAATTCCCACAGGGTGGTGCTTTATCACATCTCTTCCTTCCCCTATAAAGAAATGGTTAAAGAAAGGAAAATGCTTGGTAGATTTGTGAGAAGTCATTACCGATAGTGGAGCTAAAACAATTGGCCAAAGGGAATAAGCCCACTATAAGGTGACCAGAATTACTTCCCATCATAGGCCAGAGGTATGACAGTCACCAGGCTAAATGGATTTACTGTGTTTTTCAATCATCCACACAGGCTACCACTGGACCTACATCATTGAGAATAAACCAGGATCAAACCATTATGGGAAGACACCCTAGATTTAGTTACAGCAACACCAAGGAATGGTAAGAAACCCTAACAAGGGAAACTAATTACCATGGTTT
>NW_012103343.1:1742551-1747365 GCF_000951045.1 Mandrillus leucophaeus
ACCCCATAAGTTCCTTTAATTACTTGAGCATATGTGTTTTATGACTTAGTGAGGGAGTTACAATCTCTGGACAAAGGTTTATGAATTTAAAGAAACTCAAAGACCTTACTTCATTGCAAAATATGGTGCCTCCATGGAGAGCTAAACGATCCTTTTTAAAAGAGCAGCTTTTTAAAAACTAAAAGAAAAAGAATCAATTGCAGGTCATAAAAAAGTATATAGTTCCTATAATTACACATGTGTATATTTTTAATTATATGAATTACATACTTTGTATGACATCTACATGTCTTATTAAATGATATAGTCATTAAGACAACAAAATCACCCAAGTACTATTTATGTTGTTTGTATAAGTTTTTATACAAGCATGTGGTATATAAAGAGATCATCATCCACAGCTTCATAACTCCTTTGAAAAAACTTAACCAGCCATACAAATCAACATTAACAGTAGTTTCTATCACCCAGTACTTCAATTCTGATATTTTTAAACTCATACAAGTCTTTCATGATCCTTTTATCCCTATACTTCATAATGGAGTTTATTTGTCTCTCAAAACTCAGATCAGATTCTACTTGCCCAAATGTCACACCCCATTCACCACTCCCACCCTAACAGAGCTTGTCACTCTCTCCAGGATTGATTGTAAGTCTGTCTATTGTTGTTCTTCCAATCCTGTATGGTAATTTATTCACTCAAGCATTTGCCTCCCCAGTAGACTTTCCAGCAGGCTGGGACTCCGTCTTGTACATCTTTGAAGGGGATGGCAGAGCAAGTGCAGAATCATTTCCAAACCTAATAAGGCAAGTAAAGAAATTCCAGTGAAAAAGTGCTGCCACCTCCAAATAAGTTTTTAATGAGTTGCTTCCTCCAACGGTCATAGCTCCCTCTGGTCCTGCCGCCTTTGAAATCTGTTTTTTATTGTTGTTGTTATTTGTTTGGGATTGAATATCACCTAAAACAAACCAGTACCAGATGATATAACTATATCCCCGGAGAAACAGATTAGAAATTCAGGAATATAATCAGCCACTTCAAAAATCTGACTCAGTGACACAGTCAGCTGGGAGTTCTGGGCCCAGAACTAGTAGCCAGCCTGGATCTCCAGAATCAGGTAGGGATGCCCCGCTGTGTGTGTTTTAATGGAATTTTGGAGCCTTTGAAAAAGTACTGCAAAACCTAACAATCCACAAAATCACAGCTAGGAGGCTTCTGATAACCTGAAAGCAAAGATAGAAAGATCTTAGAAATCATTTAGGTATTTGTTAATCAAGAAAATACAGAAATCAAGAAAATACAGAAAGTATTTGTTAATCAAGTTAATACAGAAAGAGAATTTAAGTTCTTACTGTGTACCTAGTGATGTTCCTGGAGATTTTGTTTCTGTTATCAAGAGTAAAAGTCACAGTGCTTGTAAGTAACTGAGACTTAAAATGTGGAACAAAACCTCACGTATAAAACTACAAAATAACAGTAACAGGCAGTGCATAATGAATGCTAAAATTGAATAGATTAGCATACTGTATAGGATGACCACATGTCACTGTTAATCCAGAATTCTCCTGGTTTATGCCTTTGTCCCTGTTTGGATTATAAATTATATATAGTATGGTGTCATTTCAAAGAAAGGATTTTCCCTCCTTAGAGTAAAGGCATGCATTGTTAATTCTTTACTAGGATAGAAGGAGAATAGCCATCATCTTCTGTCCTTGGAAATGACACCTAGTAATCATATATTAAGGAATTTTGTGATTTTTTTTGGTTTTTGTTTTTTGTTTTTTGCTTTGTTTTGCTTTTCTGCTATTGTACTGCTATCAATGATCAATTATTTTGGTTTTGTGAATACAACCCAATCTTTTGAAGTAATTGGTAGCATCCTTAGTCAATATTTACATTTCTCACACTTATAAAAAGACAAAAATCTATTTTTGAGCCAAAGTGGAGACAAGGAACAAGAGAATTTTACTATTTTTTTTTCTTTTCCATAAGGTTTTAATTTTTCCATGTGAATGTGCTATCTTTTGTATAATTTGAAAGTATGATTTTTTATTGTGACTTCATCTTTATAATAAAAATAACATTTAAAAAGGAAAGGTAGAATGAGGAATACAATTCATGCAAATGTTGACTTCCTGTTGACAGCTCTCTTACATTTAAAAACAAACAGACAAACAAAATACATAAAATTAGCCATAAAATTATAAAATACATAAAATTACAAGGGCGCCTGTAATCCCAGCTACTCAGGAGGCTGAGGCAGGAGAATTGCTTGAAACCAGGAGGCAGAGGTTGCAGTGAGCCAAGATCGCACCATTGCACTCCAGCCTGGGCAACAAGAGTGAAACTCTGTCTCAAAAAGAAAAAAAAAAAGGTCCGTAAGAATGTCTGAAAAGCCTAACACACTTGGCACCGGTTTTTAGAGGCCCTGACAAGCCTGTGTTCATAGCATGCACAGTGCAACGTGTGCTGCTACAGAGGAATTGTTTTTATAGACTGTGTTTGTTTTGTTTTACATTCACTTTAAAAACCTAAGAAAAGCCGGGGGAAGGATTAAAGGTTCATAATAAATTTTACAAGCCTGGACAGTGAAGAAACACCCCAGAGTGTTATGAGGTGTTAAATAAATTGAATTGACTAAACTTTCTGCCCCATTGTCATGATGGCCTTTACACATCTCACAATGTGGAGACTATTAGGTGTTAGCCTGGCTTAGAAAGATAAATTTTCAACTTCCAGACAGAAGTGTTGATTTAGGGTATACTGTGTGAGCCACAGCATTCTTGTTCTAATCAATTCTGGCTTTAGTATTTGCAAAAATGCATATGAGTAAAAAGAAAGACAGAAAAATGACGGTAAAACTTATTCATAAAGCAAATATTTTCATTTTCTCCCTCATTATTGAAGTCTTCCTGCAGGTATAGTCATAAAAGGACCCCAAGGGCAAAATAGAATTGGTACAGCTATTTTAAAATATTACCAAGAAGCCAGTCTTCTGTGACATTTTAGGTGCAGGCTCAAAATTGATGCACAATTTTAGTGCAAACCCATTTATCTATTCTGCTATATAAATTGGTTTGCCAAAGGGGCTTTTTCTCTGTCCATTATGTAATCTTCTTATCGCTTTATCATATTATGCATTATGGAGAGGTCTACAGTAATAACTGAACAATTATTTTTCATGCATGGGGATCATTTTGATTCCATCCAAGCCAGTTTGTTAAAGACAAAATACCCTGACATTCTCATGGGATGTATCCTGAGATCTCTGCAAATCTGCAAATCTGTGAATACTACTGTAGAATAAAGTTTCTTCCTTCTGACAAAAACAAGAACAGAAAAGTTTAAGCAACTCAAAACTTCTACTGGTTTGGACCTGTTTGGGCCTCTGTTTCAATCACCAGCATGTTTCTAGTCAATTTTTTTTAGTAAAAAAATAGTTTTTTAAATGGTTCTTTGGAGTTATCTTGTTTATTCAAAAAATAGAAATCAATAAAGCAATCAAGTAAATACAAAATTGATTATTGCAGAAAGCCAATAAAATAGGAAAATTTTTGTCAGTTTGACTAAAGAAAACGCAAGTAACAAATTAAGGTAGAATCAAGAAAGACAATATAATGATATCAACCTAAAACAATCAAAAAGGTCAAATTTGAGTTTAAAGAGAGTTTGTTCAAACGCAAAGTTTGAGGAGGGCCTACCAAGAAATACAGATTCCAAAGAATGGAAGTCAGTGTTCCTCAGTGTAGAAGTTTCAGGTCATTTATATACACAAAGTTTAAGGAAACAGAACAGTATTTCAATATCTTTTTACATAAAGCTTAATGCATAATTGCAACAATCTGATGAGCAAGGTGGTCTAGGTATGAGACAGTAAAGGATTCAGTAAATGTATATTGAAGATCAGCGATTGAAAAGAGAGGAGATCTGGTGTCTGGTTGTCCCTAGTCATTCACAGAACAAGAACAATGAGGAAGAGAGTTCATCCATAAACTAAGAGGCAGAAGTTGTAAACATGCTACATGACTCAAGGGCTTAATTTCTCCCTTGGCATAATGAATTTACAGGGTCCTGAAATCTTATTTTCTTTTACAATGATATGTGTAAAGAAGGTTATTTTCAATTTTAAAATAATGTGGTATAACTTTATACCAGTAAACCTGAAAATCTAGATAAAATAAAAAATATAGGAAAATTAAAATGAACAAAATTGACTTAAAAAGACTTATTAAACCAAAATTCATCTATAAATAGAGAAGTAGTAAAAAGTTGTGAGGAAAAAAAAAAAAAAAAACAGTGTCTCATAGTAAAAGTACTAGTCCAAGATAGTTTTACAAGAAAGTATTATGAAATCCTCAAGGAACAAATAATTTCTATGTCATATGAACCAAGTAGCCTTTTTTCCAATAATACAAGAATGGTCAACATGAGGAAACCTACTGATGCTAATGACTTTATTAAAAGATTAAAGGGGGCAGGGCACAATGGCTCATGCCTGTAATACCAGCACTTTGAGAGGCTGATGCAGGTAGATCACTTGAGGTCAGGAGTTCCAGACCAGCCTGGTCAACATGGTGAAACCCCGTATCTACTAAAAATATACAAATCTGTCGGGTGGGATGGCTCATGCTTGTAATCCCAGCTACTTGGAAGGCTGAGGCAGGAGAATCACTTGAACCCAGAGAAAGTATTTAATAAATGTACCATTAATTTCAAATTTTAAAAAATCTTATTAATAGAAGAATAGAAGAAAATTACTTAAACTTGATAAATTGCTTCCACCAGCAACCCTCAGGAAACTTCATACTTAATG
>NW_012103343.1:1748280-1750188 GCF_000951045.1 Mandrillus leucophaeus
TTTTTTTGTAAGGCTGCCTAAGCCTAAGAAGCTCTGTTTACTCTAAACATAATTCTCTGCTGTAAAGTCATTTAGAAATTAAATAAAATACATTTTCTTACATACACTGCTTGACGGGAATATAAGTGCAATGACAATCAGTGGAGTAAAAAGCATTTTAATGCCTCAGGTTCCATAGCAGCTCGGTTAACTACAGCGTAAATTCTTCTCTACCGACCTAATTCAGGAGAAATGTCGTTACAGTAACTGAACAGATCGTAAGCTCCACAGGCGCCATGCTTTCCGCGAAACAGTTTTCATTGCTAACAGAGAATGCTGACTGCATTTATTTTAATAAAAGTCTGTGACTTGTGTACGAGTAGAAGAGCATTTTTTCACTACATTAATTTTATATGTTTTAGAATCTAGACTAAAGGCTATAAATTAGAAGAAAGACGACTAGAATATCCTGGGTCTCCGTGACATAACACCTCTGAAATAAGTATTACAAAAAGAAAGTACAGCAAAATAAATATAGTAATATTGGATTATAACCCAAAGTATAAGACAAGCACCCATGAGTCAATGCTAGTATAAATAAGTGAGTGAATAAATAAATAGGGAGAGAAAAGATAAATCTACCATGCAGAAGAATTCCAAACAATTTGTGTGGCTCCTCCACCCTCAGGGAAGTGGAGCGTAACTCTCACCTTCAAGGGTAGGCTGCACATCCTGACTTCCAACAAGTACAGCAAGCAAAGGAGGGAAAGAGTAACTTGACAGTGGAGAAACCTGATAAACACACCTAAGCGAGGTGCTTCTGGTAAACATCAAGAGTGGTAAGTCATGTGGATAGCATGCGCCCTTGATAGGATGTGATGGGACTGGCACTTTACCTCCTCGAAACCCATAATCCCAACCTAATCATGAGAAAAACATCAGGCAAATCTCAGTTGAGGGGCATTCTACAAAATGCCTGACCAGTACTCCTTGAAATTGTCAGGGTCATCAAAAACAAGGAAAGTTTGTGAAACTGTCACAATCAAGAGGAGCCTAAGGAGTTGTGATATCTAAGTGTAACCTGGTCTCCTGGATGGGAAACTAGAGCAGAAAAAGGACGTTAGGTAAAAACTCAGGAAAAGTGAATAAAGCATGGACTTTAATTCATAATGATGTATCCATACTGGGTCCTATATTGTGACAAACATGCTACACTAATGCAAAATGTTAATAACAGGGGAAACTGGGCATGGACTAATGGAGAACTCTGTACTATGTTCACACTGTTTTGTAAATCTGAAACTATTCCACAATTAAAATGTATTTAAAGATAACAAAAAGGAAATACAGATAAATGAGCTGATGTATTACTTTTTGTTTTTTGTTTTCTGTTTTTGAGGTGCAGTCTCACTGTTTTGCCCAGGCTGGAGTGCAGTGGCACGATCTCAGCTCACTGTAACCCCCACCTCCTAGGTTCAAGCAATTCTCCTGCCTCAGCCTCCTGAGTAGCTGTGATTACAGGCGCACACCGCCGTGCCCAGCTAATTTTTGTATTTTTAGTAGAGACAGGGTTTCACCATGTTGGCCAAGCTGGTCTGGAACTCCTG
The DNA here is from genome assembly GCF_000951045.1 of Mandrillus leucophaeus. Taxonomy (NCBI): domain Eukaryota; kingdom Metazoa; phylum Chordata; class Mammalia; order Primates; family Cercopithecidae; genus Mandrillus; species Mandrillus leucophaeus. The sequence goes on from NW_012103343.1 coordinate 1,749,867, forward strand.
ATCTCAAGTAACCCACCTGCCTCAGCCTCCCAAAGTGCTGGGATTATAGGCATAAGCCACCATGCCGGGCCTGAGCTGACGTTTTTATTTTTGCAATGCTACTCAGCAAACCAAGTGATAAAGTAGAGCCTTGACACTTACAAATTTAATATTCATTGGATACCTTGATTAATAAATTAGCTGGACAAAGAATTTTAAATTGGAGATCATTTTCTATTATAATTTTGAAGACATTTCTCTATTATCTTAGAGTTTCTAGCATTGCTGTTGCAATATTGATGCCATTCTAACTGAATTCTTTTTTATCTTTCTTTGTAAAAAA
>NW_012103343.1:1751222-1759573 GCF_000951045.1 Mandrillus leucophaeus
CTTAAGAGTGGAACTTTACAAGTCGATTAAAAACTGGAATATTTTATATTAAATAAAGAAGGAAATCTTGTCACATGCTATACAACAAGGATGCAACTTGAGGACATTATGCTAAGTGAAATAAGCCAGTCACAGAAGGCAAATACTGTATGAGTCCACTTATGCGAGAGATCTAAAGTGGTCAAACTCATAGAAACAGAAGCATGGTGTTCTCCAGGGAAGAGGGGGAGGATACAGTTTCAGTTTTGCAAGATGAAAATGGTTTTGAGATCTGTTGCACAGCAATGTGAATATTCTGAAATACTGTTACTGAAGTCTACACTTTAAAATGGTTAAGATGAAAAATTTCATGTGTTTTTTTTAACCACAATTAAAATTTTTGTTTACATTTATTAAAAAATTGATTAGAAGCTTTGGGCACCAAGGTGGGGCTGTTTTGCCATGGGCTCCAGTTCCAAGCGATGAGGACCGCTATTTCACTAAGGAATCCCTAGCATTAATGTCATTAGGTCTCTCCTCTTGGAAAGTCATGGACTGCTGAGATTCCCCAGAGAATGATCATCCAAATCCCTCTCCTATAGGGTATAGGACTGGCTGCTGGCTTTCTGTGAGGTTTGTAGGAAAAGACAGTGATTCAGTGATTTCGGAATTGAGTATACAAATTTTAACTCCTTCTCCCTGCTTTCACTATGGTCCCCTGTCCTCAGTTGTGCTTGGAATTATTTCTACATTACGCCTTCTATGTTACATTTCCAGGGAATATAGCTTCAATCTTCTTCCATGATGAGGGAAGAGAAGCCGTCATACAACTCTGTAGAATTGGGACGTAGGCCTAGGGAGAGCTTAACTACTTCAAAAAGAAATCAGACTACTTTCTTTGCACTTACAGAGGTATCCACTCTAATTGAGCCTTAGGGATTCAACTCAGTGTAAATCAATTTGTTTCTCAACTTTCTCCACTGCTTAGTGAGGATTCAGTCATGTCAAGTCTGCGTAATCAATTACCACTTTCCCGTCTACTTACCAATTTTCAAAATTTTGTTCATTTTCTCTCCCATTCTCTTGTCCTCGAGTGGTTCATTTGAGGTCAGGAGTTTGAGACCAGCCTGGCCAACATGGAAAAACCCCGTCTCTACTAAAAACACACAAAAAATTAGCTGAGCCTGGTGGCACACGCCTATAATCTTAGCCACTTGGGAGGCTGAGGTGAGAGAATCGCTTGAACCCGGGAGGTGAAGGTTGCAGTGAGCCAAGATCGCAAGATCGCACCACTGCACTCCAGCCTGGGTGACAGAGCAAGACTCCATCTCAAAAAAAAAAAAAAAAGTTTAGATTAGAGGGGCTTGGGGTTTGACAAGAGGGTGATGGCTATTGCCTATATTCATCCACCATCTTTACCCAGAAAAGGTGGCTTGTTTTCTGTACTTTCAGATTTAATAACTAATTTCTTGGTTGGAGGTGATGTCGTGGAAAGTGTCAACGATTTAGAATCAGTCAACCTGAGCCAGATTCTGGATCTGCCATTTTCTTGTGTGGCCACAAATTAACTAGCTTCTCATCTCAGTTTCTCTGTTTATAAAATTAAGTTGTTAACACATAGGCTTCTTTTGAGGATAATGTGAAAAAAAAACATATGAAAGGCATATGTAAAATAACATATGTAAATCTCATGTAAAACATAATACTTGCTTAACAAATATTAATTCTTCTTTCCTTCCCAATATTAGTTGTTCAATTTACCTTCCACTAGCAACTATAACATTCTGGTAATAACCTCATTTTGGGCTCAGTTTCTGTAATATTATTTCAAATCACACTAGCCATCCTCTCCTGGCTGTACTTGCCACCTTGAGATCTGCCCTCTGATTATGACATTCAGTCTCAGTTGGGTGCTATGTCATTCAGTTGGAATAAATGCAAATTTTAAATTTAAAAAAAATTCAAAAATGAATGCATTACTTTTGAGTCATTTATTCAAATCTACTTTTACCTTACTATTGATATTTCCAAAACTGACATTGATATTTCCAAAATTTCCCTTAAAAACTAAAATGGACTTTGGTTAGATATCAAGATTTGGACAGTTGTGTAGAACTTTAACCATCTGAGCCCAGAGTTTTGTTCATACCCTTGGAGATGGAAGGCAGCTGGTTACTGTCCTCATGTTATTACATTTTCTCCCAACCCACACAGTGATAACACACCAAACCATCTGCAGCAAAAACATGCCAAGGTTTTACAACAAACTGGGCACTAAGCAGTACTCCATATAGACCATCAAGAAATTCACAAATCAGTGGCTTAAAGACTTTATTAAATTTACAAATATTTCTTGAGTACCTACTATGTTCCACTAATTGTCATAGGTATTTGAGATACACGAGTCAAAGAAACACGTTTAAATCAAGAATCCTTGCATTCATAGAGCTTATATTTTAGTGAAAGAGATAGACAACAAACGCAATAAGTAAATTATAAAGTGTGTGTTTTTTAAATAGAGCAGAGAAAGGAGGATCAGAACTGCTAGAAGAGGTATTGCAATTAAAATAGACAAGATTTCTTATGTACTCCAGAGATCATCACTAAATCAGTGATAGTTTTTTGGTCACAAGTAACAAACAACTTTAAACAGAACACGAATGTACTAGGTAAATATCAGGGGACATACAAAATTGACAGCAATACTAGAGAAACAAGTCGAAAAAAGGTTAAGAATCAGGGTAGCTCCAAAGCAAGTGGAATTAATCAACATTCTCCACACCTACCATCACTGGAACGAATAATCTCCTAGCATCTCATACCCTTTCTGCATTGCTCCAATCAAGACTGGAAGTTCCAGGAGCGTCTCATTAACCAAGCTGGAGTCACTTGCCCTCTTAGGAGGTAGACAATCCCAAAAAGAAAATTTCCAGAGGGAGAGTTAATTCTTCAAAAGGAAATCAGTGTGTGTGCCAAAGTAAGGGAAATGGGTGATGGGCAACCAAAACAGTACATGTTCACTATCACAAGTGCGCGCTCCAGAATATCTACATAGACGGGGTATAGAGAAGCAATCTGATTGGAAAGAAGCAGTAGAGCACTGTTCTTAATCTGCATTTTGATAGCACACTGTTTTGACTTAGATTGTTTATTTATGTTGGTAGTTTTGAAGAGTTGCTTAAGATTATTGAGCCGGGTGTGGTGGCTCATACCTGCAATCCCAGCACTTTGGGAGGCCAAGGCAGGTGAAGTTTGAGACCAGCCTGGCCAACATGGTGAAACCCCATCTCTACTAAAAATACAAAAATTAGCTGGGCATGGTGGTGCGCACCTATAATCCCAGCTACTTGGAAGGCTGAGGCAGGAGAATCACTTGAACCCAGGAGACAGAGGTTGCAGTGAGCCGAGATCACGCCATTGCACTCCAGCCTGAGCAACGAGTGAAACTGGGATTCAAAAAAAAAAAAAAAAAAAAAGATTATTGGCTAGATTAAACCTCTACAAGCCATGCCTGGGGCTGTCGACTGATCACAGCCCCAGAGACATCCTCTGACTGCTATCGCAGCTTGACTGACCTTATTCTAGAATCCCCAGTAGGATGAACCACGAGAGACCACCATGTGGACTCCTTTCGCTACAATGGCCTTTAGTAGTGAGCTACAAAGCACACCCTAGACTAAATTAAACAGTCATCAACCATTTGGACTACTCTTTGTATATTTTTAATTATCCAGGGAAGAATATTTCAGAACTTTTCAAAAGGGGATTTGGAACACATGCCACTATAGGAACAGTAGCATAAATTTGAATCCCCCCAAATCCCCACATGAAAACAGACAAAACAAATATACAGCAAAACCAAAAGCCACAGACAATAGTTACAACAAAACTAAGTCTTTTCTGTGATCATATTGGCAGTGATTGTATTAATATTACTATTCTGAGATGATTCTGTGTATAATAGAGAATAAAGCAAATTAGTAATGATAGAATATTCTAATTTTCTCATCCCTCATGTTGTTATCAGTGGAAAGTATCCGTACGCGGCTGCAGTAACCTCATTTCTTGCCTCCTCACAACAAAGAATTCACCTGAGGGACATAAGGCAGAACGGGAGACTGAGGCGAGTTTTACAGCAAGAGTGAAAGTGTATTAAAAAGCTTTCGAACAGGAATGAAAGGAAATAAAATACACCTGGAAGAGGGCAAGCAGGCAATTGGAGAGATCAAGTGAGTGGTTTGACCTTTTGACTTGGGGTTTATACACTGGCATGCTTCCGGGGTCTTGTGTTACTTCTCCCCTGAGTCTTCCCTTGGGATAGACTGTCTGCATGCTCATGCTTGAACCCACTCGCCCAACTCCTGACATCTTATTGGGAAGCAGCTAATCACCAGTTTCAGGTGTTTCCTATCTATTGGAAGACTGCTTTTCCCTGGCACCAGCTATGACCAATTGTTACTTTAGACAGTGAACAACAGCCTGACCATCACCAGATGGTCACCTGACACTCAGGGTGTGGTGGGGGAGGGGAGCCCTCTCCTGCCTGCTTATACCAGACTAGCTACCCACTGTAACAACACCCTTAACACCCATGATTTCCAGTGCTACAGAAGACACAGATTTAATAGATGAAAATGTAAGTACAAATCTTGCATTCCTGAATTTGAATTGGAAGTATCACTATGAACTCATGGGGTTTTCATCTTTAAATATGTATGTATACACTGAACTATACATAATATATATACACATTTTATATATATTTAAATGTAACATATATGTGTATGTATATGTGTGTGTATATGAATATATAGAAGATATTTAATTTTTTAGCTCTGTTAACTGAAAAGTCCTAGAAACAATGACCAACCCAGTAGCAATGAGCACCCCAACACATAGATGGGGTCTTGAAATTGTATTTCCCATAAGAGAAATCAAGATTTCTTGAGGAAATAACTAATTCCAATGTTAAGAGCAAGAAATGTACAGAAGAATCAGGAAAATTTGTCTTACCAGATAATAAGTTATCAATGACTGCTGGTATCCTGTCAAAAGAACCTGGAAGACAACTTGAGGAAGTCCCCGTTAGCAAAAAAGAGAGTGCTTCATAGGCATTGAGTGAACAAACATGCCAAGTTTTCATATTGATATGGATATGATTCTGGACATTTTTCCCAAAGGCTTATCTATCTCTGTACTAATAGTACCTGTTTTGATTCGATATTTAATAGTATATTTAAAATAACTAACTCTTGATATCTGGTAGCAGGACTACTGTCCTTGTTCTTCTTCAAAATTTCCTTGGCTCAGGATCCCAAGTTTTATGGAAAAAAAACCTCTACTATTATTATCTTTTAAATACCATTGTTTATAAATTAGGAACAGTTGCCATATGGCATTAGGTAACCTCATTCATAAACTGAGAGTCTTCTCATTTACTTAGATTTTCCTTCATACTTTTCAATAAAGTTGTATAATTTTAGAAGTAAGGTCTTGCATATCTTATCTTAAATTTATTCCTGGGTTCCTTATAATTTTCCTTGCCATTATATACAAGATTTCTATTCTAATTACCTTTTCTAATTGCATTTTGTCTCTGAATAAAATGTCATAGACTGTTTTCTAATTACACTGTATCTAGTAACTGATTGAATTTTCTTATCAGTTGCAATTATCTTGGATTGTCTACATAGACAGTCATATCATCTATGAATCACAACATTTTGTTTCTTGATTTCCAGCCCTTATACCTATTTTATTTTTTTGTTATAGCATACAATTGCAAGAGTCTCAGTATAATGTTTATATAGCACTCATTGTTGTCATATTACATAAATTAACGGCAATGTCTGTGTCATAAATTTTTCCAATGACTTGATGTTTTATTTACATATGGGTAAGATATTGTGTGAAATGTATATATAACCAGATTCAGGGAGAGTTTAAGATGGAATGCTCTAAAATATAAGTAGTCTGTCTTTGTCTGAATGTCAAAACCAAACATCTAGCACTGATATCTGGAAGTGCTTGAATGAACTGGTTGACACATGAGAATAAACTATTTGTAGATCACAGCTTTTCTGACATGAACTGCATTTTATCATTCAGTATAAAAGTTTTCAAATACAGAGTTCTTTGGGAAACAAAGGAGAACATTCCCCAGTCATTCTAAATAAAACCTAAAAAGACAACATGTCTGCTGAGCACAGTGCAGTCTGTTTTCTTTTCAAATGTATCACCACTAAGTATGATCCTTGCTGTGGGTTTGACAGATACGCTTTTTCAGCTTAAGGAAGTGTTCCTGGTTTACAGTTACATTTACATTTTGTGTAAAGTTAATGTCTTTTATTCCTGAAGTAAAATCAACCTAGACATGATCTATTTGATCATGACAAGCAGTTGCAAATTTTATTGGCCGATATTTTATTTAGTATATGTGTTCATAATTTTTTATTTTTTCTGAGACAGGTCTCTCTCTGTCATTCAGGCTGGAGTGCAATGGCACGATCATGGCTCACTGCAGACTAGACCTCCTGGGCTCAAGAGATCCTCCCTCCTCAACCCCCAAGGAGCTGGGACTACAAGCGCACACTACCACACCTGGCTAGGTATTTTTTATTATTTTTAGTAGAGACGAGGTCTCACGATGTAACCCAGGCTAATCTCGAACTCCTGAGCTCAAGCAATCTTCCCACCTTAGCCCCTCAAAGTGCTGGGATTACAGGCATGAGCCACCATGCCCAGCTCATACATTTTTTATATCGTTCTTGTACATTTGGTTTTTTACCAAAATTATATAGGTATCATAAAATGAGTCTGGAAATAGAAAAATTCCTTTTTATTTATTACAGTAATCTGTATCCAGTCAGCCCTCCATATCCAGGGATTATGCATCCACAGATTCAAGCAACTTCTAAGAGAAAATATTTGAAAAATAATGAAAAATAATTTGGCAATAAAAATAACACAAATTTTTAAACAATACAGTATAACAACTGTTGAATTAGCTAATATCAGTAATGTAGAGATGATTTAAAGTGTACAGGAGGATGTGCATAGGTTATATGCAGATACTATGCCATTTTACGAAAGAGACTTGAGCATCTGTGGATTTTGGTATCTTTGAGGGTCCTGGAGCCAATCCCCTGCAGACACTGAGTGACAGCTATATAGTTAATCTGTTTCTTGCAGGTTGTAGGAATTCACCCTTAAATTATCTGGGCTTTTTTACATGAGTTGATTGTATTTTATCTATTGTTGTTCATGAATCCTGGTCTGTTCCAGTATGCTATTTCTTCTTTAATTCAATTTGAAAACTTTTTTTAAGAAAATTATTCCTTTAACAAAAGGTTTAAAATGCATTGGTGGAAAGTTGTTCATGATCATCTCTTCCACTTGTTTCAATCTCTCCAGCATCAGTAGTTATGGCTCCCCTTTCCCCCATACAATATTGTTTTGTTCTCCGTTCTCGCTTCTTAGTAACATGAGCCACTTCACAGTTCTTAGCAAAGTTATGGGAGAATTAAATTATTTGAATCTTTCTCTGAAAATGTCTTTATTTCACCCTTTCTCTTGAATAAAAGTTTAGCTTCAAATAGAATTCTAGGTAGGTAGCTCAGCATTTCAAATATATTGTTTCACTCTCTTTTGGCCTCTATTTCTGCTGATGTGAAATGTGTTGTCAATCACCGCTCTTTGGTAAGTACTCTTTTTTTTTTTCAGGTTGCTTTGTGGATTTTTCTCTTTGTCTTTGGCAATGTGCAATTTTACAATGATGTGTCTAAATGAAAGACAAAAATTCAAAAATAAGGAAAATGGAGGAGCTATATTCAACTAAAACAATGGCAGGAAAATTTCCAGAACTGGTAAAAGATGTGTCTCCTTTGGTTGGAGAAATGTAACAATATCCCAAACAGAATAATTACAAATACATCGATTACATGGAATATCCAAAAATATGTATCCAAAAATATGTATTCCATAAACAGAAATAACAAGAGAATTTAGCAAAGTCACAAGATGCGAGATCAATATTTAAAAATCAATTGTATATCTTTATGAGCAATAAACTTTTTAAAAATTTCATTTGTAGGTCAGGCGAGGTGGCATATCTTTATCAGCAATAAACTTTTTAAAAAATATAATTTATAGGCCAGGTGAGGTGTCTCACACCTGTAATCCCAGCACTTTGGGAGGCCAAGACAGAAGGATCACTTGAGTGCAGGAGTTCAAGACTAGCCTGGGCAACAAAGTAAGAACCTGTCTCTACAAAAAAAAATAAAATTTAGCTGGATGTGGTGGCACATACCTGTGGTTCCAGCTACACAGAAGGCCGAGGCAGGAAAATTGCTTGAGCCCAGGAGGTCAAGGCT
>NW_012103343.1:1760463-1793600 GCF_000951045.1 Mandrillus leucophaeus
CCAGGTTGCTGTGAATGCCATTATTTCGTTCCTTTTTATGGCTGAGTAGTATTCCATGGTGTATACATATATATATATGATTCCACTTTTTGAAGTTCAAAAACTTGTAAAACTGATCTGTGAAGTTGGAAACTTGAATAATGATTACCTATAGGACAATGATTGCAAGAGAGACTTCTGGGGTGATGGTGATGTCCCATATCTTATTCTAGTGGTAAACAGGTGTGATGGTTAATATTAAGTGTCAACTTGATTGGATTGAAGGATGCAAAGTATTGTTTCTGTGTGTATCTGGGTGTTTCTGGGTGTTGCCAGAAGAGGTTAACATTGGAGTCAGTGGACTGGGAGAGAAAGACCCACCCTCAGGAAGACCCATCCACAATGTGAGTGGGCACCATCCAACTGGCTGCCAGTGTGGCTAGGAAAAGTAGGCAGAGGAAGGTGGAAGAGGCTGACTTGCTGAGTCTTCTGGCCCTCATCTTTCTCCCATGCTGGATGTTTCCTGCCTCCGAAATCAGACTCCACGTTCTGCAGCTTTCGAACTCTTTCACCTACACCAGTGGTTTGCCAGGGGCTCTCAGGCCTTCAGCCAAGACTGAAGGCTGCACTGTTGGCTTCCCTACTTTTGAGGTTTTGGGACTCGGACTGAGCCACTACTGGCTTCCTTGCTCCTCAGCTTGCAGATTGCCTATCGTGGGACCTTACTTTGTGATCATGTAAATCATTATATACAAAGGGGAGTTTATATATATATATATATTTAAATACATATATCCTATTAGTTCTATCCCTCTAGAGAACCCTAATACACCAGGTATTTTTTTTAATTTGATTGAACACACATAAGATTAGTGTACTACTATGTTACACATCAATTTTTTTAAATTTACACAATGACCTAGATCCACACATAGTCATATTGTATTTCAATTTTTTTTTTTTTTTTTTGAGATAGTGTCTCGCTCTGTGGCCCAGACTGGAAGGCAGTGGCACCATCTCAGCTCACTGCAGCCTCCGCCTCCCGGGTTCAAGCGATTCTCATGCCTCAGACTCTTAAGTAGCTGGGATTACAGGTGTTTGCCACCATGCCCAGCTAATTTTTGTATTTTTAGTAGAGGTGGGGTTTCTCCATGTTGCCCTGGCTGGTCTTGAACTCCTGACCTCAGGTGATTTGCCAGCCTCAGCCTCCCAAAGTGCTGGGATTACAGGTGTGAGTCACAACGCCTGGCCTGTATTTCAATTTCTATTCTTTTAGTATTAACTTTAAATTTTCAACATGCATACTTAGCCAAATATCTGAAGTTATTCAGTATTTCTATAATATTCCCAAATGATTTTTAAAAATTAGGACACTAATTTCAATCATTCCCTTCTATCTTCCATTTATCATTTTGCAGTATTTTAGTTTCACCCTATTTTTTAAGTACTACCATCTACATCCCCTCAAAAAATCAATTTTTTTTTTATTGTGGAGTTCTTTGATCATCAGTTTATTCAGATTTAACCAGGTCTACAATTTATTTGTTTTCCTTGCACCTTATATCTCACTCCTTCCTTCTGAGCTTATTTGCATTTTTAGTGAAATATATCATGTGCCATTTGTGTTTGTGCAAACTTGTTTTCACATTATTTCTGTAAAACACACTGGAAATTTCACTTAGCTGAAGTTGGTTTTTATTTTTACTTTTTTGGATAAGTTGTTCTTACACTAGGTGAATAGCACACATTCGGATTTCACATTCATACAGGGATTTTCTTTTTTTTCTTTTTCTGAGACAGAATCTAACTCTTTTGTCCAGGCTGGAGTACGGTTGCTGTGATCTTGGCTCACTGCAACCTATGCCTCCCAGGTTCAAGCAATTCTCATGCCTCAGCCTCCTGAGTAGCTGGGATTACAGGTGTGCACCACCATACCCGACTAATTTTTGTATTTTTAGTAGAGATGGGGTTTGCCATTGTTGGCCAGGTTGGTCTCGAACTCCTGGCCTCAAGTAATCTATCAACCTCAAGCAATCCACCCTCCTCAGCCTCCCAAAGTGCTGGGATTACAAGCGTGCACCACCACATCCAGTCAGGGGGTTTATTTTCTAATAGGGTTTTTTTTTTTTTCCATTTAGGCAAAAGAAAACACTCTTGTGATTTATCTGGGCTAGTTGTTACAGTTCTAGTATCCATTCTGTTATGGAGAGGGAAGACTTCCTGGATCTTAAGCTTTGTAGAAGTCTTGGTTCCAGCAGACTCCACTTTGCCTCCATCTCTTGCCTTTATATGGAGGTTAAAACCCCAACCTCTGACCATTAGGATTCATGTCTGGATCAGATATAGAGCTCCAGATGGTGATGTCATTCCCCTGAAAACTTAAACTTGAGGCTTTCAGTCTCTCCTTATTTCTAGTTGTTTTAAAATATTTTCTCCAGTATATTAAAGTTTTTGTAGCAGATGGGTAACCTTGTTAGCTCAATTTACTATTTTCTAATCCCAGAAATCCTCTCTAGGTCTTTTTTCCAGATATGATACTTGTATTAATTTAAGTTTTTTAACAAAAATAAAATAAATACATAATTTTTAATAAAACAGAAAAATCCAATTCAAACTAATTAAATCTACAAAGGAAGCTTGCTTCAAGTAACTGAAAAGTCCAGAAATAATGTGAACTGATATAGTTCAATCGCACCTCACTCTGTTTCTCTGTAATTTTCTCATCATGTTCTGGCTTTGTCCTCCAGCTAACTCTCCTCATGGAGGCAAGATCATTTTCAGCAGTAATATAAAGCCATATGCATTCTTGTTCCCTATTGGAGACAGAGAAGTTCCACAATCATTGATCAAAAGTGTTGAGCTACTTGATATTTGTACCACCTCAGAACTAATCCCTGCAGTTGGAGAAACACAAACCATGATTGGCTAAAGTCAGGGTCACCTGAACCAATCGTTGAGGCAAATGACATAAAACCTCTATTACCCCAAATGGCTTAGGTCCCACTTCTGGGGCTCACCTAAACCATATAGCAGCTACATAAGAGAGGAAGTGTCCAATGAATGTTAGACAACCATAATATCTACTTTACTCTAAGTTACATATCTCCCCAACCTTTACCTATGCAGGTTGCTGTTTGAACCCAAGGATAGAACTTTACATTAATTTCTGTTAAATTTCAAGTTAGCTTTGCACAATTCTACAACAGAGTTGAGGATTATCATTTGCTTTGTTTTTGTATATCGGTTCCTATTCCTCATTTTCTACTTTATATAAATAATTAAATTTCATCTAGTTTTTTTTATTACTATGTCAAGCACAAAAGACCCAATCAAACACTTACCAAATTTGCAGTTATATTTGAAATCACCTAGATATATAAAGCAAGCTTGTGTAATAGTGTTCATCAAATGTGTTTAAGGAGAACCTGGAGAGCACATCCAAAATACAAACTATCACTCTTAAAAAAACAGCAGAAACTGAAGCATAAAATACTAAGTTGATTAATAGCTTCAAAAAATACCTCCTGTATATTAGGATTCTTTGAACAGAGAAAATAAACTACGGTTTCAAACATGAGGCACAAATTAAAAACCACAAAGTTAAGCAGCATAAATAACATATGCATTGGATGGCAATAGGGCTGCTTGTTGTGTGGGCAGCTCTATGTATTGTGCTGCGAGATGAGTAACAGCAGAGATTTATTTATTTATTTCATGGTGATTAAAGATGTTCCCTAGCCGAGGTGAGTTTACCAGCTAGTAAGAAAAATTTGAGACGAGCATCTTGCACTGCTGCACTTCTTCTAAAACGTAGTTTTTTATTACTCTAATCTTCCATAATCTATAGTGATGCAGATGGCTGTCTAATATTTTGTTCACAGAGTATAAATCAGACATCAGTAGTTACCCCAAGAGACAAATGTTTTATTTTGCTATGTGAAGTGTTTTATAAATTGTACTGAAAGTGATACCCCAATGTAAATTGCTTTGGTTGAAATTAATTATCATTTAATATCTATCAAAATTAATACAAATGTAGAAGCTACATACTTGCATTTTATTATAGTCAATATTTATATTCTTTGAAGACAGCTATTTCTGGCCAAAATAATATGTAAAATAGTCCATAATTTGAGACATCAACATTGAGAAAAATGAATGGATTGAAATGAATTGAAATAGCTTTATAGAATATAAAGATGTCTGTGCATGTGAGGTGTATGTGTGTGTGTGTCCAGGAATCAATTTCTATGTCAGTAACTATATTATCTACACAGGCCAACTCCTCTTATGTCTCCATAATATTGGGTCAATAATGGCTTCTCACCTTGTGAAATTTGGGCAATAGAATCCCTTTCAGGCAAAATTCCACTAGTGAGTTTGCCTTAGAGGAAATCAATAAGTTCCATCCTACACATCTTCTTTCCCATAGCAACAGGAATAAGAGACAAAATAGGCCTACTTAATGTGCAAGATATGTGCCATGCTTCTAAGTGCCACTAGGCCAAAAGAGAAGCCATTTTTGTTTCAGTACTATTAAGTCTTTTAACATTTTCTTGCCCCACGCTATATGGCAGGTTATATTCTTCATATGTGAGGGTTTTGCCAATTATCCAGGGTGAATATAAACATAACCCAATTGTTTAGCATAAAGATAAAGAGCAAATACAAATACCTCTGACAGCCTAGCTCTGTCACTGACCAGTTGCTTAATTTTATGAGCTTTGGTATATTCATTTAAGTGTATTAGATATATACATAAAATGAAAGCAATAATAATACCTTTCTGCCAGGTTCAGTATTGCAAACTGACCTAAGCCCAACTGTCTATTTAGCAATTATTGGGGGTTTTTTGGTAAATGTCGAAAGCCTCCTTGATAGAGTCACAATCAGAAGTAGGTAGAGGCATCTTCCACTACTCCACAATTTCCTTCCTGGTTGCATATTACAATGAAAAACAAGTGTTAGACAAAATGATACCAAAATGCACCAATAATTACTAGCAAGCAAACAGACAAAAAAAGCCACATAGTTTATTCTTGTAAGTTTGAGAAAGGCCTTGTCTCTGTGTTCAAGTCCTCCAACAATCACCTTGCATTAAGGGCTCTTCATACACAGGGCCTCTGTGTAAGTACCTGGTCATCCTAAAGACTGGCCAGAGAGGCCCCTGTGGAAGATACCAATGAATATGCTCTTTCATTCATCCACTCACTTACATAGATCATGGAAGAGACTTTAACACGACACCAAAAATTTAAGTCCAAAATTACAAAATGAGAGGATTTACTTTGTCATTCACATACACTCTGCCATAGTCTACAAAGAGTCAAAATTTTAGTTTCACAAAACTACAAGAATGGAACAGATTTTCATAGCTGAGCCCAGAACTACAAAAAGATACCATATTGTACATAAAATTCTAACTTCTGTTGAAATGGTGAGCATGTTTGCAAATATCTTGATGTATGATGTGTCAGATAATATGACTTGTTTTTCAGATCACCATAAATACTGAGCATAGAAAAATATACACAAAAAAACATATATAGCATTAGGAAAAACTGGGAGGGTTGCTTTTGGTTATAACTTCTAGACTGGCAGTCTTACTTGTCACATTCAATTTGTACTCAGACTTTAATGGCTTAAGCAGCATTCCCAATCTCTCCTCCCTTTTGGCCCCAACCCCAATAAGAAAGAGACCCACATCTAAATTTTTAAAAGGTAAGAATATTCAGCACCCTCTAGAAAACACTGGAACTTACTGGAAAAAGTCAGTTGTTTGAATGGCAAGATAGCTGAGTGTTCTAAAATTCAAGAAACAATTGACTCACTGCCCCCCATACTGTGATGAAATATGTAGTACCTGTCAGGCCTTGGGCCAAAATGAAAACTGTCCAGAAGAATGTCTATTGTTACTGAGCTATGCTGTAACATCTCAAGAGAAATCATTGAGCACGGAATTGAACATCTTTATACCCCTTTACTTAACCCAAACCTACTCCTTGAATTATCCTCAAGTGTAGATTAAATGATTAAATGAGATGTTACATGTAAAATACTCAGCACAATGCTTGGTAGAGAAAAAGCGTTCAATAAATAATAGCAATGTTGAATCTGATGCTGACAATGATGATGAGTGTTGCCATTGAAACAGAAGATCATGACTGGGCCTTTAATAAACTAGGCTTCCCAAAAAAACCTACCCGCAGAAGGAGTGAAATGAACTAAGCCTAGCAGGAAACTTCCATGATGGCTATTCATCCCTGGAACCCATCTGAGCTCAGGAGAGGCAACAGAGTCCTCCATAAACCACAAGGACATAAGACCAAACCAAGCACTAGACCACAAAGGGAAGTCACTTGGGAGAATGGATGCGCTGGGTGCCAGTTAGCTCTTATCACAATGTTGAGAAAGTTTGGTTATAAAGACTACAAATCATAGATCTTAAAATGCAAATGAAGAAGAATAGCTTTACAGTGGATTACAGAATGGATACATAAAGAATCCCCTTTTGTTTCTTCAGTACATGGCAAGTCTGGGCTTTGTCTTCCCATATGCTAAGTGAAAGTCTCTGAAAACCGTGGACCTACCAAAAGAACTCCCAATGAGGCATTGAGCAAATATTTTATTTGGCATTACCATAAGCTTAAAACCATGCTAAGGGTGATTCAATATGCAAGAAATATGACTTTTTTCTGCTTTCAAAGAGTTTATGAACAAAATGAGGAGGCAAGGAAAACACAAGTGAAGTAATAGTTAAAAACCAATATTGTATATATAAACATATATATAATAAGTTTTGTACAAAAACTACAAATGCCTTAGAAGATCATGAAGAAAGAAATCAAAGAGGACAGAGTTACCACGAGAAGTCTCAGTTAAGAGGCAAGATTTCAGCATGAACCTTAAATAATGAGTAGGATTTTTATGGATCAAAGAAAAGACATTCCCAGTGAGAGAGCTGACACAAACAAGGGCACAGAAGTTTGACTAAATATACAAAGACTAGCCTATCACAACAGAGGTTAAATGCAAGGAAGAAGTGAGGGTTGAAATTAGAAAGAAGGGACTCCAAATATAAAAGGCCTTAAAAACACTAAAATAAATATGAATTTGCATGGGAAGAAGTAAGAAGCCACTGAAGATGTCTAGCAGGAGCCAATTTAGTTGTGAAGCACAATATTAATGGGTATATGGTAAACTGAAAAATAGCCTGCCAAAGAAATCTACATCCTAATCTCCAGAACCTGTGAATATGTTATACCTTACACAGCAAAAGAGACTGAATATGTGATTATGTTAAGGATTTTGAGATGTGGAGATTATTCTGGATTATCCGGTGGGGCCTATGCAATCACAGGAGTCCTTATAAGAGGGAAGAAAGACGGTCAGAGTGATATGGAGCCATGCCACCAGAAAGGCTGGCAGCCTCTAAGCTAGGAATGGTGAAGTATGATTTCTCCTCTAAAGTCTCTGGAAGAACCAGCCCTGTCAATACCTTGATTTTAGCCTATAAGACACATTTTAGACTTCCGCCCTCAGAACTATAATACATCAGTGTTATCTTAAAGCCACTACATTGGTGGTAATTTATCAAAGAAATAGGACATTAATACAGGACAGATGTGGTGAAAGTCTGAACTCAAGAAGGTTAATCACCAAATGAACCTAACAGACATCCACAGAACTCTCCACCCAAAAACAACAGAATATACATTCTTCTCATCTGCATATGGCACAGGCTCTAAAATTGACTACACAATCAGCCGTAACACAATACTCAGCAAATTTTTAAAAACCAAAATCATACCAACCACATTCTCAGACCACAGTGCAATAAAAATAGAAATCAATACAAAGAAGATTACTCAAAGCCACACAATTATATGGAAATTACACAACCTGCTTCTGAATGGCCTTTGCGTAAATGACAAAATTAAGGCATAAACCAACAAATCATTTGAAAGTAATGAGAACAAAGATATAATATACCAGAATCTCTGGGACACAGCTAAAGCAGTATTAAGACAAAAAGTTATAGCACTAAACACCCACATCAAAAAGTTAGAAAGATCTCAAATTAACAAACTAACATCACACCTTGAGGAACTAGAAAAACAAGAGCAAATCAAGCCCAAAGCTAGCAGAAGACAATAAATCACCAAAAGCAGAGCTGAACTGAATGCAACTGAGTCATGAAAAACCATACAAAAGATTAATAAAACAGAAGTTGTTTTTTGAAAGAATAAATAAGATAGATAGCTAGCTAGACTAATAAAGAAAAAGAGAAAGAAAATCCAAATAAACACAATAGGAAATGACAGAGGAGACATTACCACTAACCCCACAGAAATATAAAAAACCATCAGAGACTATTAGAACACCTCTATGCACACAAACTAGAAAACCTAGAAAAAAATGTATAAATTCCTGGAAACACAATCTTCCAAGACTGAACAAGGAAGAAATTCAAACCCGGAATAGATCAATAACGAGTTTAGAAATTGAATAAGTAATAGAAATTCTACCAATCATAAAGCCCGGGACCAGACAGATTCACAGCCAAATTCTATTAGATGTACAAAAAACAGCTAATACCATTTCTACTGAAACTATTCTAAAAAATTGAGGACAAGGGACTCCTCTCCAACTCATTCGATGAGGCCAGCATCATTCTGATATCAAAACCTGGCAGAGACAAAAAAAAGGAAACTTCAGGCCAATAGCCTTGATAAACATAGATACAAAAATCCTCAACAAAATATTTGCAAACCAAATCCAGCAACACATCAAAAAGCTAATTCACTGTGATTAAGTAGGCTTTTTTCCTGGAATACAGGGTTGATTCAACATATGCAAATCAATAAATGTGATTCATCACATAACAGAATTAAAAACAAAAACCACACAATCAATAGATGCAGAAAAGTCTTTTGATAAAATTTAGCATCCCTTCATATTAAAAATCCTCAAAAAACTAGGCATTGAAGGAACATACCTCAAAATAATAAAAGCCATTTATGACAGACCCACAACCAACATCACACTGAACAGGCAAAAGCTGAAAGCATTCCCCTGGAGAACTAGAGCAAGACAAGGATATCCACTTTTAGTACTCCTATTCAACATAATACTGGAAGTCCTAGCCAGAGCAATCGGTCAAGAGAAAGAAATAAAAGGCATACAAATAGGAAGTCAGGAAGTCAAATTATCTCTGTTTGCAGACTATCTGACTTTATACCTAGAAAACCCCACACATAGTCTCTGCTCAAAAGCTCCTAGATTTGACAAACAACTTCAGCAAAGTCTCAAGATACAAAATCCATGTATGAAAATCAAGATCATTTCTATACACTAATACTCTCCAAGCTGAATGCCAAATCAAGAATGCAGTCTCATTCACAACAGCCACAAAAAATTAAAATAAAATACCTAGGAACACAGCTAACCAGGGAGATGAAAGAACTCTACAACAACTCTACAAAGCACTGCTCAAATATATCAGATATAACACAAATGAATGGAAAGATTTTCCATGTTGATGGATAGGAAGAATCAACCTTATTAAAATGGCCACACGGCCCAAAGCAATTTATAGATTCAATGCTATTCCCATCAAACTACCAATAACATTTTTCACAAAATTGGGGGGAAAAAAATTTAATTCATATGGAACCAAAAAAAGAGCCTGAATAGCCAAGGCAATCCTAACCAAAAAGAACAAAGCTGAAGATATCACATTATCATAATTCAAACTATGCTACAAGGCTACAATAACCAAAACAGCATAGTACTGGTACAAAAACAGACACATAGACCAATGGAACAGGATAAAAAGCCCAGAAATAAAGCTGTGCACCTATGACCATCTGATCTTTGACAAAGTCAACAATAAATGGAACTCTCTATTCAATAAATAGTGCTGGGATAACTGGCTAGCCATATGCAGAAGGTTGAAACTGAACTCCTTCCTTACACCATATACAAAAATCAACTCAAGATGGATTAAAGATTTAAATGTAAAACCTAAAACTATAAAAACCCTTGAAGAAAACCTAGTAAATATAGTTCTAGACATAGGCCCTGGCAAAGATTTTATGACAAACACACCAAAATCAATTGCAACAAACACAAAAACTGACAAATGAAACCAAATTAAACTAAAGAATAGCAAAAGAAACTACCAACAAAGCAAATAGACAACCTACAGACTGGGAGAAAGTATTCATAAACTATGCATCTGACAAAGGTGTATCCAGAATTTATAAGAAAAACAAATTAACAAGCAGGAAATAACCCCATTAAAACATGGGCAAAGGACATGAACAGATACTTTTCAAGAGAAGACATATACATATGTCTTGTGGGCAACAAGCATATGAAGAAGAGATCATCATCACTGATCACTAGTGAAATGCAAATCAAAACCACAATAAGATACCTCTCACACCAGTCAGAATGGCTAGTATTAAAAAGTCAAAAGCCGAGCACCAGTGGCTCACTGTAATCCCAACATTTTAGGAGGCCAAGGTGGGTGGATAACCTGAGGTTAGGAGTTTGAGACCAGCCTGACCAACATGATGAAACCCTGTCTCTACTAAAAATACAAAAATTAGCCAGGCGTGGTGGCACACGCCTGTAATCCCAGCTACTCGGGAGGCTGAGGCAGGAGAATCGCTTGAATCCAGGAGGCAAAGGTTGCAGTGAGCAGGGATCGTGCCACTGCACTCCAACCTGGGCAACAGAGCAAGACTGTGTCTAAAAAAAAAAAAAGTCAAAAAATAACAGATGCTGGCAAGGCTATGGAGAAAAGGGTCTGCTTATACACTGCTGGTGGGAATGTAAATTAGTTCACCCATTATGGAAAGCAGTTTGGCGATTTCTCAAAGAACTTCAAACAGAACTACCATTCAACCCAGCAATCTCATTATTTAGTATACACCAAAAGGAATATAAATCGTTTTACCATAAAGATATACGCATACGTATGTTCATCACAGCACTATTCACAATAGCAAAGACATGAAATCAACCTAAATGCCCACGAATGTTAGACTGGATCAAGAAAATACAGTATATATACACAAGAAAATACTACACAGCCATTAAAAAAAAAAAAAAACACGAGATAATGTCCTTTGCAGCAGCATAAATGGAGCTGAAGGCCATTATCTTAAGCTTGCGGAAACAGAAAACCAAACATCCCATGTTCTTACTTATAAGTGGGAGCTAAACATTGATACACATGGACACAAAGAAGGGGACAATAGACACCAGGGCCTGCTTGAGGGTGGAAGTTGAGAGGAGGGTGAGGATCGGAAAACAACCTATCAGGTACTATGTTTATTACCCGGCTCACAAAACACACCAAACCCCCACAACACACAATTTATCTACAGAACAAACCTGTATGTGTATCCTTAAAACTAAAATAAATGTGTTTTTTGTTTTTTGTTTTTAAGAAAAGAACGTCAGTCACAGGGGTTTTTATCTAGGCAACGTAGACAGGATCCACTAGCCAATAATTCTTATAATCTTATCCCATAGAACATATACATAGTTATTTTGCCTTCTCTCTCAAAGACTACATTAACGATTTAGCCCAACAATCCTATTTCTATAAGAAAGCTATTATCTCAAATTTGCTTGCTACCAGAAAACTGAAAATCCACCACTGTATTTGGAGAACAAATAACTTGCTTCTTGAGTTGAGTTCACAACTTCCCAGATGGAGATGAATTGTGCCTCAGGATGAATTATACCTAAAGCCTTACCCAGACCTGATGAGATTTGGGACTTTTGAGCTGATGAAATTTAGATGAGATTTTGGACATTGAGTTGATGCTGTAATGGATTGAGACCTTTGGAGATGGGATGAGATGAGTGTATTTTACATGTGGATGGAAGTAAAGATTTGGGGGGCAGAGGTGGACTGTGGATGGTAGAATTAAAACCCCCAAAGATGTCCATATCCTCACCCCTAAAACCTGCGGATAATGTTACTTTATATGGCAAAAGTGACTTTGAAGGGAGGATTATGTTAAGGATCTTGAGACGAAGAAATTATCTGGATTATCTTGATGGACCCAACATAATCATAGGGGTTAGAGCAGCAATAGGAAATGAATACAGATGCCCACCAAGGACATATGTTAAAAATACCCTAGTCTGAGAGGTTAATGTTAAATAATAGTGCAACATCAACGGATTTCTCAATATGAGTCGCATTTTTTCACAGAACCTACTTTAAGCACTAAAGCATTAAAGCTTAATGAAATACTCTGGGTGCATAAGGTTAATTAATAGATTGCATCTGAATAGAGAGCCTGTATGTATCTAAGACTGCAGTTTTCCACTCCAAGCCAATTCTTGGTAGCTTACCAGCACCATGCTGCCTCTGGAAGGAGGCTAATTACAAAACTGGACATCTCTATCCAGGGGGTTAAAATCTAACATCCAAGAACAAAGAGAAATCAGAAGCCAGTTCAGCATGGAATCCCTGTCAAGGCCTCCTCGGAAAACAGAGCAGCAGTGGATCTTTCTCTCCTAGCCAGAACACCAAAGCCATTGAAGCAGGGGAGATGGGTGCCTGAATAAAGTAACTTTGCTTTTTCTTACAATGCTGGAGAGGAACATGGCATTCGTGTGGATATTCTTTTCACTCTGAGCAGAAGGTCCTGGCAAAAAACATCTAGAAATTGTCCACTATAAATGGTTTGGTTTCACTTCTCCTCTTTCGTGAGGTCATGGTGATATTACACTCTTGGAATTCCTCTTTTCATCTGCTTCCTTTCCACTGACAGTTCATAAAGAATGGGCCACATTAGAAATAAAGTCTAAGCAGTTATTTCTTAAAATGGCCTGGGAGTTTGGGCTCCATGTACCTTGCAGTGGATACCAGAGAGAATTTTTTTAACTGTGGTCATTTCTGTGCCCCGGGCTGCACCCAGATTCCTATGTGGTTCTTTGAGATCTGAGCTAATAACTTAGGAAGTCATAGGAGAAAGGTTCATTAACCAGACGCAAAAATTGCATAACGGACTTTTCCTGCCTGTTTGCTATTCTTAATAATAAAAATGGTTGCCATTTATAGGTTTATACAAAGGGCCAAACTCTATGCGCACTTTATACACATATTCTTGTTAAACCCTCCCCGAAAACATTGCACAGTAGATATTACTACCGCTGCTTTATGAATTAAAAACATAAGATTTAGAAACCTTAATTTGTGCCTGATCCCTACTAAAAAGACAGAGGAAGGATTAGAACACTGGTCACTAAGCCCAGAAACTGCATTCACAACTACTATTTACTACTGCTTCCCTAGTTTATTTCTGGGGTGAGAAGCAAATGTTAAGTTTTGAATTAAAATTATTCAATAGCACAATATTTTATTGTTAATTGAAGAAAATTTTTCTTCATGATTTCTGTGAACCTGTGACCTTTCTCTGCATCCAGAGCTCTGAAGGACTTTGGGTATGTTTATGCTATAAGCAATCATAGATTATGAGCTAAGTCTCCCCACCAGACCAGACAAAGACACCACAGGCTTCAGGAAGAGATATTAGACACTGAAGTATTTTCTTAAGAATGTGGCCTGTGTATATCCCTAGTCTCTGAGGACTGAACCCTGAAGCCCCTAGATTTGTTAAGGATTTGAAAGCAGAAAATGCCTTTGTTCCCAAATAGAACCTGTGGAAGTGGCAAATGTCCTAAAGAAGTGTTCCAGGACCTTCCATGACGAACATAGTATTGGAGAAATACAGCGGAAATGACTACAAGGGCAGAGCTGAGAAAGCCAGCGTGAAAGCCTCTGAATGTTTCCCCATCCCCAGGAAGGTTTGACAGAGCTAGGGAGAAGCACATCTGGAGAGATTTTGTGGATAGTCATCAGACAATGTGGCTGTCATTTGCAAGGACAAACCTACCTAAGAGAAGGTGAAGGTTGTCTGACTAGATGTCTGACTCAGGAGGTGACAACCAAGGACCAGTCCCTGACTCAGCATCACCACCTCTCACTCACTTGCTTTCACTTAGCAATTCTGCTGGCAGATGAGGTGGAAAAATCCCGAATTGACCAAGATGATCTTGAATTAATTTTTTGACTCGGTGCAATGTGAGATTACTCTGAATTAATTGATATTTGGTTTCTGACAGCTAGTAAAATAAAAATTCAAACTAGAAATTAAAATCAGTTATGGGGAAAGGTGATATTTTCTTGCAAAACTGAGTTTGCAACCTAAGAAATATACATTAGCCATAAATGGTGGTAAACTACATCATAAATATATATTGTAAGAATATAATGTCTCTACTTTTTCATTTTCACTTTTAAAGGTAAATTTAAAACATTCACAAAGGGAGAATAAATAGCATAATGAACTCCAGCTCCGACAATTATCAGATGTTGTCAATCTTGTTTCTTCTATTATCTTCCCACCCCTCTCCACACACGCACACATACTTTCAATTCTCCTATGTATATTTAATAGAAAAGGGATTTCAGCATTACCAAGATATCATAATTTTTTTTATTATTATTATTTTTGTGGAAACGGGGTCTTGCCACGTTGCCCAGGCTGGTCTCAGACTCCTGGGCTCAGGCAGTCCTCCCACCACCGCCTCCCAAAGTGCTAAGCCACAGTGCCCAGTCCCAAGATATCATTATGACACCTAAAAAGATTAACAGTAATTCTATAATATGGTTTAAGATCGTCTTCCTGTTCAAATTTCCATAGTTGTCTCACCGGCATCTTTTTTGTTTGTTTGCTTGTTTTGAGACAGAGTCTTGCTCTGTCGCCCAGGCTGGAGTGCAGTGGTGCGATCTCGGCTCACTGCAACCTCCGCCTCCCGGGTTCAAGCGATTCTCCTGCCTCAGCCTCCTGAGTAGCTGGGACTACAGGCACCCGCCACCACAGCTGGCTAATTTTTTGTATTTTTAGTGGAGACGCCGTTTCACCGTATTAGCCAGGATGGTCTGGATTTCCTGACTTCGTGATCCGCCCACCTCAGCTTCCCAAAGTGCTGGGATTACAGGCGTGGGCCACGGCGCCTGGCCCTCACTAGCATCTTCTTATGGCTGTTTTGTTTGAATCATAATCCAAACACGCTCCACCGATTGTACTTGGAAGTCTCTTAGGTCCCTTTATTGTGTAACACTTTACCCTCTAAAGTCTGTGATTTCTACATTTCTAATGCACGTGGAATCTTGCCTGTGAACTAAGGCTGAGCACGAAATTCACAAGTCTGCAAGCTGATTTGTAAGTACCACGCTAACTGATTGCGCCTCTGGAGCCACCACAGCTGACTTAAATGTGGGCTACAGCAGTGTTTCAGCACAAGAGCAAAGAATTCCTCAGACAGAGATCTGGCTCCCTCTAGTGCTTTTTCAGATTATAACAGCCTCTGATTCTCAAACCAAATAAGAACTAGAAAAATAATCCCAATGTAAATAATTCCATGATGTATACCCTTTTAGCTGCATATTTCTTACATCACATCATTCAACGAGGAAGGAATTATTTTATTTTCTTTAATAATGAAAGATAACGATTACTGAATATTAAGTACAGAGTCAGAAGCTACATGTTTATTCCACAGTCTGTGGGAGAAGATGTCATATTCCATCATTTAAAGTAACATCATCATATAGGAGTGCAAAGACTTACTTAAAACAACAACAGCAACAACATCAAAGTAACATCATGTCTGCCAGAAGTCTT
Organism: Mandrillus leucophaeus; assembly: GCF_000951045.1. Taxonomy (NCBI): domain Eukaryota; kingdom Metazoa; phylum Chordata; class Mammalia; order Primates; family Cercopithecidae; genus Mandrillus; species Mandrillus leucophaeus. The sequence continues at coordinate 1,776,165 of NW_012103343.1, forward strand.
GCTGCTGTTTCCAAGGTACTCCTATTGTTTTAACAGCTCCTTTACTTCAAACTGCCACTTTCTCATTTTACTCATCACTGCATTTGGGTTAGAATTGGGAGTAGACGGAGGTTTCGCTAAAAGAAATAAATTCTCACAGTTGTTTCTGATATGGCATCAAATGGATGAAAATAGAACAGAAGAGAGGGCCAGGCACGATGGTTCACACCTGTAATCCCAGCACTTTGGGAGGCCGAGCTGGACGGATAGCTTGAGCCCAGGAGTTCGACATCAGCCTAGCCAACACAGCGAAACTCTGTTCTACAAAAAGTAGAAAAATTAGCCAGGCGTGGTGGTGCGCACCTCTAGTTACAGCTACTTGGGAGGCTGAGGTAGGAGAATCGCTTGAGCCCAGAAGGGCGAGGCTGCACCAAGATTGCACCACTGCAACCGAGACTGCACCACTGCACTCCAGCCTGGATGACAGAGTGAGACCCTGTCTCAAAAAAAAAAAAAAAAATGTAAAACAGATGAGAGACAAAATCGTTAAGACCAGGCCTTGGCACCAGGTGGCAAGAAAAGGGAAGCATAGAAAGTGTTACAAATAATTGACATCTACTAAATTAATGTACTTTAAAATAATAATTGATTGTACAAAGTATTATAACTGGTATTAAAAAAAAAAAGCAAAGGCAAGAAAGCATACACCTAATCTAGGAAGGCTTATTTACCATGAATAACCTCTTCATCTCTGAGTATATAGAAATGCATAGTTTTATAGACGCTTTTGTATATTTGTGTTTTAAAACTACAGCTACTCTGCCACAAGCCATTTTTAAAAGGGGCATTCCTGAAAGAAGAAATAAAGCTGAATTGAAGTTGAGAGTGAGGCCAGGTGTAAATTAGTTTCATCTAATGAACACATCTAATGAACATATCCTGAGAATATAGGAATTCTCAGGGTAGCAATAACATAGCTCTTCAAGCCTGGTCTCTTGCACATGTAAGAAATATTTTCAGCTGTGTCGAGAGAATGCCAAATTTAGGAGAACATTGCCACCTTTGAATTCTTCACCAAAAGCTAAGGTTCAGCAACAAATCCAATACAGTTTTGATTGATTGTGAATTCAATCCAGCCCAGCTCAAACCCGATTTGACTGTGGACAGTGTTGATTTACTCCTCACTCTCCAGTGAATCCTGAAGTTTTATTCTAGGAATAACATAAATAGGACCCACAGATAACTGTTTATAGCGTTTACATCATTCTCTACCAGGATGACCTTGGCTACAAGTGGACAGCTCAGATCTCAGGAAGTGTACCAGTGTCAGATTGTTTTATTTTTGCAATTATATGTTGGGAAGATGAGAGCAAGACAGTAAATATTCCCACTACAAATCATTCTGAGGCTGGAATGAGAAATTTTCTCCATATCTGGGCCAAAAATAAAAAAAGACCACAGGAGTAGAGCTGGAAGAAGACTGCCTGAGATGGGCAAGGGTGATTTGCACCATCGTATCTCTGAATTACCCTTCCACCTTATGCCATATCACTGCCACCCCTCCCCAGCTAATGGCAGTGACAAAGGGGACAGAGTCCCCTTGTTTAGGGAACACAGGTAAGTACCAGGCCACAGAAAAACAGCAAGAGGAATAGGGATAGTCTTTTAGAAACTAGGAGAGGCTGGACACAGTGGTTCATCTGTAATCCCAGGATTTTGGGAGGCCGAGGCAGGTGGATCACCTGAGGTCAGAAGTTCAAGACCAGCCTGGCCAACAAGGTGAGATCCCATCTCTACTGAAAACACAAAAAATATTAGCCAGGCATAGTGGCATGCACCCGTAGTCCCAGCTACTAGGGAGGCTGAGACAGGAGAATCACTTGAACCTAGGAGGTGGAGGTTGCAATGAGCCGAGATTGTGCTACTGAACTCTAGCCTGGGTGACAGAGCAAGACTCCATCACAAAAAAAAAAAAAAAAAAAAAGTAGAAACTAGGAACTAGGAGAGTCTGGTCCTTCCACAAATTCATACAGAAAGAATTTCCGACTCATCCTCTCTGGCATTATTGGGTCACCTTAGGGAAATGGCTGTATATGTTGTTGATTGTTGACAGTTGTGTCCTATAAAGTTCTCGAGAATAACGAATCCACAAATACTAAACCATCACTCTCAGGAGAAATACAAGATTAGGTTCCCACAAGCCTCTGGTCACATTTTCATTAATCAATCAATACATAGCCTTGTTTGGTGTGTGTTTCTGTTTAAAGACACATTATTTAATAAACGCTGTTGATTCATTAGCAAGGAACTCACAGCCAACAGCACTGAAACTCATGCCTAGAAGAAACTTATCTAATATATGTATTTTCTCTGTAAAGCACATCCCAGTCTTCTCACACTTAGGAACTTAAACACTTCAAACACTAAGCTTGGGGCTCATTCTAAACAGCAAAATCACCAACTAAACGCACAAAAATGTAGGGCAGGTGTGGTGGCTCAAGTCCGTAATCTCAGTGCTTTAGAAGTCTGGGGTGGGAGGATGAGGTAGGAGAATTGCTTGAGGCCAGGAGTCTAAGACCAGCCTGGGCAACAAAGTGAGACCCCCCATCTCTACAAAAAATAAAAAATAAATTAGCTGGGCATGGTGGCACACCTATAGTCCTAGCAACTTAAGAGGCTGAGGCAGGAAGATTCCTTGAGCCCAGGAATTCAAGCCATTTTTAAAAGGTGCATTCCTGAAAGAAAGCCGAATTGAAGTTGAGAGTGAGGCCAGGTGTAAATGAGTTTCATCTCAGGAACACACCCAAAGTCCCTTATATAGGAATTCTCAGGATAGCAATAACATAGCTTTTCAAGACTGGTTTCTCGCACATGTAAGAAATTTTTTCAGCTGTGTCAAGAGACTGCCAAATTCACACCTGGCCTCACTCTCAACTTCAATTGAGCTTTATTTCTTCTTTCAGGAAAGTACCTTTTAAAAATGACCTGAACTGAGCCAGGCACAGTGGCTCACACCTTTAATCCCAGGGCTTTGGGAGGCCAAGGCAGGTGGATCACCTGAGGGCCTGGCCAACATGGTGAAACCCTGCTGTCTCTACTAAAAATATAAAAATTAGCCAGGCATGGTGGTGGGCACCTGTAATCCCAGCTACTCAGGAGGCTGAGGCAGGAGAACTGCTTGAACCCAGGAGGCAGAGGTTGCAGTGAGCCGAGATCGCGCCATTGCACTCCAGCCTGGGCAACAAGAGTGAAACTCTGTCTCAAAAAAAAAAAAATGGCTAGAACTTCTGCGCTCAAGGTATCCTCCTGCCTGAGCCTCTTAAATTGCTAGGACTAAAGGTGTGTGCCACCATGCCCAGCTAATTTATTTTTTATTTTTTGTAGAGATGGGGGTCTTACTTTGTTACCCAGGCTGGTCTTAGACTCCTAGCCTCAAGCGATTCTCCTACCTCAGCCTCCCACCCCAGCCTTCTAAAGCACTGGGATTACAAGCTTGAGCCACCACACCTGCCCTACATTTTTGTGCATTTAGTTGGTGATTTTGCTGTTTAGAATGAGCCCAAGCTTAGTGTTTGAACCGAATAAACCATGATCACGCCACTGCATTCCAGCCTAGGCAACAGAGCAAGACCCTGTCTCTAAAAATAAAAAATAAATAAAAACATGGAAAATGCATCATTAAATAGACCTCAAAAGAGACACTTGTTTACAATAAGAGAGCTAAAACAGGAAGGTCACACCTGGGAACATACAGGTGGTTCAAATTTTTTGCCATTTTGTGCACATGGAGTGGGGCTTACTGATGTTTGCAAGTAAGCAGACGTCTAAACATGGAATCCGTGAATAATGAGGGCCAACTCTGTAAGAGGAGAGGGCTCTGGCCCTAAAGATGTGCGTTCCCGGGAGCCGGCCTACCTCGCTATGTAATGAACACGGCTGAGTCTAACTGGGCAGACTCTTCTTTTTTCACCTGTGGAAAGTACTGCCATCAGCAATGGCCACAGGACTTGGTCAGCATGATGACAAGGACTGCACTAAAATGACAGACTACTGGAGACAACTTGTTAAACAGGATGGGTTCCCATGGCAAACTGGGCAAGTTTAACAGGTTTCTTTCCTTTAGGCCTGACACCCTCTGCTGAGTAAGTATCCCTGGGAGTTAGAGAGAGAGAATCAAAAAAAAAAGAAGAAGAAAGAAAAAAGCCATCTTAAAACTGAAAAGAAAAAAAATAATAAGGATTAGGGTCATTCATTTAAATATTTAAAAAGACTGACCTTATCTTGTGCCCCAGTGTGGTTTGAAATAAAATTTATAGGAGGTCATTGGTTTGGACCGAGCTCTTGCACTAGACCCAACAGACCAAACCAAAATGGAGTCACTCATGCTAAAGTGACTACTTTACTAAGGTTCACACTACTAACCTGAAACTCAGTTGTTTCTCTGAACTGAGAAATCAGAAGAAAACAGCCAAATCCCCAAACAGGCCAGTTTCAGCCAGCAGGATAAAGAAGTGCCCTCTGCTTTCACCCTTACACGAAAAGTAACTTTGAATCAAGCAGTCCACTTTTTGTTGTCTCTTTCTGCTCTCTTCAGCCCTGTTATGTCTATAAAGCCAACCTTGTCTGCACAGCTCATCAAAACACTCATTCTATCTTATAGAACGCAGTGTTGCCCAATTTTAGAATTGCAAATAAAAGCCAATTAAGAACTTCAACTAAATTTGTTGTCACTTTGTCTTTTGACAGTGGTGAAACAGAATGGATCAGTTAAAAGGGTTGAAGCAATTTTCTGACCACGTGGCATGGTTTACAATATATAGCCAACCGCAGAAGTCCAACCCTGACCCTGCTTTAAAAAATAAATCAGAGGGGAAATTCGAAAACCGAAAGAATCTATTCTGATCCACACTCCTAAAGGCACTACATAGAGCTATCTCCGTGGTTCCTTTAAGATGCTCCAGACTAGAGAAGAACCCGGCGGTTCCTTAACATAATAAAGCCAGAGCTCTGCCCTCTCAAAAACCGGAGTCGCCTATTGTCTTCCACCAGGACACAAACCACTCCCTCTGCCCTATGGCATGAAAAACATCAGAACGGAATTCTGATATTCCCTCTCAAAACTATGTTGTGAAACAACGAACCCCGCTTCAGTTATACCTCTGTGTCTGTGGGATAAGAGATTTGTAATGTCAAGCATGGTCTTCCCGTTTTTCTACTACAGAAAAAGGCCTGAAGCAAAAGCAAATCGCCTTCCCTTCTTACTGTGAACTGCATCACTTTCTCTCCCTTGACTGGCAGGAATTAGAGGAACCGCCACCGTTAGTTATACAAAGAGTCCACCCCCAGGCGGAGAACTTCACCTGATTGTCACAAAATCTGATGAGGTAATAGTGTTACAGGAAAGGGGTCCAGATCCAGACCCCAGAAAGGGTTCTTGGATCTCGTGCAAGAAAGAATTTAGAGTGAGTCCATAAAGTAAAGCAAAAACAAGTTTATTAAGAAAGTAAAGGAATAAAAGAATGGCTACTTCACAGACAGTCCGGGCTGCTGGTTGCCCATTTTTATGGTTATCTCTTGATGATATGCTAAACAAGCGGTGAATTATTCATGCCTCCCCTTTTTAGACCATATAGGGTAACTTTATGATATTACCATGGCATTTGCAAACTGTCAGGGCACTGGTGGGAGTGTAGCAGTGAGGATCACCAGAGGTCACTCTCGTCACCATCTTGGTTTTGGTGGGTTATAGCCGGTTTCTTTACTGCAACCTGTTTTATCAGCAAGGACTTTATGACATGTATCTTGAGCCAACTTCCTGTCTCATCCTGTGACTTAGAATACCTTACCCATCTGGGAATGCAGCCCAGTAGGTCTCAGCCTCATTTCACCCAGCTATTCAAGATGGAGTTGTTCTGGTTCACACGCTTCTAACAGTAGCTATTATCCCCATTTTATACACGTGCAATGGAAGTCAAAAGTCAGTAAGCAGTGTTGCCAAAATTCAGCCTCAGATCTATCAAGCTACAAAACCCATGCCCTCAGCCACTCTGCTCTGACTGCCATATAGGCGGTATCCTTCTAACACACAGGACTGCCTGTAAGTAAATGATGCTTACTAGCTTTGTGGGTACTGACGAAGAGTCAAACTCTGTAAAATATTTGAAGAGATTTATTCTGAGCCTAATATGAGTGACCATGGCCTGTGACACAGCCCTCAGGAGGTCCTGAGAGTATGTACCCACCGTGGTCAGGGTACAGCTTAGTTTTACATATTTTAGGAAGGCATGAGACATCAATCAAATACATTTAAGAAATACGTTGGTTTGGTTCAGAAAGGCAGGACAACTCCAAGTGGGGGCTTCCAGGCTACAGGTAAATTTAAACATTTTCTGGTTGACAGTTGGATGACTTTATCTGAAGACCTGGGATCAATAGAAAGGAAATGTTCCAGTTAAGATAAAGGATTGTGGAGACCAAGTTTTATTGTGCAGAGGAAGCTCTCAGATAAAAGACTTCAGAGAGAGCAGGTTGTAAAATGTTTCTTATTGGACTTAAAAAGCTGCCTGGCTCTTAGTTGATTGTCTCCTAGATCTGGAAAGGAAGAAGGAAAACAAAGGGGGAAAGGGATTCTCTATAGAATGTGGATATTTCCCACAAGAGACTTTGCAGGGCAATTTCAAGTTACAGCAAGGAAATATATGTTGGGGTAAAACATTTTTATTTTCTTCCTTGTCATGGCAGATTAGAAAGCAAGTCACAATATACAGGGTTAAATAAAACCCATCTGATGAGAGTTTATGGTTTGTAGGGCATGACTCCCCAGACCCCTTAGACAAGAATTTGGGCAAGATACAAAATCAGACCTTAGTCCTCAGGAGAAGGGAAAGAAAGTTACTCAAATCTAAAAACAGACATTTTAAAAAAAACCAAAGAGTATCAGTGAATACATAATGAAATACTACATTTTTATGGTTATGAACAAGCTATATCTTTCAGAAAATACATGCTATAAATGGGTAAAAAAGACAATATAAGATTAATATTATTTAATAAAATGATTTATTAAAATAAATTATTTAATTTAAATATTTAATTAAATATTAAATATTGCAGTCAACTTTCAGAGTGAGTCAATTAACACCAGACCTCCAGTCTAAGCCTCCCAGATACCAGGAATCACGTCAAACACATGAACTTAGTAGTGGTGTACAGGGAACTTGGTAGTGGTATACAAGACCCACGTAGAAGACTCTTGCAAATAATCCAAGAAGGAGCTCATTATGTAACCCAGGATGCCCAGGTTTTTGGGGGTATGTGCTATGAAAAAGTATCCACCTGTAATTGTTGCACCTTGAGTTCTTGTTGTTTCAAAAAGTTCCAGGAAGATGGGAGGCCAAGGTGGGTGGATCACTTGAGGTCAAGAGTTTGAGACCTGCCTGGCCAACATGGTGAAAGCCCCCTCTCTACTAAAAGTACAAAAATTAGCCGGGCGTGGTGGTGCACGCCTGTAATTCTAGCTACTAGGGAGACTGAGGCAGGAGAATTGCTTGATTGCCGTGAGCCAAGATCGCGCCACTGCACTCCAGCCCAGGTGACAGCACGAGACCCTGCCTCAAAAAAAAAAAAAAAAAAAAATGTATTAGCCGGGTGTGGTTTCAGGTGCCTGTAATCCCACCTACTTGGGAGGCTGAGGCAGGAGAACTGCTTGAACCCAGGAGGTGAAGTTGCAGTGAGCTGGGACCACACCATTGCACTCTAGCCTGGGCAATAAGAGCAAAACTCTCTCAAAAAATAAAAATAAAAAATAAAAATTTTAACAACCAATTATTTTATCTTAGGATAAAAATTTACCATATAAGTTTTTTTACTATATCAATTGTATTTTCCTAAATTTATATTTTGATTAATAGACCTAAATACTTTTAGTCCTTTTATAAAACCTAAGAAGCCAAGAACAAACGTCTATGTATTTAGCAATTTGTTTTTTATTTTTAAATTGGGATATGATCCAGACATTTAATAAGTATCATTTAACATAATTTTAACATTTTAAAATTACATGAAAAGCTCATTTATAAATGTTTATTTCATTTATAATATTTATTTATTTCTCAATTATTATTCCTAAATTTATGAAAATTGAGATAGAACTAGTCATTTTTTTTATTAATCAGTTTTATAGACTGTTACCATCAAGGGTTTATCTTGATATTGAGGTTTAAGTAAGAACCTTAAAGTTAAAAACAGCCACCCTGTTGATAACTCAGAAAAGTTATAGCTATTTTTATTAAATCAACAATATTAATCATATTTATTTTAAAACTATATAAACAAAGATAATTTTGTTTTAGGCTTTATGACTTTAAAACGTCTAGCAGAGGCAAATATAAAACTATCTGACCAGTAAACCCAGATAAAAATGTATGCTGACAATTTTGAAGACATTTCTAATTTTATTTTATCCACAATTTTAAAACCAATTAATTTATCAAAGATTTACTTAAGCCACATCAACTAAAAAAAACTGGGAGTTAATTACTATACATTTTATATGAGTGCTAATTTATTTAAACAAATCAGAATAAAATTTCTTAAGGGATTTCTGGCTGACTACACCAGATTTTATGTAGCTACAACATATAACATAATATATGTACATACACATAAACATATTTAAACACATACACATACATATAAAGATATCAGAACTTTTATTTTAGAATTTTAGTCGTGATATAGTAAAACACAAAAAAATTCACCAGTTTATAAAAATGATTAGATGCAAATTATTTTTCTGACAAAATGGGCTAAGGATAAGCTTTAAGCTTTTTTAATAGGCAATCTTATAAAGGCTGTGAATCAAATTTGGGATAAAGCAGTTTGAGTCACTCACCAATGCACTGAATTGAACAAAGAATAGTTAACTGTGAAAGTGTGCTGAATTATGTGAGTAGGACCAAAAGACAAGAGTGATTTTTAACAAGGTTTATACAGTATTTTCTTGGACTCAATTCTTTGTTGTTGAAGATAAGAATGTTGCCATTCTTTTTTGTATAGGGAGGAAGGTTTTACATGGGAATTTCATCTTTGCTTTAAAAAAAAAAAACAGCAGGAAGGTCAAAATGACTTTCTTTTATATCTGCTGGTTTTCAAGTGTTTTTGTTTTTTATGTAGTATGTTAGAATAGCTGTTTAGAGAAGGATAAGGTGGGGATATTGTAAGAAGGGGAGGTGAAAGGTCAGGAAAAGAAAAAGTTCCAACCACCTTTGAGACAGTATTTTTTAACAAGGCAATTATTTGCATCCTGAATGTATTTTGTTTTAATTTTTTTTAGCCTCAAGATATCAATGAAATATGCATATCTTATTTGGAGTACATGATTTTATAGCCTCCATCTTTTAGTTCAGTTTTAAGAACAACAGACTAAATGATCCCTGTAATGTTTGAATATGTTTCTAGCTGGAGTTCTAGAAAATATTCTGGCATGACTTTGAACTTTGAGAGCTCATTTCGTGGGTGCTCTGATTTAATGCCAACTATGCAAAACCCAAGTAAATGCAAGCACTGAATACACAAACGCCAATTAAATAAAAGCCCAGACAGAAAATAAAATACATGCTTACCAGTAAGAATGATAAGCCTTCTCCAAAGAAAGGGAAAAATTCCCTCATCCAACCCTCAAGGTCCAAACCTCGCAGCTGAGGTCAACTGGGGGAGAATAATTCTACCCAACAGATCTACCAAACAAGAAGGGGAACGACCTCTCCCTAATCATATCCTAAATAAAACAGAACTCAAACCATATTTGAGAGTTCTGTCCTAGAGATACTCATTGGGAGGAGAAAGGATGACCTGTGAAAGTCGTGGGGGTGTGGGGGGTTCAAAGGGCCCCAACACAGGTACCTCATGCCATAGCCCCAAAGGCCAGTGATTCTCCGTGAGGTGAGTCAGCTTTGTATCCCACTTCTGACACCATGTATGTCAAAGTCAAAATGAAAATGTAGACACAAAACTCTAAATTTAGTGTTTTATTTGAGAAGGAAGAATTTCAATTCTAGGTGATCTTTAGTGTGTTCAACAAAGAGAAGGTTGAGGGTTTTATTTTAAACGAAGAATGTTACTTGTGGTCTTAAGAGAAAGCTCATTGATATTAGTAAAGCTGTAGGGAGCTGGCAAGTTCCAACTGGTGAGCAATGGCCATAGGCAAAATCAGTCCTAGAGTTACAGCAAGTTATCTCAACAGCTATAGACAAAACTGGTCTCAGGTTACAGCAAGTAGTTTCAGTAGCCAGGCTCACAGAGAATTATATTCTTTGAGAAATATTATGTGTGTCAAGTACTTTTTTCCCCCTAGCTTCTTGACTCTGTTTTAGTTGGGTGTGACAAGAATGACTCAATTCATATGAGAATCACAATTATAAGAGAACAATTATAAGAGAATCACCAATTTATGAAAGCACTTAGGCTAAAAAAGTAGTAGTAAAAACATCCTATGTGGCCAGCAGCCTTGAAACAATAGAATTTAGTCAAATAATGATTACCTGCATCAGATATGCTTTCCATCTAAGTAGTTTCCCCAGTGATTTTTGCCAGTATTCTAATTCTACATGGAGTAAACACAAACTGTAAACGTTAAGAAATTGCCCATAGCATAATAATCACCTTTCAAACCTCTCATATGTTAAAGTTACTTTTTTTTTTTTTTTGAGATGGAGCCTCGCTCTGTTGCCCAGGCTGGAGTGCAGTGGCCAGATCTCAGCTCACTGCAAGCTCCACCTCCCAGGTTCACGCCATTCTCCTGCCTCAGCCTCCCAAGTAGCTGGGACTACAGGCGCCTGCCACCTCGCCCGGCTAGTTTTTTGTACTTTTTAGTAGAGACGGGGTTTCACCGTATTAACCAGGATGGTCTCGATCTCCTGACCTCATGATCCTCCCGTCTCGGCCTCCCAAAGTGCTGGGATTACAGGCTTGAGCCACCGCGCCTGGCCAAAGTTACTTTTTAATAAATATTATTTTCTAATAATTTGGAGTTACAGAGAAAGTAAGATTCCCTCAAAGTTTGGTGAGTTTGCCGGTCACGGTGGCTCACGCCTGTAATCTCAGCACTTTGGGAGGCCAAGGAGAGCAGATCATGAGGTCAGGAGATCGAGACCATCCTGACTAACACGGTGAAAACCCATTTCTACTAAAAAAATACAAAAAGATGAGCCGGGCGTGGTGGCGGGTGCCTGTAGTCCCAGCTACTCTGGAGGCTGAGGAAGGAGAATGGTGTGAACCCAGGAGGCGGAGGTTGCAGTGAGCTGAGATAACGCCACTGCACTCCAGCCTGGGTGACAGAGCAAGACTCTGTCTCAAAAACAAACAACAAACAAAAAAAAAGTTTGGTGAGTTTTTTTTCAAAGTTTTATTCCTTAGATATTATCTGTATAATCAGATAGACTGGGCTAAGCCACAGCCTCATTCCTTGTCAACTGGATAACTTCAGAAAAGTGTTTTAACTTCTCCAAATCCTAGTTTCTTCCACTATAACATGAGGATAGTCAACACTGACAATGAAGGATGAGCATAAGGATTAATGAGATAGGGTATGTAAAGCTAGCCTCATTCATGGCAATGGTCAGTGCTCAGCAAGGGAAAGCAGCCCTTATGACTATATTGCTGAGATTTCATTAACTAACCTTTTGCCCTATTAATTTCATGACCCCTTTTTTAAACAGGTAAGTGTCAGAAGAAGATCCTATAATGTCAACGTGTGTCCTATAAAAGTTAATCAGGACTTCAGGGTATCTCGAACTTAATTGTTCACATGCGCATTTGATCATTCTTTTCTCTTTCTTTTCCTTTCCTTCCAAAATAAATGTCTCTTTTCTAAGCTTTAAGTAAAGGGCATGTGACCATTCCTCAATGAGCTCTTTTACATGTTTTGCATTGTTTGGCTGAGAACCAACTTGAATGTTTTTTAGACAAATTGTGGTGATTTCACCATCCACTTTCTCCTGACTCAGAATGCAGAATTTTTTCAGTGTGCTTTCGTAAGATCTACACTTGTGGTGCAGGTAAAGAAAAACATCTGTGTCAAGCACAAGCATTTCTCCACTTCTAGCAGTCTCAGGTACTAAAGTCCTGACTGATGCCAAAGGGTTATTACTTCTCTGTAGACTCCTTTGGGGATTTTGTCTATTCCACTTTCTTCCCTCACTGGTAAAATTTCTGTCTTTTTCTAAGAGAGAACATGCTCTTACTAGCAAAGATTCTTTGAGCCTCTTGACAGCCAGAAATGATCCTTCCACGGAGATTCTTCCATTGGGTTTCAAAGGACTGAAGTTTAAACTCGGGATTTTTTTTTTCAGGTCCTTTACCAGAGTTTCTAGAGTAACTTCTTTCCCAAAAACAGAAAGATCAAGGATGGCATTTACAGAGCTGAAGATCTAAAATTAAAAAGAGAGAAAAGAAAACAGTACTGCTTAGTGGGAGAGACTACATAAACATGTTCTTTTCTGCCATTTTCTTGTCTCTGCAGAAATTGCACTAAACCAGGCCCCAGTTGCCTGCCCCAGACTTCCTGACTTCTTGTACCAGGGCAGCCCATCAAAGTGATCCCATTTTGTTCAATTTGGGATTCACACTCCCTCACCACATACCCCAAAACAGAGGTGCTCAAATAATTTTTAGAGGCAGAATTTTTTGTTGAAACAGTTTTATGCAGAACCATACATATAAATTGCTCTGGTTCTGCTTGGATAGGGGTCCCCCAAGAGTCATTCCCACCCCCAGTCTAAAGTTCATCAGATGGCTGCATACAACTCTGAGTGTCTTACAGAATCAAGTTAGTAAACCATTGCTTTGTATTTTAACTTTTTCCTCTTTTTCTTATTTCCTGTCTCTTCAAAGCTTCTTTTTAATGTTCATTCTAATTGTGTTTTCCCAAAATAAGCCTTTAGGTTGGTACCTGCCATCATCCATGACAGTATAAGAGCTTACCATCACTTTAAAAGCATTAAGTGAGGCTGGGCTTGGTGGCTCACCCCCCTAATCCCAGCACTTTGTGGGGCTGAGGTGGGAGGATTGCTTGAGTCCAGGAGTTTGAGACCAGCCTGGGCAACATAGGGACTACAAAAACTGCAAAAATTAGCCAGGCCTGGTGGTGCACACCTATAGTCCCAGCTACTCGGGAGGTTGAGGCAGGAGAATCACCTGAGCCCAAGAGGCAGAGGTTAGAGTGAGCCAAGAGTATGCCACTGCCTAGGTGACAGAGCAAGACCTTGTCTCAAAAAATACACATTTTGTAAAATAAAACATTAAGTGACACACTTAGAAAGATAAAAACAGATAAGGCGATAACCAAAATTTCAAGGGCCAGGGTTGGCCTTTAACACTGACTCAGGGAGTTTGCATTTTCTTTCCTAGAAGTCATGGAGTGAGAGCACTTTGTGTCTCCTGCCGTAAGAAAAACTTCAAAGAAGAAATGGGATACAGGACTATCAGTACACCTTCAGCATCACACCTTACCTTGTCACTAAAATGAGAGACTGTGAGTTCAGCATGTCTAGCCTTCCTTGCTAGCCGGTGTTTCTTTTGTCTGATGACATTCTCTGCAACTAAGTGGAAACACTGGCATCAAAAGTGTTTATGGCACGATACACTAATAATTTTTTAATAAAATAGGCATATTCAATTATACAAGAATGTCTAAGCTTTTTTCTACATTTTTCCTCTAAATTCAACATTCAGATCACTTTTTTGTTGCACTTTAACTCATTAAAGTTCATTTATGTGTAAGTATGATCCAAATCACATGTTATAAAACACACAAGGCATTATATGCATGAATAAAAAAAAATAAAGGTATATCCCCATCTCTGTTAACTCACAAGAAGACTTTACATTCTTGATTCAAGTTATCATACTATTCTGGTTTTCCTCCCAATTCACTGGCTGACCTGCTGAGTCTCCTTCCTAATCCTCCTCTCTTCCCATTCTCTAGACGTTGGCAAGACCTGGACCTCAGGCCTCATGCTTCTTTGCTAACCTATACCCATTCCCTGGGTGATCTCAACAATCTCCATGGCTTTAGACACCATCTCTACATGAATCGTTTTCAGAATTCTATCTTCAGCCTCCATCTTTCTCCCTTCTGCCTATAGAACTCTCTACCTCATTATCCTAATAGGCATCTCATTGACCCAAACTGAACTCTTGATAACTATCTCCCTTCCAAATGTATTCTATCCCCAGTGTTCTCTACCGCAGAAAATGACATTTAATCCATTAACATGTCCCGAATACCCACCAGTTCTTATCACCTGCCCTGCTACTGCCCTATCAAAACCAACGATGAATAGTAATTCCTCTTCTTCAAACAGCCACTAGGTTGCTCATTTAAGAAAAGGCAGTCCAATCTTGTCAATCCCCTGCTTGAAACCTTCCCTGTCACCCAGAATAAAATCCCAGACACCTTGCCATGATCCAGCAATTACTGAGCATAAACTGGCCCCAGCTCCCCATCTAACCACATCTCCTATCACTATCCCCCAGCTCATTCCACTCCAGCCACACAGGCCTCCTTGCTGTTCTTCCACACACCCAGCATGCTCCCCACTCACAGAATTACCAGTCCTTCCCTTGGCCTAGAATGTTCTCCCTGCTTATCTGCATGAATCATTTCCTTACTTGGCTTCTGCTCAAATGTCATCTAAACAGAGCATTTCCCTTCCTATTCATCTAAAACAGCACTTTCCATCATATTCTATCCCTTTATTCTTCTTTATATCTTGTCATAGCACTTATTATTTATGAATATACAATCATAAATAAAAATATTTAAATAAACAAATATCTAAGTTGTATATAAATAAAGCACCCAACATATTACAGATTCATTTGTTTAAAATCTGTCCAGATGTACATTTCAAGAAAAAAAAAGACTTTGCCTATTTCACCCATTGCTGTATCCTCAAGACCTAGCATGTTGCCTGGTAAATAATAGGTACTCAGAAAATATTTATGAATGAATGACCAAGGCCAATCTCTCCCTCTCAATCTCTCTCTGAGTTGCCAATTCAACATATAAAATTTTTTTTTTTTTTTTTTTTTGAGACGGAGTCTCGCTCTGCCGCCCGGGCTAGAGTGCAGTGGCTGGATCTCAGCTCACTGCAAGCTCCGCCTCCCGGGTTCCCGCCATTCTCCTGCCTCAGCCTCCCGCGTAGCTGGGTCAACATATAAAATATTAACTTTCAAAAACACTACCATCTCCTTAGAGAAATACTGAGCCACTGAGCCCCCGAGCCCCCTCCTGCCATCCCTTACCTGAACATCCCCATTGAGAAGAAATGACTTAATTAATGGTGACAGCTAAAGGTACTGAAAATCCATAGTGCCTTGGATCTTTCTCTGGACTCTGTCTTCCCTCAAGCAAAGCAAGGTCTCTTCCTCTGCTCCTACCCCCATGTGGTATGTTCACCTCCAAGAGCCTGGCATGGAGACTTGTTTTTCTCTGGCAATGTATTTTCTGCCAGCCACTAAGTTGTAAAGAAGGTTGCCCGTTCCATGAGGCTGAAGGGGTGTGTGTGCTCTGCCAACCCAGTTTCCTCACCATCTAAGTCAGGAATTGGGCGCAGGGAGCAGAATGACTCGATCTGATCTCAGAGTCAAGCCATACTTCTCAATTCAACTTTGCCAGTAATGAGGCAGATACGATATTAGAATATCTACTTATTCTAAAATATATAGTTGAGGCCACCTGAAAATTCCCAAAGTAGTCATCTCGTTTATGAGATTATATATCATCTTTATGGGGTTTTTCTCCATTTTGTCTGTATTTTACAGGTTTTCTACAATAAAACGTAACACTTTCACCCCAAGATATAGACAGATTCAAAATTCAGAAAAAAGTTTTCAAGAATTTGCCAGTCACTAGCAACTTTATCATGAGCCATTTTCATATCTTTTCTTCCTAAAGCAGTATCATGCCATTTGTATATTCACAATAAAATTTTTTTAAAAAAAAAGTTACTTCAGCCAGGCGTGGTGGCTCACGCCTTTAATGCCAGTACTTTGGGAGGGCAAGGCAGGCAGCTCACTTGAGGTCAGGAGTTTGAGACCAACCTGGCCAACATGGTGAAACTCCGTCTCTACTAAAAATACAAAAATTAGTTGGGTGTGATGGTGGACACCTCCTGTAATCCCAGCTATTCAGGAGGCTGAGGCAGGAGAATCACTTGAACCTGGGAGGTGGAGGTTGCAGTGAACTGAGATCACACCACTGCACTCTAACCTGGGCAACAGAGTGAGACTGTCTCAAAACAAAAAAAAAGAAAAAAAAAGCTACTTTAAAATTTACCAGTTCTGTGGATCATTTTAATAAAATGTAATTTTTAAATTTCATTGAAGAAGCATTTCTAAAATTACAAAAATTTGATTTGGAAATACCTTTTTTTTCTTTGAATATTACATATGCAACTCCCTTGGTTCTTGTCGGATATATCACGTCTTCAACATCTCCACCCTCATTCTTAATGTCTTGGAAGTGGCTCTTTACTAATAGGGCCAATAATTGATCACTAAAAAGGCCAACTGGAAGACCAGCAACTACAGCCGTTCTTTCAGGAGCTTTGGATTCCTTGACATTCAAAACTGATGCCTGTAAGAGAAATAGTAGGTTATTCTTTAAAAATACAAGACTCTACGTAATAAAGGTGACATCACACTTCAGTAGAGAGAATATCTGATTCTATAAAAGTACTGGTGCAGCTGTTTAGATACTTTTTAAAAGGGGTGTAGGGGAGTAAATCCTTGCTTCACACCATATACCAACATAAACTCTGTATGAATTTAAGAGTTAAATGTAAAAATTAAACCTTTCTTTTTTTTTTTTTTTTTTTTTTGAAATGGAGTCCCTGTTACCCAGGCTGGAGTGCAGTGGCGTGATCTCAGCTCACTACAACCTCTGCCTCCTGGGTTCAAGCAATTTTCCTGCCTCAGCCTCTCAAGTAGCTGGGATTGCAGGTGTCCACCACCACACCCAGCTAATTTTTGTATTTTTAGTAGACACAAGGTTTCACCGTGTTGGCCAGGCTGGTCTCAAACTCCTGAGCTCAAGTGATCTGCTGCCTCAGCTGCTCAAAGTGCTGGGATTACAGGCATGAGCCACCACACCCAGCCACCCTTTTTTTCATAAGTTGAAAATACTGGTTAATATTTGTCTGATTTAGGAAGCCCTAAAAATAATGGAAGAAGTTACCATCCTTTTTTTAGTAAGTTGAAAATATTGGTTAATATTTGTCTGATTTAGGAAGGTCTAAAAATAATGGAAGAGGTTACAAAGGAAAAGATCAAAAATATAAATTTAAAAATGTATTAATTAAAAATAAGTCAAACTAACCACAAAATATGGTATTTGGAGGTGGCTATATGTTTTCTTTACATTGTAGAGTCTAAAGTATGTGAGAGACTAAGAAA
>NW_012103343.1:1793933-1795253 GCF_000951045.1 Mandrillus leucophaeus
ACAGGAGAATCACCTGAACCCAGGAGGCGGAGGTTGCAGTGAGCCCAGATCATACCACTGCACTCCAGCCTGGGCAGCAAGAGACTCCGTTTCTAAATAAATAAACAAACAAACAAACAAACAAAGCCCTGGCAATAACATAGGGACTGCAACGGAGTAAATCCTGCCTTCCAGCACATATCTGACATGAAAGTCAGCCATAGCAAATACACACTATTGCAGACCCTGCCACCATGCTGGACACAGAGTATCAACTGCAAGTAAATCCTTCCTTGGGCTCATTCTCTTTGAACTTTTATTATCCAGTTAAGGCTTCTATTTAAATGTTTTAATTTGTCCCTCAGCCTCATTTAGGGAAATGGATTTATAAGCTTCTCCCAATTTTTATACAGTTAGTCCACCCGAGCTCAAACATAAGCTGTCCTAAGTTACCTGGGGTTGGACAGGACAGCTCATGGGCTACAGTAATGGTTAGCAGACCAGAAAGGAATTTGGGGCCCTCAGTCCAGAGGCCTCTCTATTCAATAGGACTCCACTGAAACTATTTCTGACCTACCAGATCAGGAAGACAGTGTAAGCACCCGCACACACACATACACACACATACACACACACACACCACACACACAATGTCCTGTCCATCCCAAGAGCCCCGTAAAATGAAAGTAAAACAATTTTAAAAAGAAGCCCGGGCACGGTGGCTCACACCTGTAATCCTAGCACTTTGGGAGGCCGAGGCGGATGGATCACCTGAGGTCAGGAATTCTAGACCAGCCTGGTCAACGTGGTGAAATGCCGCCTCTACTACAAATAAGCTGGGTGTGGTGGCAGGCGCCTGTAATCCAGATGAAACCCGGTCTCTACCAAAAACACAAAAAATTACCCAGGTGTGGTGGTGCACACCTGTAGTCCCAGCTAGTTACTCCAGAGGTGGAGATAGGAGGATCGGAGGATCGCTTGAGCCCAGGAGCTCGAGGCTGCAGTGAGCCAAGATGGCACCACGGCACTCCAGCCTGGGTGACAGAACAAGGTTCTGTCTAAAAAACAAAAAACAAAAAACAAAAAAAAGCCTGAATGAACACTCCAGAGAGAACCTGATAGCATTTATATCCCAGAGCAAGTTCTCCCCCATTTATGGGATTTGAAGGGGCCCCAGCCTAAAAATCATAAGTACTTGCATGATTTTAAGTAAAGTATGGAATGCAGACTGGGCAAGGTGGCTCACACCTGTAATCCCTGAACTTTGGGAGGCCAAGGCAGGCGGATCACCTGAGGTCAGGAGTTCGAGGACAGCCTGCCAACCTGGTGAAATCCCATCTC
>NW_012103343.1:1796363-1799826 GCF_000951045.1 Mandrillus leucophaeus
GGAGTGCAGTGGTGTGATCTTGGCTCACTGCAACCTCCACCTCCCAGGTTCAAGTGATTCTCCTGCCTCAGCCTCCCGAGTAGCTGGGACTACAGGCACCAGCCACCATGCCCGGCTAATTTTTGTATTTTTAGTAGAGACAGGGGTTTCACCATTTTGGCCAGGCTGGTCTCGAACTCCTGACCTCGTGCTCCACAACCCCCTTGGCCTCTCAAAGTCTTTTTTTTTTTTTTAGACGGAGCCTCGCTCTGTTGTCCAGGCTGGAGTACAATGACACGACCTTGGCTCACTGCAACCTCCGCCTCCTGGGTTCAAGTGATCCTCCTACCTCAGCCTCCCGAGTAGCTGAGACTACAGGTGGGTGCCATCACGCCCGACTAATTTTTGTATTTTCAGTAGAGACTCCTGACCTCACGTGATCCGCCCGCCTTGGCCTCCCAAAGCGCTGGGATTACAGGAGTGAGCCACCGCGCCCGGCAGGGAGATCTTTTTCTGCACTCCAACAATATCAAAGAAAAACATGCAATTAATTTAAACTCAGGAAATCTTACTTCAGTTCCATGCCCTCATTAGTACTAATACTGTATTTCTTTATTTGAATGTCTACATGTAATTTATCTTTAAAATCAAAGAAACTTCTCCCTGAACCAGTATTTTTAGGAGAAAAAAACATAAAGGTGTAAATTTTGTTTGGTAAGAACTAGTTTCTATGAATCATCTAATGAATTAGTACTTCAATGACTTGCCAGTATTTGTCCTTCGTTTCGTAGGTTGGAGAAAGTATGGCTAATACAGATAATTTTACTGAGGTCAGTTATGAATAATGAGGGTTATTAATCTCTTCTACCCACGATTAAGATAAAGAATTGTCCTAGAGAAAGACAGTCCTTTCAAGGACTTTGCAACCAGCAGCTTTTAGCTAAGAGATACTAAGGTGATGGCGCTTTTCCTTGCATCAGTATTGTGTTATATAACAGACTTGGCCATCTTATCAGAAAGCAAAAAGTATATAGAAAAACTTTACTTTTGTAAGTAAGGCATTGGGAAGAAAAAGAAGATTCATTCACTGCATTTGTTTATATTGATTTTCTCAAAATCAGTTGTTCATTTTGAATGACGACGCCTTTACCGCCACCAGGTCAACAAAAACGCACTTGCCTCTCACAATTGCTTTTGCATTTCCGGGACTCTAGCATTTCAGAGCAGGAATTAAAGGCCTTGCCAAGGCTTTTAAGCGATTGATGGAAACAAAACAAAACACAGAGGCTACATTTTGAATTTGCTAACTTTTCTTCCTCACCAGCACTAATAGTAAAAACGTCCTTTGTGTCTCTAGAGGGAAAACTAAGACCACAAAAGACAAGAATTCGCACCAAGGCAGACATAAGACATGAGGATGTCTTCCTGACTTGCGTCCTCGTTCTTGCTAGCCCTTTTCTACAGGCACTGTGGCCTCCATTTCTGGCTAATCAGTCCACTTTTGTTCCCCCCGAGGCGTGGGAGGCCAACAGTTAAGCCCTAATAGCCTGCGAAGCAGCTCCTCGACGAAACGGCTGCGTCCCCGTCGCCTGTGCAGTGGGTGCGGGAGGTGGCAGCCTAGTCCTGCGCTTCTGGAGCGGGCCTACACCGCACCGCCGTATGTGATTTTCAGGAGCACGCAGTGCCGCCACCCGGGAAGTTGCAGCGAGGCTGACCTGAGTTTGCCCGCCGGGGTGGACGGCTCTCCGGGATCCCCAGGGCCCCTCCGCGCGCCGCCCCTTCCCGCGCAGCCCTGCACCCTGGCCCGTCGCGCCCGGTTCCGCGCCCTTCTAGGGGACCATGGCGACGGTGCAGGCACGGACCTGCTCCGCAAAATCCAAAGCAAAAGGAACTTGCCATGGCGGAGGAGAGACGCGCCCTCGGCGGCCGCAGGAAGCCCACAGCCAGCGGAACGCGGGGGATGGGAAGAGGAGCGAGCAGGCAGGTTTTGGTTTCGTTTTTTTGTTCCCGCTCCCTTGGAGGCTACGAAGAAAAGGGCGGCCCTTCCACCCGATCCGGCTGTCTGCTACCTCGTGGCCTGTGGGTGGGAGCTCGGACTCAGGAGTGCTGTTGCCAGCGCCTGCCCAGACGCCCTCCGTATTTTTGCAACTTTTGGAAGCACGCTGGAGAGAGGCCGAGAGGATTCCTCGACAGGAAATTTGGGGATTCTGTGGGTGATGCATCAATGATTGCAATTTTGTTTTTACCCGTTTTGCTAAGCAGCAGCAACAACAGCAGAGTTGATTTAAAAAAAGAAAAAACGCAAAAAGGGAAAACACATAGGAGGTGGTGGCCACTTCCTGTGTTGATACTCGGGGGGCTACGCTTTTCATAACGTCAATCATCTCGTAGTTGCAGAGAGCCCTAGATGTCATGACAGTTTTGAATCGCATGCGTTAGCATGTAAGGGAGTTACATATCTTGCATGCATGCTGTCTTCTGTGTTTATATATTCGATGCCATGAAGTTGAAGGGCATGTGGCTAAAACCTTTTTACTACATGAAACTTTACAACACTTTTAAAAACAATTCAATGTGGTTTATGCGCACTGTAATATTTCTCCAGATAATTGTCCAGAATTTCCCATAGAGAAGGCTTTTGTCCTCATTAGTTGCTGGCCTCAACCTAACCATCTAGGATATTAAACTGCTACCAGAATTTTACATCCAGCTACCTTTACTTTTTAGAACGTATTCTCTATAATGTTATTGATACCAATTTCTACTTCACACAGATGGTTTTTTACAACAGCAAGTAAAGTTTTTCTAGCATCAGTTTTTAAAAGCCCTTCGCTCAGTGAAATCTGAATGTCTTTCCTACACCCTTATTATCTGTCCAGCCATCTTCGCCTTCCCCCACCCCTCACCTGTGCCTTTTCCTCTGTACAACCTACCCCAGTTCCCCGACCCCCACCTCAACCCCCAACCCCGTGTTGGTCACCTTCCCAGCCCAGACCAGGAGCCCCCTTGGACCTCTACCGGGTGCTAAGGACACAGGATGAAAGCGCCAGGTCCCTGCCAACAGAGAGCTCACCACTTTATCCATGCCTTAGTATAGGACCCCTGAATGGCACCTATGGGGACACAGAGAATCTCTGGACAAACTTCAAAATCAAATCAATGAATGCATGAAGAACAAAGGTAGATAGCTAGCAGATATGAAGAAACCCAATCCCACTCCTAAGAAATGGAAATTGAAATAATAAGATACCATTTTTCCACAGCTAGATCTGGAAAACTAAAAAGCGTTAGCCTGAATGTAAGAAAGCATCAGAGTTGCTGCAAGCATAGATAGATGCTAATACGTCTAAAGATTTTTATCAAAATGTAAAGTGCAAAAAAATGTAAAACGCACATATTCTTAGTCTCAGCAATTCTACTTTTAGAACTGAACTTGAAGTTATAGTGCACAAATGGTACTAAGATATTGTATAGAAATTTTATT
>NW_012103343.1:1799876-1803199 GCF_000951045.1 Mandrillus leucophaeus
CATCTAGGATATTAAACTGCTACCAGAATTTTACATCCAGCTACCTTTACTTTTTAGAACGTATTCTCTATAATGTTATTGATACCAATTTCTACTTCACACAGATGGTTTTTTACAACAGCAAGTAAAGTTTTTCTAGCATCAGTTTTTAAAAGCCCTTCGCTCAGTGAAATCTGAATGTCTTTCCTACACCCTTATTATCTGTCCAGCCATCTTCGCCTTCCCCCACCCCTCACCTGTGCCTTTTCCTCTGTACAACCTACCCCAGTTCCCCGACCCCCACCTCAACCCCCAACCCCGTGTTGGTCACCTTCCCAGCCCAGACCAGGAGCCCCCTTGGACCTCTACCGGGTGCTAAGGACACAGGATGAAAGCGCCAGGTCCCTGCCAACAGAGAGCTCACCACTTTATCCATGCCTTAGTATAGGACCCCTGAATGGCACCTATGGGGACACAGAGAATCTCTGGACAAACTTCAAAATCAAATCAATGAATGCATGAAGAACAAAGGTAGATAGCTAGCAGATATGAAGAAACCCAATCCCACTCCTAAGAAATGGAAATTGAAATAATAAGATACCATTTTTCCACAGCTAGATCTGGAAAACTAAAAAGCGTTAGCCTGAATGTAAGAAAGCATCAGAGTTGCTGCAAGCATAGATAGATGCTAATACGTCTAAAGATTTTTATCAAAATGTAAAGTGCAAAAAAATGTAAAACGCACATATTCTTAGTCTCAGCAATTCTACTTTTAGAACTGAACTTGAAGTTATAGTGCACAAATGGTACTAAGATATTGTATAGAAATTTTATTTTATTGCTTGAAATACAGGTAGTAATATTTTTTTATAAACTGGGATCCACCTAGTTTATCATTGAATGGAGCTATTTATTATATGGCTGATGGTATATCAGTAAGGCACAAGGCTATGAAGATTTTAAAACAGAATGAGGAAGGGAGCAGTGGCTCCCACCTGCATTCCCAGAGCTTTGGGAGGCCAAGGTGGGTGGATCACTTTGAGCTCATGAATTCAAGACCAGCTTGAGCAACATGGTGAAACCCGTCTGTACTAAAAATACAAAAATTAGCCGGGCATGGTGGCACACACCTGTAATCTCAGCTACTCGGGAGGCTGAGGCTAGAGAATCCCTTGAACCCTGGAGACAGAGTGAGCCAAGATCACACCACTGTACTCCAGCCTGGGCGACAGAGCAAGACTGTCTCAAGAAGAAAAAAAAAAAGAAAAACAGAATGAGGTAGATCTGTAAGTAATTCCCCAATTTATCTTTTCTTTCCAGATGTATGTATCTAAGTGCCGACTTGAATGTCAAGCAAGCATCTGAAATTTAACAAGTAGAACTCTTCTTCTCCCCTTCTTAATTCCCCCTCAAGAATTGGCAGCACTGTCCACCCATGAGCTCAAGCTCATGACCCAGTCCTTAATTTCTCTTTTCCTCATCCTTCTTTGTATACCCCAACAACAGGCCTTCCAGAGGGACCTAGTATCAGTCCCTCTTTCCAGCTGCATCCCTACCATCCTCATCCAGTCTCCATCCTCTCTAGCTCCTCACTCCAATCTTGCTACCACACCCAGAAGGATCTTTTTAAAATGTAAATCAGATTTGACTTCTGTTTAAGCACGTCATTGTTTTCATTGCTTTCACCTGAGCCACAATGAGCTTGATCCTTTTTTTCTGGCCAGATCTCCTACCACTGCCATGACCCTCTGCTGCAATCACAACAAGCTATCAGCCTGGGAGTTTTCCCTGACCTACGTACTGTGTCCCTGCCTCAATAGCTCCGCCCTGATCTTCACTTGACTGGCTCCTGCTGTCACTTGGGTCTTAGCTACAATAATGTTGGAGGCCGAAAGATTGAGGGTGGTGATCAACTCAGTATACCACTGAAGGCTGTATGAGTAAACAGCAAACTGTTCTCATAAATGCATAATGTTGGCAAACTGACAAACTGAGTATGCCACCCAGAAGGAATGCTGAGGGCAGTCACGCCCCCTCAGTCTTTCAGCTTCCAACACAGTAACCTCTCTTCAGAAAGACTAGCTCTCATCACCCAGTCTATCTTCCTTGTTAATCATTATTCCATCACCCCATAATACCATCTTAATAGCCCTGGCCCCTTTCTGAAAATATCTTTATATATTTGCTCATATTGAATGTCTTTCTTGCTTTCCCTAACTCGTAACTGAAGTCTCCATTCTCTTCCAGAAAATGATGAGAGGTCTAGGATTAGAGTTGGGAATTCAGGTCAACCTGTCTGTGCCATCGAACATGACCTAGAGTAACCTTTAATCATATATGTGCCAAACTATTCCAACACCCTTGAAGAAAGAGGACTCCAAATGTGGCCAAATTATTTTAGCAGCATATTACTAACTAGAACTGCATCAAAGAAAATCTTTTAACATCTTATAGCCCTGATTATAAGGCCTCTTGCCTCACTGTACTTTTCTGTCTTGAAGCTTTAATAAAATCAAATTGGAGGACCTGACGCGGTGGCTCATGCCTGTAATCCCAGCACTTTGGAAGGCCGAGGTGGACAGATAACGAGGTCAAGAGATCGAGACCATCCTGGCTAACACGGTGAAACCTCGTCTCTACTAAAAATACAAAAAAATTAGCCGGGCGAGTTGGCACACCCCTGTAGTCCCAGCTATTCAGGAGGCTGAGGCAGAAGAATCACTTGAACCCGGGAGGTAGAGGTTGCAGTGAGCCGAGATTGTGCCACTGCAACCAGCCTGGGCGACAGAGTGAGACTCCGTCTCTAAAGAAATAAATAAATAAAATCAACATTTCCCTGAACATTTTTCATTTGTGATACCAAAAAACTAAAGCAAAACCCATTACAGGATGTTTCACCTGTATCTTGGTAATTACTTATTTTCATAAAACCCTGGGATGTGTTATGAAAATTTCCAAAAATAGAATAAAGAAAACACGTTTAGGTAAGTCGGATTCAGTGCTGAAATGGAGCAATGAGGTAGTCCTTGGTTACACTGTTAGTGAAAGTACAAACCAATGCCTACCTTTCTAGTAAGCAATTCTGGCCTCACTTAACAAGATCCTTAAAAGAGTTTTTCATCCTTCTGCCTTTCAACCTAGTAATTATCACCTTGAAGTAAGGTCAGAACTGCAGAAAATGACTTATGTACCAAGACATATAAGGACTTATGTACATCAGAATATTTATAAGTGTGAAGAAATTAGAAACAACCTCATTCCCAACAATAAGGAAGCAACAAATAGCATAGGATATATGGGTATATTTACAGCATTAAATGTGATGTGGTTAGGGGGGAAAAAAA
>NW_012103343.1:1804194-1821045 GCF_000951045.1 Mandrillus leucophaeus
TATCAGTCCCTCTTTCCAGCTGCATCCCTACCATCCTCATCCAGTCTCCATCCTCTCTAGCTCCTCACTCCAATCTTGCTACCACACCCAGAAGGATCTTTTTAAAATGTAAATCAGATTTGACTTCTGTTTAAGCACGTCATTGTTTTCATTGCTTTCACCTGAGCCACAATGACCTTGATCCTTTTTTTCTGGCCAGATCTCCTACCACTGCCATGACCCTCTGCTGCAATCACAACAAGCTATCAGCCTGGGAGTTTTCCCTGACCTACGTACTGTGTCCCTGCCTCAATAGCTCCGCCCTGATCTTCACTTGACTGGCTCCTGCTGTCACTTGGGTCTTAGCTACAATAATGTTGGAGGCCGAAAGATTGAGGGTGGTGATCAACTCAGTATACCACTGAAGGCTGTATGAGTAAACAGCAAACTGTTCTCATAAATGCATAATGTTGGCAAACTGACAAACTGAGTATGCCACCCAGAAGGAATGCTGAGGGCAGTCACGCCCCCTCAGTCTTTCAGCTTCCAACACAGTAACCTCTCTTCAGAAAGACTAGCTCTCATCACCCAGTCTATCTTCCTTGTTAATCATTATTCCATCACCCCATAATACCATCTTAATAGCCCTGGCCCCTTTCTGAAAATATCTTTATATATTTGCTCATATTGAATGTCTTTCTTGCTTTCCCTAACTCGTAACTGAAGTCTCCATTCTCTTCCAGAAAATGATGAGAGGTCTAGGATTAGAGTTGGGAATTCAGGTCAACCTGTCTGTGCCATCGAACATGACCTAGAGTAACCTTTAATCATATATGTGCCAAACTATTCCAACACCCTTGAAGAAAGAGGACTCCAAATGTGGCCAAATTATTTTAGCAGCATATTACTAACTAGAACTGCATCAAAGAAAATCTTTTAACATCTTATAGCCCTGATTATAAGGCCTCTTGCCTCACTGTACTTTTCTGTCTTGAAGCTTTAATAAAATCAAATTGGAGGACCTGACGCGGTGGCTCATGCCTGTAATCCCAGCACTTTGGAAGGCCGAGGTGGACAGATAACGAGGTCAAGAGATCGAGACCATCCTGGCTAACACGGTGAAACCTCGTCTCTACTAAAAATACAAAAAAATTAGCCGGGCGAGTTGGCACACCCCTGTAGTCCCAGCTATTCAGGAGGCTGAGGCAGAAGAATCACTTGAACCCGGGAGGTAGAGGTTGCAGTGAGCCGAGATTGTGCCACTGCAACCAGCCTGGGCGACAGAGTGAGACTCCGTCTCTAAAGAAATAAATAAATAAAATCAACATTTCCCTGAACATTTTTCATTTGTGATACCAAAAAACTAAAGCAAAACCCATTACAGGATGTTTCACCTGTATCTTGGTAATTACTTATTTTCATAAAACCCTGGGATGTGTTATGAAAATTTCCAAAAATAGAATAAAGAAAACACGTTTAGGTAAGTCGGATTCAGTGCTGAAATGGAGCAATGAGGTAGTCCTTGGTTACACTGTTAGTGAAAGTACAAACCAATGCCTACCTTTCTAGTAAGCAATTCTGGCCTCACTTAACAAGATCCTTAAAAGAGTTTTTCATCCTTCTGCCTTTCAACCTAGTAATTATCACCTTGAAGTAAGGTCAGAACTGCAGAAAATGACTTATGTACCAAGACATATAAGGACTTATGTACATCAGAATATTTATAAGTGTGAAGAAATTAGAAACAACCTCATTCCCAACAATAAGGAAGCAACAAATAGCATAGGATATATGGGTATATTTACAGCATTAAATGTGATGTGGTTAGGGGGGAAAAAAAAGAATGGAAAGGAGAACACAAAAATATTCACCATTATCTCTGGAGATGTACTTTTGGCGATTCTTATTATCTCCATTATACTATGTGTATTTTTCAAGATTGAGCATCTTTTCTTTTTTAATACCAAGCAGGTATCATTAATGCTATTCTCCATACAGTTTTGGCTTTCTGCCTTCCAACCATATGGTAAGAATGAACATCCAGGCTCCTTTATGGTTGGGTAGGTCCATATGCTTAGTTCTGAGTTGTGAGTGGAAGTGACAAGTATCATTTCTGGGCCAAAAATTTAATTACCAGTTAAAGACCCTGCAAAGCTCTTTTCTTCCTCTGGCATGACATCTAGCAGTAGTAGAGATGGTGGCTGCCATGAGCTCGGGTCCTTAAGTGTTTACCATGAGCAGAGCTCTTTTTGTTGAACCATCAATGGCCATGTAGCTTGAGGAAGGAATAAATGTGTGGTGTTTTAAGTCTCTGAAATTTAAAAAGATTTAACATTTAAAAATTTTAAATTTTAAACATTTTCACATCAGCATCACATAGCCTATTCTGATTGATACAGAAATTGGTATTCTGAAGTAGAGTACTACTATGGCCAAGAGAAAAACACACAATCCAAACACTACTTGAAATACATGGCTTTGGCTTAGAGGCCAAGTGGCAGGTAATAAGAGAATAGACATCAGAGATTAGAAGGAGGTGACCCACATTATGTAGTATAAAAGTACTGTGTAAAACTGTCATGTGATAGCTTGGAAAGCAGATAATGTACCTAATTAGTTTGTGGTTTTGGGAGGTTTTTTTTTTTTAAGTATGGGAAGCAGAAAGTTACTAGCATTTGTCTGTTATCATTGAGTGCATTTAACAAAGTAATACAAGAAAGAAATGACTTCAGACAAGAACTGACCGGTTTGAAAGCAGGAATGAAAGGGAATAGAGAAAATCCAGAAATGTGAACTTCCAACTTATGGGGTTGGAAGAAACATTTCTCATTCCCAAATAATAAACGATAAAACCAAGAAACCTGTTGAATAACAAAGACTGATTAGAACTCCGGTTTATGGCGGGGATCAAATCAAGGTGTAAATCTCTAGATTAAGATCTCTCAGAGTGAAAACACCAATTAAGGTTGTGGAATACAGTAAACCCTTTCAATGGGACAAAATAGCTCAAGGAAATGAAAGCAAAAGTGTGGCCTGATAGACCCAAAGTATTTGTAATTAAATGAGGAGAGTGAAAGAAGCATGAGGCTAAGAAAGCAGAGAATAGTAGCAACTCTAAAAAGTAAGTCTAGAAAAGAACTGTGGATGTGTAAGCTTGCCGGAATAAAATAGACAAGATGCCTATTGAGTTTTTCCATTTTACCAGCTAAATAACCACTACTCCAGACTAAAGAGAACATGACTGTTCAAAACTTTAATAATTTTGGTCACAAGCATTGATCATAGGAAGTGCACTAGGGAAGCTTTTCAGATTCCAAGAAGAGATTTCAAATGCCCATTCTAGGTATGGCCAAGAAGAATAATGGAAAAAGGAAGAATGTTCAACTGGGAGGCGGAGGTTACAGTGAGCTGAGATCACACCACTGCACTCCAGCCTGGGTGACAGAGTGAGAATCCACGTCAAAAAAAAAAAGAAGAAGAAGAATGTTCAAGAGCCATAAGGACAATGAGCAGGAGAATTCTTAGAGAATGGAATCAGAACCTAATCCAAATTCCACACCCTTGGAGTATGGAGCACACATCTACTGAATGGGATTTCAGAATTGCTTTGGCCCAGTGACTGCTGTGTGTCTCCCATTCTTTCCCCTTCCAAGTGTAAGAGTTTATTGCAATTATCTTATTCAAGTTCCACTACTCTATATTGGATGCGTGGGGGTCTCTGCATAAAGAGGAGTAACATTCAGATCTGATGTAGAGCACTTAGGATTCATGCACTTTGAATTTAATATCACGATTGGATGGAACTTTTTGCTTTTTGTTTTGCTTCCTTAAGGATGAGATGACTTTGAGTGTATTTTGTGTGAGAAGAGGAATGAACTAAATATTGGTGGTAAGACAGGTAGGACAGGTAGGATATGCTGGTTATTATTCTGGCTCAGAGATATCTGGTTCTCCTAACTTTTGAAAAGACAGAATTTCCCAGTCATCAAATATATATTTAGATTTAAAAGAGAGATATATAAGCATATATATGTATATATTTACATTTTAAATAGAGATAGGGTGTCACTATATTGCCCAGGCTGGTCTCGAACTCCTGGCCTCAAGTGATCCTCCTATTTTGCCCTCCCAAAGTGCTGGGATTACACAGATGAGCCACCGTGCCCAGCCCAAGTCCCTCCTATTTGAATAGGGCCTTGTGACTATTTCTGACCAACGAGATGTGAGAAGAAATGACAAGAAGCACTTCTGGGTCATAGCATTTAGTTGCTAATACAAGACTTTCCAGATTTCATGTTTCCTCCCTCTCCTCCACCTCCATGATTCTTGTCTCAAGATGGAGTCTCTAAGTGATGAGGATAAACACAGTCCCCCTGCCAACCTGTGCTGGATAGTCAGCACGGGTAAGAATTGTTTAGGCCCATGAGGCTTGGCAGGTTGTTTGTTACCATGGCATTACCTAGCCCGTCCTCCCTGATAAATCAACAAACAGCAAGAGGAACTTGTAATTCCACATATGTATCTATCTGACTTATCGTATTGGCAATATCTGGAGTTAGCTCATCTCGGACATACATGTGAAGGCCCCTTTCTTAATATTCAGTATATTAAATAGTCAATATGTACTTTTGGTAAGTTTTCAAAGACAGCTGTCCTTCTGTAAAATCTCTAAAACTCTAGGAATAAGCAGGAGAGCCAATACTTGTTTTCTGACATCCAGCCAGACTGCTCTTGGGTGAGGGGGAAAGGAATCCAAAGGAAAAGTATCATTTCCTAAGCTAGAAATGTTCATCAAAAAACACATACGAAAATTTAGAATTGAATTATCAATTTTACTGCCTGAAGTGGCCCCCCCAAAAAACAAAAGTGACTATTTCAACTTTGTCCTAAATAAATATTAACATAAAATTCTTCCTGGTAGGCAATCTGCCACAGACTATCAACAATGTCTTCTGTGCCTATGAAACTGGCACAATGGAAATTAAAAAGGTACTTTAAAGTTTTCTTCTTACTATTTTTGAGAGCTTTAAATAGTCATTCTATTTTAAAAAAATAATAGACATGAGGGATTTGTTTAAATGGTAAACATGAAGATTTATAAATTGTAGTTTTTAGGCACCATCTCTCATTCCTTAAAGGTGAAAATCAGTACTCCTGAGAATAATATAACTCTAAAAACTAAAAATGAAACATCAGAAGCAAAACTCGAGCTTTTCCTTTTGTTTGTTTTAGATGCCAGGCAGCATTCAATAGGTTTAGAACCTTTTCTGAAAGCCTTTCATTTCTGCCAGCGTTTTAATATGAATTTAATTCTGCTGCCAGCTCTTCATGAAACCTACCATGTCAGAATAGAAGTTGTCCAAAGGTTCTTTTTTTCCTTTTCTTTTTCTTTTTTTTTTTTTTTTTGTTTGAGACAGAGTCTCTCTGCAACACCCAGGATGGAGTGTAATGGCGCCATCTCAGCTCACTACAACCTCCGCCTCCCAGGTTCAAGCAATTCTGCCTCAGCCTCCCAAGTAGCTGGGATTACAGGTGCCCACCACCATGTCCAGCTAATTTTTGTATTTTTAGTAGAGACGGGGTTTCACCATGTTGGCCAGGCTGGTTTCAAACTCCTGACCTCAAGTGATCCGCCCACCTCAGCCTCCTAAAGTGCTGGTGGCGTGAGCCACCGCATCCGGCCTAAAAGTTCTTTACCAAAAAGACTTTTACCTTCTCTGAATAGGAATCTTTAATTTTATCATTAAAGTTTCTGCAAGTTTTTAAAAACAGTGAGATGCTAGTAAACTGGGTCTCTTTCCAACTAAACCTTAAGCCCTTGGAGGGCAGGTACTGTGTTTTTACCTCCAGGCATTCCCCAGCATCGAGCATGATGAGTGATGAGTCACTAACTTTGTATTTACCTCTCTCTCCATGCCAAGGTTTTCAAACTCTTATACCAACTGTTTCCATTGTAAGTGCAAAAGAAAGAAAAAGCTAGTCCTTTACGAGCTCTATTTGGAGAGGGGATGGCTTGGAAGGAATCAAGGGACACATGGCACTTGAGTGAACAAAAATTCAAGAAAAAGACCATGCTCAGCTCTGAGAACCTTTAGAGTGGTGGAGTGAAACACTACACACAGTGGGAAATTGTTGCTCTTGGAGTCCTTCGAATCTTCAGTTGAGTTTACAGGAATCACAAACTGCTGAATGTAACTGCCTTTGTTTTGGAAAATGTTAAGAGTCAAGTCTGCATATTGGTGGGCATGGGGCCACAACTGAATTGGCCCACAAGACCATAACAGGATAAGCCAGCACTAGCAGGGGACATCTGAATCACTTAAGGTTGATTTCAGCAGACATGGCACCAATACACATAATCTATAAACAAAACCTTTTATTACAGTGCATTTATTGTAATTGAAAACATGCAGCAAGCACCATTTGAAACAACGAAGATTCAGACACATGGAAATAAGTTTTGTATCTAAAAATAAATGGATGATAAAAATTAAAGTTTTCATTTTTTTAAGGGAAAGCATATTTATTTTTGTCAAACATTTACAGTAATCTGCGTTAAAAAGCTATAGTTTTCATGATTCTGTTAAGTCTATTCTTCAAAGTATGCTATGTGAGGTTGATCTAGAGAACACTTGACCACATCTACTTCTCCACCTCCATTCTTTGCCCGTTGAAAGTGAATGTTAATTAAATCCTCCACACTTTCTTCATCCATTTGAATGCCTTCCATTCCTGTCAGAAGCACTGTCCTCTTAGATGTTCCTGAAAATATCTAAATAGGAAAAACAATGATAAATAGAAAGATTTCTGAGAGCTTTGAATTACAAAACTTTACATTCATAATCTGCTTAATATTTTGTACTTTATCTTAGAAGAGACAAGAAATCTTAGGAAGATTTTCCAAGCAAGAGAATATCCAAGTCAGATCTGAGTTTTAGAAAGAGAACTCTGATGGCATTATGGAACATAGAGGAAAGGGGGGAAGCTCTGGGGACAGTTTTAGAAAAAGAACTCTGGTGGCATTATGGAACATAGAGGAAAGGAGGGATGCTCTGGGAACAGAAAGACCAGGTAAAGAGGTAGTCAGAAGCGGAGCTGGCAAGATTTAGTGACCAAATGAATGTTGGAGGTGAAGCAAACTG
Organism: Mandrillus leucophaeus; assembly: GCF_000951045.1. Lineage (NCBI taxonomy): Eukaryota > Metazoa > Chordata > Mammalia > Primates > Cercopithecidae > Mandrillus > Mandrillus leucophaeus. The sequence goes on from NW_012103343.1 coordinate 1,811,316, forward strand.
AAGAGTTAAGTGAGTTCTAGCTTTTAAGTCAGTGGACTAGGTAGATGGTGGTACCATTGGATACCTGAGAAGGAAGAGGAAAAGGCAGCAGGTCTGGGATACAGATACTGAGTTCAGAGGAAGTAGGCAGGAATTCTTTCTCATGCTCACTGACAGCAGACACATGAGAGAAATGCAGCTATGTCTCCATGTACAAAAATAAAAATTGTGCCATTATCTGAGTAATTGCAGTTTTTTAAATTGTATACTAAAGTACAGTTTTGCATTAAAACACTCCTTCAAAAGACAAACTCATTTTGCACTAAGCAAAAATGAAGTAAAGAAACCATTTGGCTATCCCTCATTGATAAGATTAATATAGTAACAGACTCACAACAACTTTATTTTTTGTGGGGTGGGTTTGGGCAGTAAGTTCTCAAAATGAGAGAAAAGAGATGACTTTACCTGATACTTTCTCAAGTGTATTTCTGTGTATGGAGAAACAGTAACTCTATGGCAGGTTTGATTTATATAAAGAGGATATTCTTTCTTTTTCAAAATCTTGTCAGCAACTAAAAGCAAAGCAAAAACAATATTTGTCTCTTTTATATCATAAACATTTTTAACCAAAGTTAAAACTTCCTTCAAAAAGAACACTATTACAGTAAATACTGAGTTAAAAGATTAATTTTTAAGAAATTCTAAAACCCACTTTGAAGACTTCACAGTACATAATTTTGAAAACTACAAGACCAAACAATAATGAGGTTTAAAGGCTTCATTCCATCTTGAATTATTCACTGCAGTCAATCAATGCACAAAGGGTTGCAATGTCCTCAGACAGATCTACTTTGAGCTACAAAAAATACGATAGTTTTTTGCAGAAAGTAACCCACTCATCTAACAAGACTGGAATGTTTCCCAGTTTCTCAAAAGCTATAAGTGAAAACTATGATTAGAATACTATTAAAAAAATATTTTTTTCAATATATTCAATAAACTTAAGTAATGATGTTAACCAAAGCAGGGAGGGGACTCAATGTCATCTAGAAAAGCTGAAAGGAAATAAAAATTCATCAGTTTTCTACAACACAAAGAATAGTCTATTTTTTAGCAGTATTTTTGTCTCCTAGAGGGATGAAAGGATGTGTATCAAGACTGTAACGTGTAACAGAAACAGTTCTTAGGAATATCCAACCATCTTTTTTATGACTTTTCTCACTCATCTACCTTGGATCAATCAGCAATACGGTACGATGATTAAGAGTGTAGGCCCTTATTGGCGAGGATATGGAGAAATTGCAACCCTGAGGCATTGCTGGTAGGAATGTAAAATGGTACAGCCACTGTGGAAAACAGTATGACAGTTCCCCAAAATATTAAAATAGAACATGATATGATCCAGCAATTCAACTTCAGGGTATATACCCGAAATAACTGAAAGCAGGGACTCGGGCAGATACTTGCTCATTAATGCTCAGAGCAGTATTTTTCACAATAGGCCAATAGGCAAAAGGTGGAAGTAACCCAAGTGTCCCCCAACAGATGAATAGATAAACAAAATGGATATATAAAATACACACACACACACACACACACACACACGGAGAATATTATTCAGCCTTTAAAAAGGATGAAATTCTGATACCTACCACAACATGGATGGACCCTGATAACATTATGCTAACCAAAATAAGACAGACATGAAACGGACAAATATTGTATAATTCCACTCGAGTGAGGTACCTAGAATGGGCAAATTCATAGCAACAGAAAGTAGAATGGTGGTTACCAGGGGCTAGAAGAAGAAGTAATGGAGAATTATTGTTAAATGGGTACAGAGTTTCAGTTTGGGGTGATTAAAAAGTTCTAGAGATGGATAGTGGTGATGGCTGTACAACATTGTGAATGTACTTAGTACCTTTGAATTGTATATTTAAAAATTCTTAAAATGGTAAATTTTATGTTATATATATTTTATCACAGTTTAAAAAAAAAAAAAAAAAAGAGTACAGGTCCTGAGTCAAATAGTCCAGCTTCAGTCCTAGCTCTGCTACTTATGAGCTATGTGGCCTTGGACATGTTGCTTGACTTCTTAAAGTCTCAGTTTCCTTTTCTGTAAAATAAGCATAATTACAGTAACTACCCTGTAGATTATTGTGATGAGTCAGTAAGACACAGTTTATGAAGTATCTGGAATATTTATCTCCAGAATACCTTCATATCCTTCAGTAGTTACCTATAGGATCACCTATAACCTGCAAAAGTATTCTTCCCCGTCTGGCTAGATGTAACCTCTAGGAGAGCATCCCCAGATGGACACAGGTTCCATAGCTAGTACTATCTCTCACAGTAGAGTTATAAATTGCATTCTAGTTTATTTTATTTTATTTTATTTGGTTTTTTTTTTTTTTTCAGACCGAGTCTCGCTCTGTCACCCAGACTAGAGTACAGTGATGCAATCTCGGCTCTCTGCAACCTCTGCCCCTCAGGTTCAAGCAATTCTCCTGCCTCAGCCCCCCAAGTAGTTGGGACTATAGGGGTGGGACAGCACATCGGCTAATTTTTGTATTTTTAGTGGAGACGGGGTCTCACGATGTTGGCCAGACTGGTCTTGAACTCCTGGCCTCAAGGGATCCACCCGCCTCAGCTTCCCAAAGTGCTGGGATTACAGGCGTGAGCTACTGCGCCTGGTCAGATTTTTTAAAATCCAAGATACAGACAAACTAACAGCAAATAGGCTAAATGAATATAGGAATTTGGCAAATTAAAATCTGGATGCTTGACTATGGAAATTTCCACCAAGTTACTGTTAATTTTCAAGACAACATATTATGGTAGCCCTCAAGACCCCTTCCTTTTGTAGCTCTCCCTAACACATCCCACCAGGATGTCCTAAACATCATCCAAAAGCTCAGGTCAAAAATGCACATTGGGCAGGGAGCAGTGGTTCACGTTTGTAATCTTAGCACTTTGGGAAGCCAAGGCGGGTGTATCACTTGAAGTCAGGAGTTTGACACCAGGCTGACCAACATGGTGAAACCCCGTCTCTACCAAAAATACAAAAATTAGTCAGGCATGGTGGCATGCACTTGTAATTCCAGCTACTCGGGAGGCTGAGGTGGGAGAATTGCTTGAACCAGGGAAGCGGACGTTGCAGTGAGCTCCGATAGTACCACTGCACTCTAGCCTGGGCAACAGAGCAAGACTCTGTCTCACACACACACACACAAAAAAAAGCATATTGATATTGTTTTAATGTGTCCAAAGAAAGACCTGGAAAGACACCGAAATAACCATAATGAACTAAATAGTAGGAGAAAAGGAAGTTTGAGAAAATGTCTTTTTTTTTTTTTTTTTTTTTTTTTGAGACGGAGGCTCACTCTGTCACCCAAGCTAGAGTGCAATGGTGCAATCTCGGTTCACTGCAACCTCCACCTCCCGGATTCAAGCTGTTCTCCTGCCTCAGCCACCCAAGTAGCTGGGATTACAGGCGAGCGCCACCACACCGGCTAATTTTTTTGTATTTTTAGTAGAGACGGGGTTTCACCATGTTAGTCAGGCTGGTCTCAAACTCCTGACCTCATGATCTGCCTGCCTCGGCCTCCCAAAGTGCTGGGATTACAGGCATGAGCCACTGGGCCCGGCTGAAATGTCTCATTTTTACTAAATGTGTGTTCTGTATTATTTCACCCTCTTTAAAAAAGCATGTATTACTTTGTCATGAAAAAATCTAATCCATCAATTTTCTTTTTTAATTTTGTTTTTTGAGACAGTGTCTCACTCTGTCTCCCAGGCTGTAATGCAGTGGTGCAATCACAGGTCACTGCAGCCTCGACCTCCTGGGCTCAAGTAATCCTCCCTCTTCAGCCTCCTGAGTAGCTGGGACCACAGGCATGCACCACTATGCCTGGCTATCTTGGCTCACTGCAACCTCCACCTCCCGGGTTCAAGCGATTCTCCCTGCCTCAGCCTCCCGAGTAGCTGGAATTACTGGCACCCGCCACCATGCCCAGCTCATTTTTGTCGTTTTAGTTGAGATGGGGTTTCGCCATGTTGGACAAGCTGGTGTCGAATTCCTGACCTCAAGTGATCTGCCTGCCTCGGTCTCCCAAAGTGCTGGGATTACAGGGTGAGCCACTGCACCCTGCCTATCTGCAGCAATATTATTGTTCCTAGCACTGTCCCTAGAAATAATTTCCTACACTCTACTATTTTATAAGATGTTTTAAAATCCCCAATTATCATGCTAATACATTCCAAATAGAAGTAGTAGAATAGGAATACTTTCAGAAACAACAGAACATGACTGAAATGGCAGAGCGTCTGTTAACCTTCTACACCCTTGAGTACCTCCAGTCTCCACGAACGTGATGACCGCACTCCCGGACTGTCTGTCATAGTCCACGTGGTCCACCTCTCCACCTCCATTTCGGGACTTACAAAAGCTCAGCTCTAGTTTGTCTCTCATCTGATCTTCAGGCAGTGTGTCAGGAATTTCAGTAACATTGATTTTCATTTTAGAAACTTCTACATAAACCTGGAAAATGATTTGATGTTCAGAAATATGGATAAGAGAAGTGCCTATGATGAACAGAAATCCAAAAAATTTTAATCATCCTGTTACCTGGAATCTGACTCCTGAGTTTAATGGGACAGGCTTGGCCGTAACCTCCAGATTTACATCTTTTATCCGCACCTGATGTTTACTCATGCTTACCACATTTTGGGCAACTGAAAAATAATTCGGGAAGGAAGTATTAATTTCCAATATTTTAAGAATTGTTATGCTTTTGGTTTAAGAACAAATTATCCTGAATATTTTTAATTTTCTTTAATATTAAAGAGTCTAATTTAAAAAATTTGGCAGGGGGTGGTTCCAAGTGATAATGGTCTTGCCACCAAAATAGAATATATATTTTGGGGGGTCAGGGAGAAGGGGGACCGGATCTCACTCTGTCACTGAGGCTGGAATGCAGTGGTGTGATCATAGCCCACTGTAACTTCAAACTCCTGGGCTCAAGAGATCCTCCCACCTCAGCTGCCAGAATAGCTAGGATTACAGATACATGCCACCACGCCTAGCTAATTTTTTAAACTTTTTGTAGAGACGAGGTCTCGCTTTGTTGCCCAGGCTGCCCTGGAACTCTTGGACTCAAGTGATCCTCCCACAGCAGACTCCCAAAGTACTGAGATTACAGGCATGAGTCACTGCTCTTGGTTCCAAAGTAGAATATATTAATGTCAAAGTACATCAGCAAAATCACAATGTAGAAGTTCTCAAGTTCTAGATTCACCTCATAAGATGAATCTTTTATCTCTTAAGAGATAAGCCTAACGATCTTCCAGAATTCATATATTACTTCAGCTCAGCCACATACCCTTCCTTCCACTGTTAACCATTACCAGAGGATTCCTCTAGTACATTAATGCACAGCCAGAAATTCTCCCATGTTCAGTAAGCTGGGAAAACTTTCATGGCTAAGTGTCATTTGTACAATTAGTCTTGATTTTACTTAACCTTATCATTTGTTACTCCTTCATGTTACAAGCACTAGAGCAATATATATTCATTTTCTTTGTCTCCTCAAAGATTACATGTTAAAGACTACATAGGCTGGAATATCAAAGAGTGAGTCTTTTTTTCTGTCATACTTAATGATGAATTTCACTTTTGCAAAAATACTCTTGAAATCATTCTTTAAAAAGTTGATAGTCCTGCTATATTGATCACAAAGCCGTCAAGTCTAATTTACCTATGCAAATGGGAGCAGTTTAGTAAAATGCTAAAAGTCACTAGCACTCCAAAAAGCAACTCTATGTCAATTAAAAATGTGAGTGGGCATTTATTTTTAATTGTGTGGCATGAGTTTATAACACTTCACTTGTTGATATTTGGGACTGCTATTCCAATGTATCATGAAAATAAGTGACATTCACTCTCTGTCTTATAAAATCTCATATGTGTTTATGACAACCAGACCAGATGGCACCACATCACAGCTGGAGGAAGAGAAAAAAAGGGCCAGAAGGCAGGGCTTTGGCCATGTGGGAATTCAACTCAATGTACCAAAATATGACTCTATAACTTGGATGATGGTTTTTTGTTATTTTGTGTTTTTGTGTTTTTTTGCTAATGACAACAGACAGTAACAGAAAATATCGATGAGTAATACTCAGATGATCCTCTTTCCCTCCCACTCCTCCGCAAACCCCCAACATCTGGTGATCTGATGCAGCTGAGAGGGACCTCTTGTGTTTCAACTTTTGTGACTCTGACAATCAAGAGCCAACTCCTACTTAATTGTGTTTCAAACCTATTGCTGTCCCAGGAGATCGGGAGCTCAGAGCCTCGTCAAGGGTAGAAGCAATGATGTAGGTGCTTCTTTAGAGAATTCCATTTCCAACATTCCCAGGAAATTGCTGTGCAGAAACCCTGCCTCCCAAATCGTCATTGATATCTATCTTTTAGTTATATCCCATTTACCAGGGACAGTCACCAATATGAGTCCTGAACTCCTCTTCTACCTGTAGCAGTAGCTCCAGGGTGAAGGAAAACACACTGGCAATGTATGTCTTCTACATGCAGATACTGACCTGCTGGACATTTATTTTCAGGCTACAGTGGTGCACCAGTTGTCAGGAAACATGGGTTATAGACTGTCAGAAAATGAGCACTGGAAGGGCTGGGAACACCATCTGGTTCCTCACCACATAACTTAATAAAAGAACAAAGGCCTGGGCTGGTGGCCTACCGAGAGAAATACTGGCCCAGTGGAAGTACATGAACTCTCAGGGTTTGGCTCTCAGCTCTGCAATTAACTGTAAAGACTTTAACCAAGTTACTTACCTTCTTTAAGTTTCTGTTTCCTTATCTGAAAAAGTCCTAACATGTAGCAGTAATAACAACTACCATTCATTAAGTTTGTATTAAGTGTCCGACATTGTGTGAAGTATTTTATCAACATTTCTCATTTAATACTCAAAGCAGCCTCATGAAGTAGGAACTACCATGAAGCACCTGTATAAAACGCTGAGGTTTATAAAGAACCCATCCCAAATCATGCTTCTAGGAAGGGACAAGGCTGGCACTCAAAGCCAGATCCTCCCCATTCAGGAACCCCCAGCTCTGACTAGGGGCCCTCACCATGGCAGACTTAGCAAACATCAGGTCTCATCCGAAATCTCTAACTCCCAGGCTCTTTCCATTCGTCGGCTATGTGCCCTTAGGTAAATCACTTAAACATCCTCAGAATCTGTTTTCTGGGCTCTGCCATGTCTATATTTAAAGTACACAATAATAACTATCCTATCCTCCTACATTTATGGAATTGTGTGAATATAAGATGTGATAATGTTTCTGAGAACTGTACAAGCTCTACTACCTTGATATATTACTATCATTATTTGGAGGTAGCATGTGGAGTAGAAAGAGGCTAGTATTGGACATCATCATAACACCTGGATTTAAGTCCCACAGTCATGGCTTTCTGAATAAGAGATCATATTCAAGGCACTTGTCTCAGAGTCAGTTTTCTCATCTGTAAAATGGGAATAATCATACCTGTCTCCGAATGTCACTATGAGGATAAGAAATAATATAAGCAAAGTAATATTAGCGAAGTAATAGCTAAATGTCTATGACAGTGCTTTCCAAATAACATCGTCATATTTTTTAACATTAGTCATACCTTCTTCTTTTTCAAAGGTGATAAGTGCTTGTCCCTTTTGTAGCTCATAAGGAACTTTCGAGCTCACTTGAAATGAAAAGGAGATATTTGACAACTGGCTGTCATTCTCAGGAGTTTCAACTGATAAGAGTTTCATCTTTGTTTCAGGAATATCCTCTTTAATCTAATCCCAATGAAAATGTTTGATTAAAATCAAGACAAGAAATAACTTAAGTTCTTCTAATGATAATGTAATTTGGTCAACCAATAATTCATTCCCCACTGATTTTAGAACCTTATAGAATATTGAGTATGGTCTTACTTAACATCTTTAGTAATTGCTTTTTCCCATGTAAGTACTCAGTAAAGTAATCAAATGCTGATCTTTTAATATCATTTCACAGATGAAATTAAAAATACATAATCCTCTCACTTTTTTCTAATCAATGTTTAAACTGTCAATATTGTATGGTGTTCAATTCTAAAGCCTACATCATTCATGTAAATAAGGAATTTTTAAACAAGTGTCAATAACAGACTATCTCAAAAGGAAGTCATTAGATAGCATGTTCAATTTTGCTGCAAAGTATGAAATATAGTGTTGGGTATAATATGGTATTTCAAATCCAGATAATTTCATCCAAAAAGAAAGACTCCAGAATTAGATAATTTTATTTATTTATTTATTTATTTAGAGACAAAGTCTCACTCTGTTGCCAGGCTGGAGTACAGTGGTGTGATCTCGGTTCACTGCAACCTCCATCTCCCAGGTTCAAGCAATTTTCCTGCCTCAGTCTCCCAAGTAGCTGGAACTACAGGCATGCGCTACCACACCCAGCTAATTTTTGTATTTTGTATTTTCAGTAAAGACAGGGTTTCACCATGTTGGCCAGGATGGTCTCAATCTCTTCACCTCATGATCCACCTGCCTTGGCCTCCCAAAGTTCTGGGATTACAGGCGTGAGCCACCACACCTGGCCTAGAATTAGATGATGTTAAATTTATCAAATTTACAAATTCCACCTTCCCCAACACCTGCCCATCAACTTTTTAACCATTACCACAACTTAGGTTCATAAAAAACGAGAAGGGACAGTATCAACAAAAACTGTAACCTGAGGCTGGGCAGGTGGCTCACACTCGTAATCCCAGCACTTTGGGAGGCCGAAGCAGGCAGATCACCTGAGGTCAGGAGTTGGAGACCAGCCTGGCCAACATGGTAAAACCCGTCTCTAATAAAAATACAAAAGTTAGCTAGGCGTGGTGGCAACCGCCTGTAATCCCGGCTATTCAGGAGGCTGAGGCAGGAGAATCACTTGAACCAGGGAGGTGGATGTTGTAGTGAACCGAGATCGCACCATTGCACTCCAGCCTGAGCAACAAGAACAAAACTCTGTCTCAAAAACAAACAAACAAACAAACAAAAAAATTGTAACCTGAAAGATAAAGGCAGGTGGTTATACTTAGCCGCTTAGAATTATTGGGATTAACAGATTTGTATAACCACACATAAAAGCACAAATGAGCTAGGTGCTTGCATTTCTATTTCCCATGGTTATTTTACATGCTGAAAATGACAGAGATGAGAAATATTCAGTGAGTCATTCGATTTAATCTTACATTTATTCTTTGCCTGTACACATAACTCCAGTGGAACTTCTGATTACGGTAAGGCTGACATCAAAACAATCTACAATGTCTGAGAAAAGGCAGACTGTTACCCAATAATGCAGAAATACCCAGTATATGCTGAGGAACCAAGGCCTTTCTGAAATTAGAATGAGAAAGCTCGATTCTATTTCTGACCACACTGTGACAGAGCAAATTCACTTCAGCTCTCTGATCATGGGTTCGCCCTGCAAAGTGGGTCGACTAAGGCTGGCTGGTTTCTAAAGGCTCTCTGGGTTGTAAGACTGCATGATTCTAGCTCCAGTCTGAGAAGTAACCAGAATCTTAACAGAGTCTTCTGCAAACACCCATCTCATAAACACAGAAAACCTCACTTCCTGATATTCAATATCCTATCTCCCACTTCAGAAACAAAAAGTGTCAATGTTTTAATTTTTTTTTTTTTTTTTTTT
>NW_012103343.1:1821602-1823844 GCF_000951045.1 Mandrillus leucophaeus
GCGCCCGGCCAATGCTTTAATTTTTTAACAATCTGAGTTGTTAAGAAAAAAATGGGTGAAAATTATGTATAATTAAAATACAGGAAAATTTAGGAGAGAATTTAAATAGTGAGGATTAATATATGTCCAATTTTTTAAACTGTGAAACTCATTTAAATTAGCAAAGCACTTTGGATGAGAATACTAATAAAAGAATTCAGTGAGAAAAGCCAGAATTTGATCCAACAGTGATTTGCTAATGACCATCTTTTTTTGGTAAATTTTATTAATGTTTGCTTTGGTAAATTTATTAAAGTGTATATAAATAATAGAAAAATGCATGTATCATAAGTACAGCAAGATGCAATTTTACAAAGCTAACACATATGTGATTGGCACACAGATGACAGGCAGAACATGACAACACTCCAGAAACTCCCTTGGGTTCCCTTCCAGGTCTTACCTGCTTCCAAAAGTAACCACTGTTTTAACTTCGAACATTCTGCTTTTGCTTAATTTAAAGGGAAGCATATGGTACGCCCTCATCTGTCTTTTTTGTGTTAACATTGTGTTTATGAAACTCATTTGTGTTGCTGCATGTCGTTATGATCTGTTCGTTCTCATTGCTGTGTAGATTTCTATCATATGACTATACCCCGCTTCACTAACTCATTCTATTATGAAGGAATCATTGGGTTGTTTTCCATTTTGAATTATTACAAATGGTGGTGCCATGGATGATAAGGTTTTAAAAATGAATTTTATATAATTAAAATGCTTTTTCCAAAAACCATGCGTCCATCAAAAATGTAGTGTATAAAATAATTAAGAGAGTACCTGGAATTCTCTGGTAGCCTCTTGTAACTCCATTTCAAGCTTTTGGATCTCCTTCTTTAGTTGAATATTTTCCTTTGTCATTTCATCAATTAGTTCCTTAAAAATATCAAACGGTACCAAAGAAAGTAAATAGCCCCAAACTCATTTTTCTGAATGAACTAAAGACTATAAATTTCTCTCATCCTGAGCAAAGAAAGACATTAGACAGTCTCAGAATAAATACGACTATGTGCATAATGCATTTGTTGAATATTTTACATCATTACCTGTCTATTCTAACATTGCCAAGTAGTACTATCTCCATCATATAAATCAGGAAACCACCTTTTACACTAGGCCAAAGTCACAGAAATTTGTATAGTAAGGCAAAGATTGAGATCAGATCTTCTGAATATTACTTCAGTACTGCATCAACTCCTTTCTTAGCTATTTGTGACCACAATAAGACTTTTAAATTGCACTGTAATAGCGGACATATTCTGGGGCAGTTTGTTGTTGTTGGTGGTGGTGGTGGTGTTTTTAATTATCTGTGATTCCCATAATATCCCATAGTACACAACTGCCTTAACAAGCCAGACATATGACCTTGGGGAAGTAGTTGAATCTACCTGGCCTCTGTTCCCTCTTGGGGTCTAATGAGATACTTGCTAACTATGCTCTTAACTTGTTGATGCAAATCCAAGAAATGAGGGTGTGAGTGAGAAAGCAGCTAGTGTTGTAAGCCTTATATGAGAAAGAATAAAAATACGACACTTCTTGTAAGACTTAAATAACATAATGGAAGTTAAAAAATTTTTTAAAGCCTAACAGCCTCCCAAATTCAAGGTAATGTTGGACAAAGACATACAAAACATGCCTTACTGCAAAACTAATAGATATAAATTAATTTTTAATAGTACCCAGTAATTTCCTTTTTACCTTATTTTGTTCATCTTTTATAAATTCATGTGGCCCATGCTCCTTAAGAACTTGTTGTGTGTTGTCTTTATCGGCTTCCATGATTCCCTAACATTATAAAAAATAAATATTGTAAGCATAGCATATATACACAAATTTCAGAACAAAGAAATAACAACTTTTACCCTTTTATGGAAGAAACTTCTCTTTTCTTTGCTATATCTTTTTTCCTATCATCAAAGGCTTTATTCTCATATGGCTTATATCCAAACAAAGTCTGTATTTCAATAACTCCTTTTTTTTTTTTTTGAGACAGAGTCTCACTCTGTCACTCAGGCTGGAAGGCAATAGTCCGATCTCAGCTCACTGCAATCTCTGCCTCCCAGGTTCAAGAGATTCTCCTGCCTCAGCCTCCCAAGTAGCTGGGATTACAGCTACCTGCCACCATGCCCGGCTAATTTTTGTATTTTTAGTAGAGATGGGGTTTCACCATGTTGGTCAGGCTGGTCTTGAACTCTTGTCTTCAAGT
>NW_012103343.1:1823894-1825166 GCF_000951045.1 Mandrillus leucophaeus
AGGTTCAAGCAATTTTCCTGCCTCAGTCTCCCAAGTAGCTGGAACTACAGGCATGCGCTACCACACCCAGCTAATTTTTGTATTTTGTATTTTCACCATATTGGTCAGGCTGGTCTCAAACTCCTGACCTTGTGATCCACCTGCCTCGGCCTCCCAAAGTGCTGGGATTACAGGCATCTGCCACCATGCCCGGCTAATTTTTGTATTTTTAGTAGAGATGGGGTTTCACCATGTTGGTCAGGCTGGTCTTGAACTCTTGTCTTCAAGTGATGCGCCCCCCTCAGCCTCCCAAAGTGTTGGGATTACAGGTGTGAGTCACCACCACGCCTGGCCACTATTTCAAATAACTTTCACATCTATAATATATAAAAAGATTCTAAAAATCCTTTGCTTTTCAACAAAATAATATACAGAAACTAATGAACATTAATGTTCCTTTGTAGTTCATATGCCAATGATAATATCATGCTCCATTTTAAAAGAATACTATTTTGGTTTTCCAACGTTTTTCAAAGGTTTTGATTAAAATATTTAATTCTCCCTATTGTTCTCCCCAAATATAAACAAAGTCAAAGTCAAGAGGCCTCCAACATATGCTTTCTCTACACAGGTGTTCTTACCTGGAGCTTTCACTAACTCTCCCGCTGGGTCCATAAACATGGATTGGGAAGAAATTACATGTTTATTTCTAATAACCTCTAATTGAAGCTTAGCATTCTCTTCAATTATGAATATTGTAACAAACTATAGTAGTATTCACAGCACCTGTGATAGTCACCAGTAGAAAGCACAGATAGTTTCATAGAATATTGTTGCAGATATGCTAAAATAGTTTGTGTCTAACGTTGCTTCTGCATTAGTTACTAAGCTCAACACTAGGTCTTGTAATACATTGTAATACATTGATATATATCACTATATCAAACATTTGCTTTTAAAATAGTCTGATAACCATATTTCAATACAATTGATTTCTGGCCAGGTGCAGTGGTTCACGGCTGTAATCCCAGCACTTTGGGATGCCAAAGCAGGTGGAACATGAGGTCAAGAGTTTGAGACCAGCCTGACCAACATGGTGAAACCCCATCTCTACTAAAAATACAAAAAAGAATTAACTGGGCGTGGTGGCAGGTGCCCATAATCCCAGCCGTATTTCAATACAATTGATTTCCTTTGTAATTCTAAGTATTTTATTTTATGCATTTAATTTTTTTTTTTTTTTTTTTTAGATAGGGTCTCACTTTGTTGCCCAGGCTGGAGTGCAGTACGGCA
>NW_012103343.1:1826341-1835361 GCF_000951045.1 Mandrillus leucophaeus
AGAAAGAAAGAAAGAAAGAAAGAAATGCCTGTGTGGGATTACCTGGGTGTGGTGGCACATGCCTGTAATCCTAGCTACTTGGGAGGCTGAGGCAGGAGAATCACTTGAACCCTGGAGCTGGAGGTTGCAGTGAGCTGAGATTGAGCCACGGCACTCCAGCCTGGGCAACAGAGTGAGTCTCCGTCTCAGGAAAAAAAAAAAAAAAGAAATGCCTATCTGTGTATTTTGGATATATACAAATATGTATATACCCTAGTTCTGTCTGTTGAGAAGGCCTGGGAGAGTAGATACAACCCCAGTGAGCAATGAGCACACTCAGCACCCAGACTTTGGTTTCTAATACTATTCTCCACTAAAAGGAACCAGGACTCTTTAGAGAAATGGTTGATCCCAAAACCAGGACGGAAAAACTGCAAGATGAGCCTGGGACATCTTATGATGTCAAAAAGCAAGGAAGTGCTTAAAGATGATGACATGTCGGAAGGACACAGAATCCACCTTGAGATGGTTTTCAGTGGCCAAATCTGGGGATAAATTAAAGATTAAAATAGATAATGGTAGTAATGATTAAATCTGTTGATTAAAGTAAAAAACTGAGTCCAGATAAATTAGAAATGTTGGTGAAGAAAGGAATTTTTAGTTACCTTCAAAATAGTTCCTCACAAAATGTTTATTAATTCCAAAGAAGAAAAGAGTAACTTTATACTGGAGAAGTCTGGCAGACATCAACATAATGAGATAATCAAAGTAAATGATGGAATAAATCAAAATAATGTAACATATTACAAGGTGCACTGAGAACACAATGTAACTTTGACGATAGTCCTGCCAAAGATGCATAATCTGAATCTAAGCATGAAGAAACATCAGACAAACTCAAATTGAGGGGTTCTACAATACAACTGCCCTGTTCTCTTCAAAAGTTTCAAGTTCAGAAGGACAAGGAAAGACTAAGAAACGTCCACACTGAAGGGGACTAAAGAGACATCACAACTAAATAGAAAGCATGATCCTCAACTGGATCCTTTTGCTATCATTGGGGCTCAGACACTGATACCCTGAAGTATGGCACTTTGACATCCTGAAGTGAAGATGGCTCAAGGTCTCTCTGACCTCCCCCTCCTCCTCTGTCTCTCCCAAAGCACAGCATGAAGGTGCACTGATGTTTTCTTACCTGCCTAATTGTGGGACCTGACAGAAAACAGAACAATTACCTCTAGTCCCTTCCCTGAGTTTTTATTCTGAATTCATATCACAGAAAGAAGACTGAAGTCTGTCAACAAACCTGGACAGATACGTGTTACAACCACTGTCTGCTCTGCAAGCCCAACAGGCTTTGTACAAGGCCATTGTGTGTTCTTCGAGTCCCTTGAATTCCCTTAGAAATCATTTACTAACCCCCTATAATCATCCACGCTTCCCCATCTCCCTTTCCCCTAAAAAGTAGGGAATATAACCATCTGTACCCCACTGTGCAGTACAATCACTATGTGATTTTTTCCCCTGTGCACATTAATAAATGTGTATGCCATTTCTCCTATTTCATCTGCCTTTGCCCTTCAGAGAGCAAAGAGGAAGTTTTCCTTTGACCGCTACACTATCCAAGACATTATCAGGACAACTGGTGAAATTCACATTGGATCTGATTATTAAATTGTAGTAAGGTAGCACTCCACATTCCTGATTTTGATGACGGTATTGTGGTTACGTTGGAGCACATCTTTTTTGTAGGAAATATATACTCAATTATATAATGAAAGATGATAGGTCACCAGATTGGAAATTTATTCTTAAATAATTTAGGAAAAGGAAAAGTTGTTTTACTGTACTTGCAACTTTTCTGTAAGTTTGAGATGGTTTGAGACGATATATATATACACACACACACATATATATACACACATATATATACATATATATATTTAAACCACATCTCTATCTCTGACACATACACACACACACAGAGCATACATATATATCGCTATTTTTTTTTTTTTTTTTTTTTGGGACGGAGTCTTGCTCTGTCGCCCAGGCTGGAGTGCAGTGGCCGGATCTCAGCTCACTGCAAGCTCCGCCTCCCGGGTTCACGCCATTCTCCGGCCTCAGCCTCCCGAGTAGCTGGGACTACAGGCGCCCGCCACCTCGCCCCGCTAGTTTTTTGTATTTCTTAGTAGAGACGGGGTTTCACCGTGTTAGCCAGGATGGTCTCGATCTCCTGACCTCGTGATCCGCCCGCCTCGGCCTCCCAAAGTGCTGGGATTACAGGCTTGAGCCACCGCGCCCGGCCATATATCGCTATTGTATCAACTGCAAAATCTTCCTAATGGTCAGCCATGGTCTGCTGCATTCTAACTCCAACTCACTTTCCAGTCTTATTTAGTCAATTCTTCAACCCAGTTCCCTAACCATACTGAACACGTGCATAGTTCCTTTTCTTTCCTCTGTCCCTCAAACTGTCACGTCCTTCCTCCTCTCCCAACCTTAATCTCCATCTAATGAAATCTTATTGTTCTTCAAGGTCCATTCCAAATTTTCCCCAAGTTCCCAAAGCCTTTTCTGATTCCCCTAAAGGATGTTACTCCCCCTCCTTTATCTTTTTTGTGGCACTTTAATTATGTGTGTACCTGTGTCATTTTCCACGACACGTCAGTAAAGATGTTGAGGGCTGGGACCATGTCTACTCCTCCCTGCAGACCTTCAGAGCACTTTCTCAGTATAAGCTTACACACTGAAAACACTCAATTTAGATAATTATGTGGGATCTTCAGTATTTGTTGGACTCAGGACGTCACGTGCATATGAAGTCCTCATTACATTTCAGAAGACAGAAACTGCAATGTTATTTAGTTGCTTTTTATCTTTATTATTGTGACAATGCCAATCTTCCTAAGAGCCTGTAATAAAGGTTCTCAGCATAAATGGCCTACTGTCTAACACCCCAAGAACGCTTTTGGCATCTTTACCGTCTGGATACTTTTGCTCTATGCATGAGTGGGATGTATGGTCATTCCTTTTATGCAATCATGTAGTAGGCAAAACAATGGCTCCCTCAAAGATGTCCACATCCTAATCCCAAGAATCTGTGATTACGTTTGTTTACATTGCAAATGCGAATGAAGGCTGCAGATTGAATTAAGGTTGCTAATCAGCTTGCTTTTAAATATGGAGAGCATCCTGGATTACCTGTGGGGGCCCACTGTAATCATGAAGATACTTAAAAGTGAAAGCGGAAGACAGAAGAGAGACAAGAGAGCGATGGGAACCCAGAACTCTCAGAGGTGCAATGTTGCTGGCCCTGCAGATGGAGGAAGGGCTACTGAGCCAAATGAGGTAGGTGACCTCCGGAAGATGGAAAGGGGATTCACCACAAGAGCTTCCAGAAAGGAAGGCAACCCTGCCAACACTTTGATTTTAACCCAGTGAGACCTCGGTAGACTGCTACGGAATCCTAAGATAGTAAATTGTGTGTGTGAGAGTGTGTGTATGTATGTGTGCGCGCGCGCGTTCCTATGTGTTTAAGCCACTAAATCTATGTAATTTGTTATGGCAGCGAATAAAAAAAAAAACTAATACAAATCACCATGACCGTGTTTCCCTAAGTATAGTCATATCACTGCGGTGCCAGGCCGTGTAGAATCGAATCTTCCTATATGCATGCCCGGCAGCAAAAAGAAAGAAAGGCAATAGAGCGCCTGCCTGTTGTACAGACTGGAAACATAGTATTCTCCTTAGGATGTCTCCTTCAAGAAAAACCTTGCCTATTCTGAAATGCCAGCCATGAATGCACAACACTGCCCCTGCCAAGGACCGTTTTCTTAAGAAATCCGTTTTCCGAAGAACTGTATCTAGAGACACTCCGAGAAAACAGCGAGGAAACACAAATAACTTTATGTTTCAATTTCCTGAATGAAGCAAAGCAAACAAGTGACAGGGCTCGAAGCCCTGACGGCCCAGAGACTGCACAGCCGGCCCAGGAGCAGGTGCGCCCCCTCGAAGGCGGCGTGGCCTCTGCGACCCGCCTGCTGGCAGCTCCCGGGAGCAGGATCTCAACCCTGGCGCTGTCCCACTCCCGTGGGCGCTGAGGTCCCCCGCCTCCCTTTCCACCCCCGCTCTCCAGCCCGGGAATGCCAGCGGCGGGAGTGGCAGCCGGGAAACGGACTCCCCACTCACCCGCGTCCGCCCGCCGAGCGCAGCTCGCAGAGGCCCAGCGCGCCTGCTCTTCCCGGAAAACAGCAGCGTCCGGGACGCCGGAACCCCCGGAGGCACTGGGAGGGGAAGGGCCGGGCTGTCGAAACTGGCGCTGCCTCCTGCAGAAGCGCCTCGGGAGAGCTGGGGTGTAGTTCTGAGGAGGTGGGCCTCGCAGGAACAGCTCAGGTCCCTGCGAAAGGAAAAAGTGAAAAAGAAAACTGCTTTAACGGCGATTTTTGTTTAGCACTTAACCACTGCTCAAATACTAAATCTGGTGTCTCCCATGATGATGAGTCACTAACAGAAAAAAAAAGTTAGAACTAATTTCACTTTCGATTTTTAAAAAGGGGTGGTTTTGCGGAGAAAAGCAGAAGTATCCCTGAAGTTTCTGTACACACTAATTTTAGGGAATGTTTTCTAAAACCAGTTTTTGCATGTGTTTTACAAGGCATGTAGGAAAAGTGGATAGAAACCAAATAAAGTCAAAGCAGGAATCGCTCTTCAGATTGTAACTCTTGTAATTTCTTAGTCATTGTAGCACTAGTTTATAAATTTTTACAGCCAGCACAAGATCGGCGTTTCTGTGTCTTTGGTAACATCCCCCGGGTCATGAAGTTGGGAAAGCTGTGGTGTTCCTGCTGGTTTCTATGACCCGTGTCCCTTGAAAGTTTTCTTATAATCTCTTGTTTTGTTGCGGAGCTTGTGAATAAATACTTCACTAGGTGTGAACTTTTCCTTTGAAAATTCAAACATCTGCTTTATTTCAAGAACTGCAGTGTCTCTTAATCCCACACAAAGAACCACCCCACAGCTGCCCCTGCTCATAAATACAGATGTGGAAAGAAAATGAATCAAAACGATTTCAAGGCATAAATTCTAGGTTATCATGCTTCCTAGTCACATATAATAACTGATATAGTTGTCTAAAATAACAGATTAACAAAAGCAAATTTTCTGTATATCAAAAAGATGGGAACTAGTTTAAAGTGGTGACATTTCTTTTTCCTTTTTTTTTTTTTTTTTTTTTTTTGAGATAAGTCTTGCTCTGTTGCCCAGTCTCCAACTCCTGAGCTCAAAGCAGTCCTCCCACTTCCACTCCCAAGTAGCTGGGATTACAGGAATTCACGACCGCACCCAGATTTTTTGTACTTTTAATTTGGGGGCTGCAGGCAGGTATCTAACTGTGTTTCCTAGGCTGATCTTGAGCTCTGTCCCCAAGTGATCTCATTACCTCAGCCTCCTGTAAAGTGGCATTTCTATGTAAAAAAAACTAGACTTCTTTGGGCTTATCAGACCAGTTAGAAAATACAAAAATTCGGCCGGGCGAGGTGGCTTACGCCTGTAATCCCAGCACTTTGGGAGGCGGAGACTGGCGGATCACAAGGTCGAGAGATCGAGACCATCCTGGCTAATACGGTGAACCCCCATCTCTACCAAAAATACAAAAAATTAGCCGGGCGTGGTGGCAGGTGCCTGTAGTCGCAGCTACTCAGGAGGCTGAGGCAGGAGAATGGTGTGAACCCGGGAGGCAGAGCTTGCTTTGAGATCACGCCACTGCACTCCAGCCTGGGCAACAGAGCAAGACTCCATCAAAAAAAAAAAAAAAAGAAAAGAAAAGAAAATACAAAAACTCCATCTGCTGCAACTTGGGAAAGAATTACTTTGGTTTTACCTTGAAATTTTAGAGGGAATATGAACTTCCAAGTTTATTTAGTTGAACCTCATTTCTTCTTTTATTTTTATTTTTTATAAGAAGATACGAAAGGACAGGACTGTCTCATGGGTCCGTGTGAAGAGACCACCAAACAGACTTTGTTTTGTGAGCAACAAGGCTGTTTATTTCACCTGGGTGCAGGTGGGCTAAGTCTGAGGAGAGAGTCAGCAAAGGGTGGTGGGATTGTCATTGGTTCTTACAGGTTTTGGGATAGGTGGTGGAGTTAAAAGCAATGTTTTGGGGGCAGGGAGTGGATCTCACAAAGTACATTCTCAAGGGTGGGGAGAATTACAAAGAAATTTCTTAAGGGTGGGGAAGATTATAAAGAACCTTCTTAAGGGTGGGGGAGATTACAAAGTACATTGATTAGTTAGGGTGGGGCAGAAACAAATCACAATGGTGGAATGTCATCAGTTAAGCTATTTTCACTTCTGTGGATCTTCAGTTGCTTCAGGCCATCTGGATGTATACGTGCAGGTCACTGGGGATATGATGGCTTAGCTTGGGCTCAGAGGTCTGACATTCCTGTGTTCTTATGTTAATAAGAAAAATAAAACAAAATAGTGGTAAAGTGTTAAGGCGGCGAAAATTTTTGGGGGTGGGTTGGAGAGATAATGGGCAATGTTTCTCAGGGCTGCTTCGAGCAGGACTAGGGGCAGCATGGGAACCTACCGTGGAAGAGATTCAACTGAAGAAAGATTTTGAGGTAAGGGGTGATATTGTGGGGTTGTTAGAAGGAGCATTTGTCATATAGAATTATTGGTGATGGCCTGGATGCAGTTTTGTATGAATTGAGAAACTAAATGAAAGACATAAGGTACGAATAAAAGAAAGAAAAATTGGTATTAAAAGACTAAGAATTGAGAGTACCCAGGATGTCCAATTAGAGAGTGCCCAAGGGGGTTCAGCATAATTGCTTGCTTGGTTGACAAGTTTTTAAGCTCTCTCCTTGAGTTGTTTTATGTTGTCATACACCACGCCAGATTGATTTAGGTAAAAACAGCGCTCTTCATTTAAAAATATACAGAGTCCACCTTTTTTTTTTAGCAGTAAGTCAAGGCCTCGGAGATTATGGAGGAAAGAAAAATGCAAAGCCAGCAACTGTTTGTTAAAGAAGGATTAGAAATGGCTAAGAGGGAGTGAGATTGATAGTGTGGTGGAGATAACTGGGGAGAGGTAGAGGGTGGCATAAGAACGGGAACCAGAGTAAGAGTGAGTATAAAAGTAAAGAATAGGACTTCATCAGGGTGAAAGTATTGGCGGATACTGAAGATCTTCTATCCACTTCAAGAGAGACTTAAGGGTGGCGATTTGAGGTAAAACCAGTAGCCACTAAATACCAAGAGCCCGAGAAACTGAGGTGGGAAGGCCAAACTGAGGAATTATGTCTGACAGAAGAGAAGGGACAGAAGTTGGAATGCTAGCTGCTTTTTTAGCTACCTTATCAGCATAAGCCTTGCTCTGAGCAATGAGACCTAATGCCTTTTGGTGGCCCTTGCAGTGTATGACTCCAGCTTCCTTTGGAAGTAAAGTGGCCTTGAGAAGAGCTTTTATTGAAGAGGCATTAAGGATGGAGGACCCTTGCATAGTTAGGAAACCTTTCAGTCCATAAAACAGCATGGTGGTGCAGGATATGGGGTCAGTATAAATATTGATGCATAGTCCCTTTGCAAGAGTGAGGGCCCGAGTTAAGGCAATGAGGTCGGCTTGCTGAGAGGTAGTGGAGCGGGGTAGAGTGGTAGCCTCAATGATAGATGTGGAAGATACTATAGCATAGCCTGCCTTTGCTGGTATGTGGCAATTAGGCCTGGTGGAACTGCCATCAATAAACCAAGTGTAATCAGGGTGAGGAACAGGAAAGAAGGAAATATGGGGAAATGGAGTAAATGTCAGGTGGATCAGAGAGCTACAGACATGGGAGTCAGGTATGGTATCAGAAATAATGTGGGAGGCTGGATTGAAGTCCAGGCCAGGAACAATGGTAATTGTGGGAGACTCAACAAAGAGTGAGTACAGCTGAAGGAGCTGGGGCAGGGGGCAGAAAGTGTATGTGTCAGGTGTGAGGAGGAAAATAGATTTTGGAAGTTATGAGAACTGTAGAGAGTGAATTGAGCATACTTTGTGATTTTGAGGGCCTCTAAAAGTATTAGGGCGGCGGCGGCCACTGCACGGAGGCATGATGGCTAGGCTAAACAGTTAAGGTCAAGTTGTTTGGATAAAAAGGCTACAGGGTGCACTCCTGGCTCTTGTGTAAGAATTTCAACCACACAGCCCTGCACTTTGGCTGTGTGTAATGAAAAAGGGTTGGAATTAGTTAGGGAGAGTTAGTGTGGGGGCAGCTTCTAAGGCTGTTTTTTAAGGAACGGAAAGGAGTGGCGAAAGTATTTAGGATCTGTGGGGTCAGCTAGGTTTGCTTTTATGAGTTTATATAATGGTTTAGTCAGGATGGTGAAACTAGGTATCCAAAGGCGAAAGTATCCTACCATGCCCAGGAAGGAAAGGAGTTGTTGTTCTGTTGAAGCGGTTGGGGTTTGGGAGATTAACTGGACACGATCAGCAGGGAGAGCACAGGTGTTTTCATGAAGAGTTATGTCGAGATAGGTAATGGATGAGGAAGAAATTTGGGCTTGACTGAAGTAATGGCGGCTGTCCATGAAGTCTTGCAGCAGTACAGCCCAGGTAATTTACTGAGCCTGGTGGGTGTCAGAGTCAGTCCAAGTGAAAGCAAAGAGCGGCTGGGATGAAGGGTACAAGGAATAGTAAAGAAAGCATGTTTGAGATCCAGAAAAGAATACTGGGTTATGGAGGGGTTGTGGAGGGAGGTATTGAGGAGTGTATATGGGTTTGGCACCACGGGGTGGATAGGCAAGACAATTTGGTTGGGCTCAGAGGTCTGACATTCCTGTCTTCTTATGTTAATAAGAAAAATAAAACAAAATAGCGGTAAAGTGTTGGGGCGGCGAAAATTTTTGGGGGTGGGTTGGAGAGATAATGGGTATTGTTTCTCAGGGCTGCTTCGAGCAAGACTAGGGGCAGCATGGGAACAAGGCGCAGATCCTGAACTAACCTGTAAGTTTTGTCTGGTTTTAGGACAGGTAAAATGGGGGAACTGTAAGGA
>NW_012103343.1:1835411-1840124 GCF_000951045.1 Mandrillus leucophaeus
ATTAGTTAGGGAGAGTTAGTGTGGGGGCAGCTTCTAAGGCTGTTTTTTAAGGAACGGAAAGGAGTGGCGAAAGTATTTAGGATCTGTGGGGTCAGCTAGGTTTGCTTTTATGAGTTTATATAATGGTTTAGTCAGGATGGTGAAACTAGGTATCCAAAGGCGAAAGTATCCTACCATGCCCAGGAAGGAAAGGAGTTGTTGTTCTGTTGAAGCGGTTGGGGTTTGGGAGATTAACTGGACACGATCAGCAGGGAGAGCACAGGTGTTTTCATGAAGAGTTATGTCGAGATAGGTAATGGATGAGGAAGAAATTTGGGCTTGACTGAAGTAATGGCGGCTGTCCATGAAGTCTTGCAGCAGTACAGCCCAGGTAATTTACCGAGCCTGGTGGGTGTCAGAGTCAGTCCAAGTGAAAGCAAAGAGCGGCTGGGATGAAGGGTACAAGGAATAGTAAAGAAAGCATGTTTGAGATCCAGAAAAGAATACTGGGTTATGGAGGGGTTGTGGAGGGAGGTATTGAGGAGTGTATATGGGTTTGGCACCACGGGGTGGATAGGCAAGACAATTTGGTTGGGCTCAGAGGTCTGACATTCCTGTCTTCTTATGTTAATAAGAAAAATAAAACAAAATAGCGGTAAAGTGTTGGGGCGGCGAAAATTTTTGGGGGTGGGTTGGAGAGATAATGGGTATTGTTTCTCAGGGCTGCTTCGAGCAAGACTAGGGGCAGCATGGGAACAAGGCGCAGATCCTGAACTAACCTGTAAGTTTTGTCTGGTTTTAGGACAGGTAAAATGGGGGAACTGTAAGGACAGTTTATAGGTTTCAGAAGCCCATGCTGTAACAGGCGAGTGATAACAGGCTTTAATCCTTTTAAAGCGTGCTATAGGATGGGATATTGGCATTGAGTGGGGTAAGGGTAATTAGGTTTTAATGGGATGGTTAGGGGTGCATGATCGGACGCCAAGGAGGAAGTAGAGGCATCCTATACTTGTGGATTAAGGTGGGGAGATACAGGAGAGGATGTGAAGGAAGCTTTGAACTGGGGAAAAACACGGCAATGAGGTGTGGCTGTAGGCCAGAAATAGTCAGGGAAGCAGATAATTTAGTTAAAATGTCTCCATCTAATAAGGAAACTGGGCAGGTGGGGATAACTAAAAAGGAGTGCATAAAAGAATGTTGTCCAAGTTGGCACCAGAGTTCGGGAGTTTTAAGAGGTTTAGAAGCCTGGCCATCAATACCCACAACAGTTATGGAGGCGAAGGAAAAAGGCTTTTGAAAAGAAGGTAATGTGTCCAGAATTGGTGGGTTCTTTGTCTCGCTGACTTCAAGAATGAAGCCGCAGACCATCGCGGTAAGCGTTACAGTTCTTAAGGATGGTAGTCTGGAGTTTGTTTCTTCAGTTGTTCAGATGTGTCCGCAGTTTCTTCCTTCTGGTGGGTTCGTGGTGTCGCTGACAGGAGTGAAGCTTCAGACCTTCGCGGTGAGTGTTGCAGCTCTTAAAGGTGGAGCGTCTGGAGTTGTTCATTCTTCCCGGTGGGTTCATGGTCTCGCTGGCTTCAGGAGTGAAGCTGCAGACCTTTGCAGTGAGTGTTACAGCTCATAAAGGCGGCGTGGACCCGAAGAGTGAGCAGCAGCAAGATTTATTGTAAAGAGCAAAAGAATCAAGCCTCCACAGTGTGGAAGGGGACCCAAGCGGGTTGCCACTGCTGCCTGGGGCAGCTTGCTTTTATTCCCTTATCTGACTGCACCCACATCCTGCTGATTGGTCTATTTTACAGAGAGCTGATTGGCCCATTTTGACAGAATGCTGATTGGTGCATTTACACTCCTCTAGCTAAACATGAAAGTTCTCCAAGTCCCCACTAGGTTAGCTAGATACAGAGTACTGAGTGGTGTATTTACAAACCTTGAGCTAGACACAGAGAGCTGATTGGTGTATTTATAAACCCTGAGCTAGACACAAAGTGCTGATTGGTGTGTTTACAATCCGTTAGCTAAACACAGAGTGCTAGACAGAAAAGTTCTCCAAGTCCCCACTAGGTTAGCTAGATACAGAGTACTGGTTGGTGTGTTTACAAACCTTGAGCTAAACACAGAGTGCTGATTGGTGCATTTACAATCCCTTAGTTAGACAGAAAAGTTCTCCAAGTCCCCACTAGACTCAGGAGCCCAGCTGGCTTCACCTAGTGGATTCCTCACCCTGGCCACAGGCAGAGCTGCCTGCCAGTCCTGCACCATGCACCCGCACTGCTCAGCTCCTGGGCTGTTGATGGGGACTGAGTGCTGTGGAGCAGAGGGCGGTGCTCACTGGGGAGGCTCAGGCTGCGTGGGAGCCCACCGTGGGGTGGGGGGGTTCGGGCATGGCAGGCTGCAGGTCCCAAGCCCTGCCCCATGGGGAGGCAGCTGAGACCTAGCGAGAACTCCAGTGCAGCACTGGTGGGCTAGCACTGCTGGGGGACCCGGGGCAACCTCCGCAGCTGCTGGCCTGGGTGCTAAGCCCCTCACTGCCCTGGGCTGGTGGCAACGGCCGGCTGCTCCAAGTGCGGAGCCCGCTGAGCCCACACCGGGGGGAACTCGCACTGGCAGACCCCATCCACAGGGACGTGGGCTGGCCTCTGTGCACTGCACACAGCCCGGGTTCCTTCCCACGCCTCTCCCTGCACACCTCCCCGCAAGCAGAGAGAGCCAGCTCCAGCCTTGGCCAACCCAGAGAGGGGCTCCCACAGTGCAGTGGCAAGCTGAAGGGCTCCTCAAATGCCACCAGAGTGGACGCCGAGGCTGAGGAGACACTGAGAGCAAGGGCTGCTAGCAAGTTGTCACCTCTCAGTAATGTGGAGTGGGTAGCCACTGTATTAATTAAGAAGGGGACGGACTTACCCTCCACTGTAAGAGTTACCCAAAGCATCTGTGATGGTCCAGGAGGCTTCCTAGGTGATCGGGCAGTGTCAGTCTTCAGCTGCTAAGCCCTGATGATCTGGGAAGGAATCAGAGCCTTGGGCCAGTTGGACAGTCCAATTTCCAGTGGGGTCCCGCATAGATGGGATATGGCTTAGAGGGAATCCCGGGCTGTGGGCATTCCTTGACCCAGTGGCCAGATTTCTGGCACTTGTAGCAAGCTCCTGGGGGAGGAGGTGCAGGAGGAACCCCTGGCAGCTGGGGTTCAGGCGTCTGGAGTTCCTGTGTGCTGGAGATGTGGCTGTGGTTAGTCTCACAGTGGAAGCAAGGAATTGCAACTCAGAAATACATTGCTACTTGGCTACCTCTCCTCTATTATTGTACACCTTGAAGGCGAGGTTAATTAACTCCTGTTATGGGCTTTGAGGGCCAGAATTTAATTTTTGGAGCTTTATTTAATGTCAGGAGCAGATTGGGTAATAAAACAAAATGCATGTTGAGAATAAGACGGCCTTCTGACCTTTCAGGGTCTAGGGCTGTAAAGCATCTCAGGGTTGCTGCCAAATGGGCCATGAACTGGGCTGGGTTTTTATATTTGATGAAAAAGAGCCTAAATGCTGATTTGGGAGAGGTCGGACAAAGAAAAAGAGCACTAACCTTGACTATGCCTTTAGCTCCAGCCACCTTTTTAAGAGGAAAATGCTGGACAGGTAGGGGAGGACTAGTCTCAGAAAGAAACTGTAAGCTGGGACCAGGTGTGAGGAGGGGAGGTGATAAAAGGATTATAGGGTTGGGGAGCGGAGGCTGAGGAAAAATTGGGACCTAGCTTGGCCTGGCAAGAAGCAGCCTGGGGAAAAGGGGAGAGGTCAGATGAGTCCATAGAAAAGAAGGACTCACATAAATCCAAGCAAACTAATAATAATAAAATTAAAGAATTAAGGACTTTATTCTTGTCAAATTTGCCTGGACCACTGATTTATCATATAAACATAAATGATCAGTTAGAAAATTTTGTTGTGTTAAATAAAGTACATAGAGAATAAAGTTGGTATCCTTGACAATGCTATAAAGAAGAACAGTTAGTGTTTTGCTTATAAACTAAAGGCTCAAAAATAAACATTTATCTGTAGTATTCAAGGCTGTAAGATAGCAGTAAATCTCAATATCAGGTTAAGGAAATTTCTTAAAGGAAATCTGAGAATACTGCTGATGTTTTCCTGCTTTGCTTGTCTCAATTACAATCCAAAAATGGCTTCTGACAGAACTGTCATAGGATGAACTGATGGTCGGACAAACCCAACTGTTTGCTTTGAACTTAAAATCATAAAGGAGAAAAAGCCCAATGAATCTTGAGGTTTTCAGAGACCCAAAGAGAACATAGCCTTGGAAAGTTGGAAAAACAAAAATATTAACTTTATCGCCAAAAATCTCAAATGAGAAAGAATTGAGCAAAGCATCCAAATATGTCAAGTCAGCTTCTCAGGGAGCTCAGTTTTTAAGAAAACATGCATAAACATAGTGAAAACAGCTAAGGAAATATTAAAAGACATTTATTTTGCTTTGGTATGTTTTTTGTTTGTTTGTTTTGTTTTAGTTTTTGTTTTGTTTGTTTTTGAGACGGAGTCTCACTCTGTCACCCAGG
Source organism: Mandrillus leucophaeus (assembly GCF_000951045.1). Classification (NCBI taxonomy): domain Eukaryota; kingdom Metazoa; phylum Chordata; class Mammalia; order Primates; family Cercopithecidae; genus Mandrillus; species Mandrillus leucophaeus. The sequence goes on from NW_012103343.1 coordinate 1,839,949, forward strand.
CTGGAGTGCAATGGCAAGATCTCGGCTCACTGTAAGCTCTACCTCCTGGGTTCATGCCATTCTCCTGCCTCAGCCTCCTGAGTAGCTGGGATTACAGGTGCCCGCTACCATACCTAGCAAATTTTTTTTTTTTTTTTGTATTTTTAGTAGAGACAGGGTTTCACCGTGTTAGCCAG
>NW_012103343.1:1840304-1843403 GCF_000951045.1 Mandrillus leucophaeus
AGGCATTCTAGAAATTGTCAAGCAGCAAGATTTAGATTGGTGTTTGAATATGTTGTTTCTGATTATTTTCCTGTCTGAAATAGTACTTTACAAAAGGTATCAAATGATTGCAACAAAGAAAGTCACTAGTCACTAACCCATTCAGAATTTTAAAAAACGTAAGAGGCAAAAGAGCTCAACTTTTTGTATTACGTTAAATTTGTCTTCTGGTTGGTCTTAGTGAGCCTAGATATAGGAATGTAATTTCCCCCGCCCCCCCCCACACACACATATGTATTTTGAGAAAGGGTCTTACTCACCTAGGCCGGAGTGTTGTGGCCTGATCTTGGCTCACTACAATCTCTGCCGTGGGGCTCAAGAGATCCTCCCACCTCAGCCTCCCCAGTAGCTGAAACCAGAGGTGTGCACCACCACGCCCGGCCAGCTAATTTTTTGTGTGTATATTTTTGATACAGATTGGGGTTTTGCCACATTTCCCAGGCTGGTCTCAAACTCCTGGACTCAAGCAATCCACCAGCCTCAGCCTCCCAAAGTACTGGGATTACAGGCATGAGCCACCATCTAATTAATCTAGCAAGATAGATTAATATATATCTATGAAGATACATATTAGTCCAGCCTAATATATACCTTGATATAATAAATTATTTCTGTTCATCTCCCTTGAAATGTGTGGCATAGTTACAAGAAAGGGGAAAATATGTTTCTGGGCAAGAAGACTTTCTGTAGACCAGTGTTTCACAAACTTCCATGTCCATACAAATCAGTTGAAGATCATGTTAAAATATACAGTGTGATTCTGTAGGATTAGGGTTGTTTCTGAATATGTTGTTTCTGATTATTTTCCTGTCTGAAATAGTACTTTACAAAAGGTATCAAATGATTGCAACAAAGAAAGTCACTAGTCACTAATCTATTCAGAATTTTAAAAAACGTAAGAGGCAAAAGAGCTCAACTTTTTGTATTATGTTAAATTTGTCTTCTGGTTGGTCTTAGTGAGCCTAGATATAGGAATGTAATTCCCACCCCTCAACGCCGTTGCCCACACACATATGTATTTTCAGAAAGGGTCTCACTCACCTAGGCTGGAGTGTTGTGGCGTGATCTTGGCTCACTACGACCTCTGCCTTGGGACAGAGGAATTTGGAATTTTGCATTCCAAAAGCTCCTAGATGATGCTGATGGTGCTGTTCCTTGGACTACTCTTTGAGTAACAAGGCTGTAGACTAACTGATTCACTAAAAGCATGACCAGAAATCGTCATTCTGGTGGATGGGTTTTATGTGCTACCTGGCTTTCAAGTCCTGGCTATGAGGAAGCACAGAACCCTCTTCCTCTTTGCCAGCCTGGTTGGTGAGTCCATAGTCGGGAAGTGAGGTATTTCTAGGTGTCCCTGTGTTTCAAGAAGGGGCTGTATATGCAAAGCAGCCCCCAAATGCCAAAGGAGCTGAGATACCAAAGAACAAAGCAGACAAATCCAGTTTGTCAGTAAGGAGTGTTCCAATGGAAACTTAAGATGGAAGTATGGCCGCAAAACAGCTCTCTGCACTGTTACTCCCCAGACCCAGGGCTTATATACCATGGGGAAAGGGTATGTGTGCTCCAGCAAGACAATTAAAAGCAACCCTCCAAAACAAGCAAGAATGCCATATGCATTATAGCCTATAATTTGTGTGATAACATCAGGGTTGACATGTTCTTACACTAAGGACCATAAATAAATATGGAATTAGGAGGCATTCATGGAACTGGGGCTAATCAGAACTCAACATGGCAGATCGGCATCCAAGATGGAGACCTTTTGTCTCCACACCCTGGTGTGCTTTTCCTGAGGAAAGAACAGCTGTTCCTGTCTTTCATGCCATCTCCTTCAGAGAGCATTGGCTTCATGCTTGTAGCTAGGCTGCCATTATAGCTACTCTGATGGAAAGGAAGGAATAAACAGTGAGGAGAAGTGAGTCAAAATGACATTAAAGAGTAGAAAGAGGAAGTAGGAGAAGCCAAGAAAAAAGAACAGGGCAAGTGTATACGGGATCTTGAAAGGGGTATTCTTTTCTCTTTCATTAATTATTCATTTCAATTTATTCTAAATAGTTTGCCCTAGTGTACAATGTAACAAGATAGAATGATCTCACACACAGGACTCATTTTAATAACATGATATCTGCATGGGGCAGTTTGATGATGTTTAATAGACAAAGCCACAGTTAATTCATCCTTCTCAGGGCTTAAACCCCTCCAGGGAAATTATAAATAAAAACAAGCTTCATCTCCAATAAAAATAAACAAAACAGTGTCCTTCAGATCTTACTGCCTGGCGACTTTATGAATTGGAATGGAAACATTATTGCCTTTTGGGAGATTGACCTCAGCTGTTTTTCAACCTTTTGAAGAATAAGAAACTCTAATTTTGGTGCCAATACTCAAATAGAAGTTTTCTCAGGTGGACAAACAACACCTGGTAGACTGGTTTGTCATGGAAATTGCACCACCTTAAAATCACCAGGAGAACCAAGCTGAGTCTTTGCTTTGACCCTCACTGGCTCTGTGAACTTGGGCATACGTAAAGGGTACATATTAGGTGCTCAAAAAAATGTCACCACTGATCGCATTTCCCTTTAGCTTTCTGAGGATCCATTTCTCAGTTTCTCAAAAGTAAAAATGATGACAATAATGTTTACCTACCAATTATAGGGTGTTGTGTGAGGATTAATTTAGCTAATGTTCATAAAACAGTAAATGCAAAATTAAATAATATTATTAATATTAATATCATCCTCGGATTTTAAGCTATGATTATAAGAGTTGAAAAGGATGACTGTTGCTTAGGAAAAAATAATTAGGTTAAAATATAAAATGCAAGACCTGAATAGAGTCACCAAGACAACTGCATAAAATGACACTGGATGGGCACCGCACAATGCCTCCTCCTGTCCCCTGGAATTGTTCAGTGTGTGCCAGGAACGGATTCTGGGCTGCCAAGACTTAGTCGTTTGCTGATCTAGATTTAGATAGAACACATAAAAACAAGTAAGTCAAAGAATAAGTCTAAGATCTTTCTCTCTTACTCACTCTGTTTCTCTTATTTTTGTCATATTC
>NW_012103343.1:1844086-1852352 GCF_000951045.1 Mandrillus leucophaeus
CCTCAGCCTCCCAAGTAACTGGGACTACAGGCGCCCGCCACCTCGCCCGGCTAGTTTTTTGTATTTTTTAGTAGAGACGGGGTTTCACCGTGTTCGCCAGGATGGTCTCGATCTTCTGACCTCGTGATCCACCCGTCTCGGCCTCCCAAAGTGCTGGGATTACAGGCTTGAGCCACCGCGCCCGGCGAACGGCACAGATTTCTTAAAACTTGATTTCAAAAATTCTGCCCAGTTTCATTTCTCATGCCACAGCCAGTGTCTCTTTTTCCCCATACTCTCTTGTATGAAAATTCATAGTTGATTGCTTTATTCCCACAGGACTTTTCATGGGGCTAATCTACATCTGGAATTTACCCTGCTAATGATTCTCTTTCCTTTCATCCGGCATACTCGTGCCAGATTATTCTTCTAAAAGGGTTAGTAACAGCATGTCATTCGACATGTTAAGCACTTGCAGATGACATTCCATATATACAATCCAAATTCCAGAGTGTAAGATGTACGCTCCCGCCCATCACTCCCAATACCAAACTTTTTACTAGAAGCCGACTACAGTTTATCTGTAACTTCATCATTAATTACTCCCTTCCACATCCCTCTGAATTAGTCAGCTATCCAACTCCAGAACAAACTAGGTCTCTTCTCTCTCTTACTATTTTCCTCTCTGAGTTGTTTCCTCTTTCCTATTATTTCATACAGTCAGACAAGTGAACTTTCAACAAAACACTATTCATGCAGTGGTGATAGTGAAAACACAACTGCTCAGCATGGACATTGAACCATGAGAATGGCTCTCACCAGAGTGCTGGAGCAGTGTCCCAGAGAATTCTTTCTAGGCTGGCTTTTAATCCCTCAGTTGCTAGATCTTAGGAAGGTCAGGGGAAGAGAAGTTGGGAATTCCTGGTGGAGGAACAGGTATGGCCAGGTTGGTGGAGGCGCTAGGATGGAGATGGGGGAAGACTGCTACTACTTACCAAAGGACACAAAAATAGTTCATTATTTAACAACTGGTCTAAACCTCTAGAGCATGCTGACTGAACACCAGTGTCAGGCTTTGCTGATGCATCTTCAGGCTCAATTTAAGCTCCTTTTCCAACAACCCAAGGGCCCCTAGTGATCCCTCCCTTCTCTAAATGATTTTAGCACATTTTGTCCATACCACTTACTGTGCACATTTACAGCGTTGCGTTACTGTCTTTGGGGAACCATTATACAATTCATTTTCCCAAAGATGGTAATGTTTTCCAAAATAATAGTTGTGCTGTATCTGTGTTTCTCCCAAAAATGTCTAACATAGAGCCTGTGGTTATGAATTTTATGGGTCAGTTTGACTGGGCTATGGGATGCTCAGAGAGCTGGGAAAACATTATTTCTGGGCATGTCTGTGAAGGTGTTTCCAGAAGAGAGTAGCTTTTGAATTGGTGGAGTGAGTAAAGGAGATCTGCCCTTTCCAATGTGGACAGGCATCATCCAATCTATTGAGGGCCTAAATAGAACAAAAAGGCAAAGAAAAGGTGAATTTATTCTGTCTGCTTGAGCTGAGACATCCATCTACTTCTACCCTTGCACACCAGCGCTCCTGGTTCTCAGGGCTTTGGGCTTGGACTCTAACTACACTACTGGTTTTCTTGGGGCTCTAGCTTGCAGATGGCAGGTTGTGGGTCTTCTCAAGCTTCACAGACACATGAGCAATCTCTTATAATCAATCTCTTTCCATACATCTATAAATATCCTATTGGTTCTGTTTCTCTTGAGAACCCTCACTAATGCAGTGCCCTTCTCAGGCAATCATTTATCCTGTGTTTATTAATACAGGTTAATTGACTAAATGATTGGGAACTATTATACATATATCATAATGCAATCACCCAAATCACTTCAAGAGTGAGGGAGGGACAGGTATATTTGAGACTCTGACGAGAGCTAGGAATTCTTTTCCCAGAAGCATTCCTACATACAAAAAACCTGCATAAAATTTCAGGTGTTTCACTTAACGCCTAAGCCATTCATAGACCCCTGGGAGTCCATGGAACCTAGATTAAGGGCTCTGGTTTAAATGAAATTTTTCAGGGTAAAATATTAACCTAAAGAATTACCTTTAGAAATAAGCGAGGCACAGAGAGACAAATATCGCAGGTTCTTACTCATACATGGAGCTAAAAACATTGATCTCATAGAGGTAGAGAGTGGAATAGTAGTTACTGTAGGCTGGGAAGAGTGTGGCAGGGATGAAAACAGGTTAGTTAATAGGTACAAATATACAGTTAGATAGAAAAACTAAGTTCTAATATTCTATAGCAGAATAGAACATCGTATTGTATATTTCAAATTAGCCAGAAGAGAGGACTTGAAATGTTCCCAGTACAAAGAAATACAAATAAATAAATACTGGAAATAAATGTTCCCAGTACAAAAATATAAATACCCTAAATACCTTGACTTGATCATTATACATTCTATGCCTATAAAAAATATATGAACCCCATAAAAAGGTACAAATACTATATATCAATTAGAAATTTTTAAATTAACTTTAACGTTATTCTTACTAGAATAACAGTGAAGAAGCTACTTTAGGGAAGCCTATACTTTATTAGCCCTACATCATTGCGTCTATGTGGCCATCTCCCAGCCTTCATGTGGGAGGCAGAAAGCAGCAGGGCGTGCATGCTAGCTGTGATGGTCCCGTCTCCTGGAATATTGTGCTGCTGACTGAGGATTTTAGATAAAGCCCACTCATTACCAGTTGTACCCAAAGATGTCAAATAACAAGTGCCAGTAACAATCTGGCATGGGACTGTCTTTAACTGGCTGAATTAATTAATAACTACTACATGCCAAAATATGAAGAGTGTGATTCATGTCCTCCTGGGAGGACACATTAAAAGGCAAGAACAACTTTGTCACAGACAGGACATTTTTCATCAGGGAAAGGAACTTTTTTACATAAACTAAAGTGTAGACATGAGGTGTAAAATAGTGAGATCATCGACACCAAAACTCCGTGTGGAATTGACTCCCACTGAGTTACGCACCCCAGGCAAAGAGACGGGACTTTCATCAACTCCCAGGAGTGCTTAATAAGCCTCCTTGCAATAAACTTCTTTTTGGCAAAAACAAGATAACTCATTCACAAGGGAACCCCCCTGCTGTGGTACAGACATAAACATCTAGAAAAATTACACTTTCTTATATTTCATTCTGATTAGCTTCACTTTTTGGAAAAAAGTAGAAAATCTTGTATATGCTATTAATCTTTAGATCTGTTTCTGCTGTCTGAAACTTTTTCTTGGGGCACACTAGTCTATGAGAAAAGAATTAGATGTGGATATTGAAGAAAACCTTAGGAAAGAAATAAGAAAAAAATTGTTCATTGAGGGCTAATTAAGATTACAGCCAACCTATGCTTTTATGAGCATAAACCAAAGTAATATTACTGGGAGATACACACAAAGAATCACTTTTTCCTGAGAAATCTCTTAAGAAATTACATCAGTTCCCTGGACACATGGAGGAGAGGGGGTGTGCCATTGTGGAGGCTGTGACTCAGCGGCAACCTGATTTTTCATCTGCTTTGACAACAGTGATAACATAAAATGTGTCTGGAAAGGGAAAATTCATTCTCTCTACGTCATTCTGCATAGTACCATGCCCTGTACCACATGTGGTGAGGTCCTTACCAGAAATACTGAAAATACAGGGAGGGGGGCTTGTATGGTGTAGGGAAAGAACGTTAGGAGAAACGTCTTCCCAGGTCTTTTGCAGCTAATTTACAACGTGGCCTCAAAACCAAGCCACCAGCAGGAGGGGGTTGGGGTAAGGAGGGTGAGTTGTGAAGGGAAGATGGGAGGCAGAGTCTCTTGTCCATCTTCTGCTGTTTCTTTTTCTTTTTTTTTCTTTTTTTTTTTTTTGAGATGGAGTCTCACTGTGGTACCCAGGCTGGAGTACAGCGGCACAATCTCAGCTCACTGCAACCTCTGCCTCCTGGGTTCAAGTGATTCTCCTGCCTCAGCCTCCTGAGTAGCTGGGACTATAGGCACACACCACCACGCTCAGGTAGTTTTTGTATCTTGAGTAGAGATGGAGGTTTCACCATGTTGACCAGGATGGTCTTGATCTCTTGACCTCGTGATCCGCCTGCCTTGACTGCCCAAAGTGCTAAGATTACAGGCGTGAGACACCGCGTCCGGCATCTTCTGCTGTTTCTTGACTTGTGGAAATGCCTGCATGTGTGTGAAAAGCACAGCTTCCCTGTAAGAGTCTATCTTGGTTGTTGAGTCCAGAGTCTAAGTAGTGTCAAGTCCGTTGATTTACAAATTACATTACTCTCTCCACCCAAAGGCCACCTGGCCATTGTGATATAGAGTAGCTACCGTAGCAACTAAGGTGGTGTTTTCCAAAAAAGAGTGACCTGTGAATACTTGTTGAATAAGGTAATATTAACCTACTTGTGGCCTTGATCTCATCCTTCTTCCTATTTAACCACAGCCCTGGCCCTAAGATACCCTGATCCCTGAAAGAACAGCAGCTATGTCTGAGAATAAAAAGCATCTCAAAGAATTCTAGGCTGTAAAACAAAATCAGGAAATGTTGGGAAACTTTTAAGTGATACAGTAGTGACTTTAGCAGGCCCAAAAAGAAGTCTGTGGCCTTAATGGATCTATGGGCTACAGGATTCTCATCAAAATAATTTTAGTTAGATGAATCAATAAATAAAATGTGGCATAGAGACGCAATGGAGTATTATTTGGCCTTAAAAAGGAAGGAAAATCTGATATAGGATAGAGTATGTATGAACCTTGAGGACATTATGCTAAGTGAAATAAGTCATCTACAAAAGGACAAGTATTATATGGTTCCATTTATATAAGGTACCTAGAATAATCCAAGTTACAGAGGAAGTAGAATGGTGGTTGCCAGGGAATGAGGGAAGGCGGGAATGGGGGGTTATTGTTTAATGAGCATAGAGCTTCAGTTTGTTTGTCTTTTGTTTGTTTTTGTTTTTATTTTTGTCTTTTTGAGACAAAGTCTTGCTCTTGTCCCCCAGGCTGGAATGCAATGGCACCATCTCAGCTCACTGCAACCTCTGCCTCCTGGGTTCAAGCGATTCTCCTGCCTCAGCCTCCTGAGTAGCTGGGATTACAGGCACCTGCCACCAGGCCCAGCTAATTTTTTTTGTATGTTCAGTAGAGACGGGGTTTCACCATGTTGGCCAGGCTGGTCTCAAACTCCTGACCTCAGGTGATCCGCCCACCTCGGCCTCCCAAAATGCTGGGATTACAGGTGTGAGCCACTGCATTCAGCCGAGTTTCAGTTTTGCAAGATGAAAAGAGTTCTGGAGATGGATGGTAGTGATGGTTGTACAACAATGTGAATGTACTTAATACCACTGGAATGTACACTTAAAAATGGTTGATGATAAATTTTGTTATGTGTATTTTACCACAATTAAAAATAAATAGTAAAAATTGTAGTAAGTCCTATTTGCATGCAAGTCTTTGTGTACTATTGTAAGATGATGTAGGTAAAACTAGTCCCTGTCTTTATGGAGATTTACTGTTTTCAGATTTATAGGAAAAGAGAGGATAGATTTGTGTATCTGGCATAGAACTTTCCTTCATCATGTGCGAAGTGAGCTCAAGTTACTTCATATGGGAATTCAAGGAAGAGGAGGTTCACAAAAGTGAGAGAATTTGATGTTCATTTTCTATAAAAGTTAGAAAAGAGGAAGACGAAAAGAGAGGAGAAGAAGAAAGAAGAAGAAAAAAGAAGAGGAGGAGGAGGAAGAAGAAAAAGAAGGAGAAGGAGAAGGAGAAGAAAACAGAAGAAGGAGGAGGAGGAGCAGGAGAAGAAGATTATTCCTGATCTTGTCACTCTTCTTTCATGTGCATTTGCTCCCAACATGCATCTGCATGCCCAGCTGGAGAGCCAAGATGTAAATGCGACCAGGCCATAATCTGCCTTTGCAACCTAATTTCCCAGAACTCCCTTATACCAGTAATTCAGTCTTTTTAGTCCAATTGGCCTTACAAATTCCTATCTCCTGTCTCCATGCACAGAATCCCAGAGTTGGAGAAATCAGAGGTCATCTTGTCCAACCACTCACCAGATGCCTAAGTCCTTAAATTGGGTTGACATCTTACTTAGTTGAACTTCCATTCATTATCCCAGTTGGGCTCATAGAATAATGTTCTATGTTATGAAAGGTATAAAAAGAAATACTGCCAAAGAAAAGAGAAAAAGAAGAAGCAGCACATTCTAAACTCAAAATTAAGTTCCCACTTATTAATTATTACTTATATTTAAAAAGAATATTTAAATACAATTGCAAAACATTAAGTCTACAGTGATCCCACTTTTGTCACCCCCACAAAATGTGTGTGTGTGTATGTGTGTGTGTATGCGTTTATATACATAGAAAAAAGTCCCTGCATAAATCTTTAAAGTCTCTTTGAAGGTAAAGTTATAGGTACCCTTTATTTCTACACTTATTTGTATTCATAATTTTTATTCAATTAAATTTTATTTTCTTTAACAAATGAAGAAAATATGTATATAGCATGTTTGTACACATAAGTAAATATAACTGAGGTGGCAATTAGTTATCAAGTGACACAAAAATTTGCAACAGAACAAAAAATAAAAATTATTTTGTAAATGTACATTGGAAAATTGGGTTTAGCATATTTAATCAAACAAATGGAGGGCCGGGCATGGTGGCTTATGCCTATAATCCCAGCACTTTGGGAGGCCAAGACAGGCAGATTGCTTGAGTTCAGGAGTTTGAGACTAGCTGAGCTGGGTATTTTTCTGTCTCTACAAAAAAAATACAAAAATTAGCCAGACGCAGTGGTACATGCCTGTGGTCCCAGATACTTGGGAGGCCAAGGATGGAGAATCGCTTGAGCTCAGGAGGTTGCAGTGAGCTGAGATCACGCCACTGCACTCTAGCCTGGGTGACAAAGTGAGACCCTGTCTCAAAAAAAAAAAAAAAAAAAGCTGGGCGCAGTGGCTCACGCCTGTAATCCCAGCACTTTGGGAGGCCGAGGCGGGCGGATCACGAAGTCAGGAGATCGAGACCATCCTGGCTAACATGGTGAAACCCCGTCTCTACTAAAAAGACGTGCAAAAAATTAGCCAGGTGTAGTGGCAAGCACCTGTAGTCCCAGCTACTTTATAGGCTGAGGCAGGAGAATGGCGAGAGCCCGGGAGGTGGAGGTTGCAGTGAGCCGAGATCACACCACTGCACTCCAGGCTGGGTGACAAAGCAAGACTCCGTCTCAAACAAAAAAAAAAAAAAAAAAAAAAGGAGCAAAGGAATTGATTATGATCTAATGTTTCCCAGGAAAGAGAAATTAGCCTTAATGGAATCATAGCCAAACCACAAAACATAAATTTGATATTGAGGTTACAGCATACAAAGGGCTGGGCTATCCTCCGGGACAATTATCATTTTTCCCTTTGCTTAAATCTTCACTCAGCTCTTGCAATGTATTGTGTCATGCATTCTGCTAATCCTTGGGTGGGAATTCAAACATGACTAAGTCGTGGTCCGAGCCCTTAGGACACTCACATACTTCCTATTTGGCTAGAATAGTAGCCAAAGCTCCAGTAGGCAGCCTGATGGTCTTCTCCTAGAAGGCATTTTTGAAAAAGACTTTAGTTAACCATGTTCCATTGTCTCTCCACATCTCACATTCACTGACACACCTAAACGAAAGGCCCAGGAGGTCCTTTTGTGCTGGCATCTTCAGCTTCTGATATTGTTGGCACCTCAGTAGATGTTATGGGTCTCTTGCTGGTTGGTTTTGCTATCTTGCTAGGGCATATTAAACATTGTTAGCCAAAGCACTCCCCTCCTCAAGAAAATGCTTAGTATCCCCAAGGTCAGCCTCTGTCCAAAAACAAGTCTTCTCTACCTTTCCACTTGACCCAGCAGCCATCAGCAAGGATGTGCAAAGGGATTCCACACTCTTTTCTTTCCTAACTAATACTTAGTGCTAAATTCCTGGTCACAAAGGTGAATAAAATCCTTCGTACTAAATTCGTGGTAACAAAAGTGAATAAAGGATTTGCATTCATCAAACTATCTTTGAAAGCTGTTACTCCCTCAAGAGCAAACCTCCAAAATGACCCTGAACCAGTACACTTTTTTCCCTTCTCCATTTCTGCCATCACCATCCAAGCCACCATCCCATCAACTCTCCCTGGACAACTGCAGTAGCCTCCCGAGATGACTCCCCGCTCCCCCTCTTTTTTTTTTTTT
>NW_012103343.1:1854077-1855984 GCF_000951045.1 Mandrillus leucophaeus
AGAGACTTGAGAACGTCATGGCAGATGGGAGGCAGGACAGGTTTGCAGCTCCCACTCGGACAACAGAGCAGTGTGTGGACACTCTCATCATGAACTTTTGCTCCAGAACTACTGCAGGAATAAACCAGGAAAGTCAAGAAAACCCACAGACCCTCTGAAGGAAGAGGATTGCTCCTGCAGGACCTGGGAGACACCCCAAACACAGTGATTGCCCAAGCTGTGGAAGTGGGAAAGGGGGATTGTCTGTCCCCTAACACACACCCTCACTGGGGAAACTGAAGGTCTAGATAACAGGAGGAGATTCTGACCTTACCTGGAGCTGAGTCAATTTAGAGAGCTGAGTGAAATACAGGGGTAGAGGAAGCAGTGGGAAAAGCCCTGTGGGCTCTCTGGGTCCCTGGGGAAGCCATTTCCGCCTTGTCTCACAGGAGTCCTTGGGGAGGGCTGCCAGAGGACCTTGGAAAGGACCACAGGGAAAAGGAAACCTCCAGCTGAACTTTGTAACAACTCCAACAGAACGCAAAATCTCCTGGCCAGAACTCCAGGGAGGGAGTGATTCCGGTGTGCAGACTCCACAAGCGGGTAGACACGAAAGCCCTGCTTGCTTTTGCTGCTGGGAGACTGGTAGCCTGTGGCAAGTTCTCAGCCCTGTTCCCCCACTGCTGGAAACAGACTTGGTGCTGTTGGGAGTCAGGGGCAAGGTGGGAGTGAGACCAGCCTTTTGGGTTGCATGGGAGCTGGGTGAGGCCTGTGACTGCCAGCTTTCCCCCACTTCCCTGACAACCGGCATGACACAGCAGAGGCAGACATAATCCTCCTGGGAACATTACTCCATTGACTTGGGAACCACACTCCCATCCCCCAAAGCAGCTGCAGCAAGATCTGCCCAAAGACAGTCTGAGCTCAGACCCTTCTAGCCCTTCCCCCACCTGATGGTCTTTCCCTATCTACCCTGGTAGCTGAAGACAAAGAATTCTTGGGAGTTCGAGGCCCCAACCCACCACCTGATCCTCCCTATAATACCACAGCTGATGCTCTCTTGAAAGCACCACCTCCTGGCAGGAGGCCAACCAACACAAAAATAGAGCATTAAACAACCAAAAATAAGGACCCTCGCAGAGTCCATTTCACTCCCCTGCCACCTCCACCAGAACAGGTGCTGGTATCTACAGCTGAGAGACCCACAGATAGTTCACATCACACGACTCTGTGCAGACAACCCCAAGTACCAGGCAAGAGCCTGGTAGACCTCCTGGGTAGCTAGATCCAGAAGAGAAATAACAATACAGCTCGGCTTTCAGGAATCCATATCCATAGGAAAAGGGGGCAAGTACTACATCAAGGGAACACCCCATGGTACAAAAGAATCTGAACAGCAGCCTTGAGACCTAGACCTTTCCTCTGACATAGACTATCCAAATGACAAGGAACCAGAAAAACAATCCTGGTAATATGACAAAACAAGGCTCTTTAACACCCCCCAAAAATGACACTAGCTCACCAGCAATGAATCTAAACCAAGAAGACATCTATGATTTTCCTAAAAAAGAATTCAGAAAATCAGTAATTAAACTAATCAAGGAGGCACCAGAGAAAGATGAAGTCCAATTTAAGGGAATTTAAAAAAAATTAGGCTGGGCACGGTGGCTCACACTTGTAATCCCAGCACTTTGGGAGGCCGAGGCGGGCGGATCACCTGAGGTCAGAAGTTCGAGACCAGCCTGGCCAACATGGTGAAATCCCGTCTCTACTAAAAATACAAAAATTAGCCCGGCGTGGTGGCACACCTGTAATCCCAGCTACTCGGGAGGCTGACGTAGGAGAATCGCTTGAACTCAGGAGGCAGAGGTTGCAGTGAGCCAAGATTACCCCATTGCACTCCAGCCTGGGGGACAAGAGCGAGACTT
>NW_012103343.1:1856074-1863933 GCF_000951045.1 Mandrillus leucophaeus
GGGTGGATCACCCAAGGTCAGATGTTTGGGACCAGCCTGTCCAACATAGTGAAACCCCGTCTGTACTAAAAATACAAAAATTAGCCAGGCGTGGTGGCAGGTGCCTATAATCCCAGTTACTCGGGAGGCTGAGGCAAAAGAATTGCTTGAACCCGGGAGGTAGAGATTGCAGTGAGCCAGGATCACACCACTGCACTCCAGCCTGGGCAACAAGAGTGAAACTTTGTCTTGAAAAATAAATAAATAAATAAGGATACAAGAAATGAGGGGAGAAATTGTCAGTGAAATAGATAACATAAATAAAAAAATAATAAAAACTTTAGGAAATAATGGACTCACTTAGAGAAATGCAAAATGTTCTGGAAAGTCTCTGCAATAGAATCGAATAAGCAGAAGAAAGAACTTCAAAGCCCAAAGATAAGATTTTCAAATTAACCCAATCCAACAAAGACAAAGAAAAAAGAATAAGAAAAAATGAACAAAGCCTCCAAGAAATTTGGGATTATGTTAAGTGACTAAACCTAAGAATAATTGGCATTCCCGAGGAAGAAGAGAATTCTAAAATTTTGGAAAACATTTGGGGGAATAATTGAGGAAAACTTCCCTGACCTTGCTAGAGACCTAGACATCCAAATACAAGAAGGTCAAAGAACATCTGGGAAATTATTGCAAAAAGATCATCGCCTAAACACATTGTCATCAGGTTATCTAAAGTTAAGATGAAGGAAAGAATCTTAACAGCGATGAGGCAAAAGCACCAGATAACCTATAAAGAAAAATCTATCAGATTAACAGCATATTTCTCAGCAGAAACCCGAGAAGCTAGAAGGATCCGGGACTCTATCTTCAGGCTCCTTAAACAAAACAATTATCAGCCAAGAATTTTGTATCCAGTGAAACTAAGCTTCATAAATTAAGGAAAGATACAGTCTTTTTCATACAAACACACACTGAGAGAATTCGCCAATACCAAGCCAGCCCTACAAAACTGCTAAAAGGAGCTCTAAATCTTGAAACAAATCTTGAAAACATATCAAAACAGAACCTCTTTAAAGCGTAAGTCTCACAGGATCTATAAAACAAAAATACAATCAAAAAAAAAAAAAAAAACAATACAGGCAACAAGTAGCACAATGAATGGAATAGTACCTCACATCTCAATACTAACACTGAATGTAAATGGCCTAAATGCCCTACTTAAAAGATACAGAATTGCACAATGGATAAGAATTCACCAACCAACAATCTGCTACCTTCATGAGACTCACCTAACACATAAGTACTCACATAAACTTGAGGTAAAGGGGTGGAAAAAGCCATTCCATGCAAATGGACACCAAAAGCGAGCAGAAGTAGCTATTCTTATATCAGACAAAACAAACTTTAAAGCAAGAGCAGTTAAAAGACAAAGAGGGACATTATATAATGATAAAAGGCCTTGTCAAACAGGAAAATATTGCAATCCTAAACATATATGCACCTAACACTGGAGCTCCCAAATTTATAAAACAATTACTACTAGATCTCAGAAATGAGATGGACAGCAACACAATAATAGTGGTGGACTTCAATACTCCACTGACAGCACTAGACAGGTCATCAAGACAGAAAGTCAACAAAGAAACAATGGACTTAAACCCTTAAACAAATGGACTTAACAGATATTTACAGAACATTCTACCCAGCAGCCTCAAAATATACATCCTATTCATCAGCACATGGAACTTTCTTCGAGATAGACCATATGATAAGCCATAAAACAAGTCTCAATAAATTTAAGTAAATTGAAATTATATCAAGTACTCTCTCAGACCACAGTGAGATAAAACTGGAAATCAACTCCAAAAGGAACCTTCAAAACCATGCAAATCCATGGAAATTAAATAACCGGATCCTGAATGATCATTGGGTCAACAATGAAATCAAGATGGAAATTTAAAAATTCTTCTAACTGCACAATAGTGACACAACATATCAAAACCTCTGGGATACAGCAAAGGCAGTGTTAACAGGAAAGTTCATAGCCCTAAATGCCTACATCAAAAAGTCTGAAAGAGCACAAATAGACAATCTAAAGTCACACCTCAGGGAACTAGAGAAACAAGAACAAACCAAACTCAAACCCAGCAGAAGAAAGGAAATAACCAAGATCAGAGCAGAACTAAATGAAATTGAAACAGCAACAACAAAATACAAAAGATAAATGAAACAAAAAGCTGGTTCTTTGAAAATATAAAATTGATAGACCATTAACAAGATTAACCAAGAAACAAGGAGAAAAAATCCAAATAAGCTCAATTAGAAACAAAATGGGAGATATTACAACTGACACCACTGAAATACAAAAGATCATTCAAGGCTACTATGAAGACATTTATGTGCATAAACTAGAAAACCTAGAGGAGATAGATAAGTTCCTGGAAAGATACAACCCTCGTAATTTAAATCAGGAAAAATTAGATACCCTGAACAGACCAATCACAAGCAACAAGATTGAACTGGTAATAAAAAAAGATACCAACAAAAAAAAGCCCAAGACTAGACAGAGTCGTAGCTGAATTCTACTAGACATTCAAAGAAGAACTGGTAACAATCCTATTGACACTATTGCACAAGACAGAGAAAGCGGGAATCCTCCCTAAATCATTCTATGAAGCCAGTCTTGCCCTAATACCAAAACCAGGAAAGGATATAACCAAAAAAGAAAATTACAGACCGATATCCCTGATGAACATAGATACAAAAATCTTAACAAAATACTAGCTAACCAAATCCAACAGCATATCAAAAAGATAATCCACTGTGATCAAGTGGGTTTCATACCAAGGATGCAGGGATGGTTTGACATACACAATTCAATAAATGTGATACAACACATAAACAGAATTTAAAACAAAAATAAAATGATCATCTCAATAGATGCAGAAAAAGCATTTGATAAAATCCAGCATCACTTTATGATTAAAACTCTCAGCAAAATTGGGCATACAAGGGGCATACCTCAATGTAATAAAAGTTATCTATGACAAAACCACCACCAACAAAATACTAAATGGGGAAAAGTTGAAATCATTCCCTCTAGTACTGGAACAAGACAAGGATGCCCACTCTCACCACTCCCCTTCAACATAATACTAGAAGTCCTAGCCAGAGCAATCAGACAAGAGAAAGAAATAAAGGGCATCCAAATCCATAAAGAGAAAGTCAAACTGTTGCTGTTGGCTGATGATATGATTGTATACCTAGAAAACTCTAAAGACTCCTCCAAAAAGCTCCAAGAACTGATAAAAGAATTCAGCAAAATTTCAGGATACAAAATTAATATACAAATCTTTACCCTCCTATACATCAACAGACACCAAGCTGAGAATCAAATAAAGAACTCAACTCCTTTTAAAACAGTTACAAAAAATCAAAATACTTAGAAATATACCTAACCAAAGAGGTGAAAGACCTCTGCAAGGAAAACTACAAAACAGTGCTGAAATAAATCATAGACAACACAAACAAATGGAAACACATCCCATGCTCATGGATGGGTAGAATCAATATTCTGAAAATAACCACACTGCCAAAAGCAATCTACATACAAATTCAGTGCAATTCCCATCAAAATATCACCATCATTCTTCAGAAAAACAATCCTAAAATTCATATGAAAGCAAAAAAGCACCTGCATAGCCAAAACAAGACTAAACGAAAAGAACAAATCTGGAGGCATCATATTACCTGACTTCAAACTATAGTATAAGGTCATAGTCACCAAAACAGCATGGTACTGGTATAAAAATAGGCACATAGAACAATGAAACAGAATAGAGGACCCAGAAATAAACCCAAATACTTACAGCCAACTGATCTTCAACTAAGCAAACAAAATATAAAGTGGGGGAAAGGACATCCTATTCAATAAATGGTGCTGGGGTAATTGGCAAGCCACATGTAGGAGAATGAAACTGGATCCTCATCGCTCACCTTATACAAAAATCAACTCAAGATGGATCGAAGACTTAATCTAAGACCTAAAACTGTAAAAATTCTAGGGCAGGGCATGGTGGCTTATGCCTATAATCCCAGCACTTCGGGAGGCCAAGGCAGGTGGATCACGAGATCAGGAGTTTGAGACCAGCCTGGCCAACATAGTGAAACATCTCTACTAAAAATATAAAAATTAGGCAGGCATGGTGGCATGTGTCTGTAGTCTCAGTTACTTGCGAGGCTGAGGCAGGAGAATCGCTTGAACCCAGGAGGTGGAGGTTGTGGTGAGCTGAGATCGTGCCACTGTACTCCAGCCTGGGCAACAGAGCGAGACTCTGTCTCAAAAAAAAAAAAAAAAAAAATTCTGAAGATAACATTGGAAAAACCCTTCTAGACATTGGCTTAGGCAAGGATTTCGTGACCAAGAAAGCAAAAGCAAATGCAGTAAAAACAAAGATAAATAGCTAGGACCTAATTAAACTAAAGAGCTTTTGCATGGCAAAAGGAATAGTCATAAGAGTAAACAGACAACACACAGAGTGAGAGAAAATCTTCACAATCATGATACATCCGACAAAGGACTAATATCCAGAATCTACAAATAACTCAAACAAATTAGCAAGAAAAAAAAATCCCATCAAAAAGGACATGAATAGATAATTCTCAAAAGAAGATAGACAAATGGTCAATAAACATATGAAACAATGCTCAACGTCACTAATGATCAGGGAAATGCAAATCAAAACCACAATGCAATACCACCTTACTCCTGCAAAAATGGCCATAATTTAAAAACAAAAAAAAATAGATGTTGGCATGAATGTGGTAAAAAGGGAACACTTTCACACTGCTGGTGGAAATGTAAACTAGTGCAAGCATTATGGAAAACAGTGTGGAGATTCTTTAAAGAACTAAAAGTAGAACTACAATTTGACCCAGCAATCCCAATACTGGGTATCTACCCAGAGGAAAAGAAGTCATTATACAAAAAAGATACTTACACACACATGTTTATAGCAGAAAAATTTGCAATTGCAAAAATATGGAACCAACTCATATGCCCATAAATCAATGAGTGGATAAAGAAACTGTGGTGTAGATATATAATAGAATACTACTCAGCCATAAAAAGGAATGAGTTAATGGCGTTTGCAGCAATCTGGATGGGATTGCAGACTATTATACTAAGTGAAGTAATTCAGGAATGGCAAACCAAACACCATATGTTCTCACTTATAAGTGGGAGCTAAACTATGAGGATGTAAAGGCATAAGAATGACACAATGGACTTTGGAAAATCAAGTGGAAGGGGTAGGAAGGGCTGAGGGATAAAAGACTACAAATTGGGTTCAGTGTATACTGCTCGGGTGATGGGTGCACCAAAATCTCACAAATTACCACTAAAGAACTTATGTAACCAAATACCACCTGTTCCCCAAAAACTGATGGAAATAAAAATTTTTTAAAAAATCATTCTTGTAGCGTGATAAATGAGCTAGGGGGAAAACAAATGCAGAATCATCAGGTGATGACAACTGAATTAAGGTAAGGGCTAAGGAAACAAAGAAGAAAGGGTAAATTCCAGAAATACTTAGGGAGTAGAATTAGTAGGACTTAGTAATCAATTGGAGCTTGTCAGGCTATGAGTTCCGTGAGGACACAGGATTGACATCTTGTCACAGTTGTATCTTCCAGTACAACAAATCCGGGTTTATGATTAATGAATGGATAAAAAAAAAAAAAAAAAAAAGAAGTCCAAGGTTACTTCCAGTTTTTAGTGTGGACATATGATGTTACTGATACTCTTACTACTGTGTGGACATGAGCAGAGAAGCAGGCTTGGAAAGAGAAAGATAAGTTCTATTTAGCAAATACTGAATTTGTGGCATCTGCTGGATAGCCAAGTGGATATGTCTAACAGGCTTGGATTATGAGTCCAAAACTTGACAAAAAAAGGTTGTATACAAGTGTCAGTTAATACTCTGCAAAAGAACTTAAACAATTAGAGTCTCCAGTTCCCTGATTCTCGTGGGGGTAAAACAAAATCAGTGAGACTATGTAGAAGAGCAAGAAAAGTGACTCATGAACTCAATCCCAGAGAATACGAATATTATTGAGTAAATAGAGATAGAACAATCCTAAAAGAAGACTAAGAAATAACGAACAGAGGCCACGTGCGGTGGCTCATGCCTGTAATCCCAGCACTTTGGGAGGCCAAGGTGGGCGGATCACCTGAGGTCAGGAATTCAAGACCAGCCTGACCAACATGGCAAAACCCCGTCTCTACTGAAAATACAAAATTAGCCAGTTGTGGGGGCGCATGCGTGTAATCCCAGCTACTCGGGAGGCTGAGGCAGGAGAATCACTTGAACCTGGGAGGCAGAGGTTGCGGTGAGCCGAGATCGCGCCCCTGCACTCCAGCCTGGGCAACAAGAGCAAAACTCCAACTCGAAAAAAAAAAAGAAAGAAAGAAAAGAAATAATGAACAGAGAGAGAAATAACGAATGAAGAGAATCAGGCACCACGACCACCACTGCTAATACAAATAGTAATAATGCTAATTATAATAGCAACAATAATCACAACAGTAACAGCAGCAATAACAATGATGGTAGCTATGGTTGATGTGAATAACTATATGCCAGAAAATATACCAAGGACTTGACAATGATTATCTCATTTTCTCCTGAAAACCATGATGTAAAGTAGATTTTATCTTCATCTCACATGTAGGAAAGTAAGAGATGGTGAGTACATTGCCCCATGTTGTATAATCAGTAAGTGGCATAGCTGGGATTACAAACTCTGAAATCCAAGTAACTACTATATTGTGGTGTCATTTATTCTTTGGAGGTAATGAATTCTAGGGCTTTTATTCTTCTTTCAAAAAAAGGTCTTATTATTAGATCTTATACTGAATATTCTGATGATGAAATGCACCTACTGAATATCTAGGTAAATGTAAAATGCCACTTTAAATTAAATACATTGTCATTATTTTTGCTGTAAATTATATGTATATCCCACAATACATTGCTATTCTTTTGGCTTCAAATATATTTAAGTATAGGTAAAGTATTTTTTAATGCAAAAAGAATAACAACATATTATAGAAGTAGCATATATGGCACAAGAGCACAAAAGACCAGAGTAAATGGAGTTATATGGTTATAAGAGGCTTACATTATTTATTTAATAGTAAAACATTATTTGTAGTTAGTAATAAGTTAAAGATCAATATTGTAATCTCTAGAATACCTACTAAAAAATAACTAAATAGGTGTAGCTAAAAATGTCAATAGATGAGATAGAATGGCATATTTTTAATTAATATATATTACCCAAAAGAAGCAAGAAAACTGAAACAGAGAAGCAAAGAACAAATAGAAAATAAATAATGAAATAGGACACTGACCAAAATTTGAAAACAGGCTGGGTGCGGTGGCTCACGCCTGTAATACCAGCACTTTGGGAGGATAAGGTGGGTGGATGACAAGGTCAGGAGTTCAAGACCAGCCTGGCCAATATGGTGAAACCTCATGTTATGCCTAGACCGTTTATTCCCCGAAGAAGACCACCAGAGTCCAGAGTCAAAGCTAAGCAGCAAGGATCTTTATTACAGGTTCGAACCTGGAACTCTCACTCGCTCATGAAACGAGACGGGCAGGAGAGTTCCCCTACTCAGCTCCGAACAGTGTTATATAGTCTAAGAAAAGTGGGCATAGAATTATTACACAAATCAGATGTATGATTGGCTAGTGTTTGAACAAGGCGATTTGGCTAACTATGATTGGTTCCCGCCATTTCTTATATTTCAGTTCAACCCCTTGAGGCGGAAGAGCAGTTTTACACAAAGGCAGTTAATCATATTGCGTCAGGTT
>NW_012103343.1:1865217-1866261 GCF_000951045.1 Mandrillus leucophaeus
AAAAAAAAAAAAAAAAAATTTTATATCCAAATCTTGGAAGTGACATGCCATGGCATTTGCCATATTCTATTTATTAGAAGAGAGTCACTAGGTTGAACCCATCCTTAAAGGGAGGAGATTACACAAGGGTGTGAATACCAGGAGGTGAGGATCACTGGAAGCCGTGAAAGAGGCTGCCTACTGCATCTGTCAGCAAGAAAATGGATTTTAAAAGTGTGATATTTTTATACAATGGAATCAGTTTTTTTTTTAAGCCACCAATACCCACAGCAACATAGATTAACCTCAAAAAATTGTACTCAATCATATTGAGCAAAATATGAGTTCCCAAAACAGGCAAAATTAATCTGCAATGACAGAAATCGGAACATTGCTTAACTCTGAGGGTTTGAAAGATGTCTTCACTGGTTTGCACTGCTGTAATAGAATACCACAGACTGAGTAATTTATAACGAACAGAAACTTATTGGCTCACAGTTCTGGAGGCTCAGAAGTCCAGTATCAAGGTGCCAACATCTGGCAAGGACCTTCTTACTGCATCATCACATGGCAGAAGAGCAAAAGAGCAAGAGAGGGACAGAGAGCATGACAGCATCAACCCATTCGTATCTTAATCACCTCTTAAAGGTCTTGCTCTTAATACTGTTACAAGGGCAGGAGACAGAGTCTCACACTGTCTCCTGGGCTGGTGTGCAGTGGCGCCATCTCCACTCACTGCAATCTCCACCTCCCAGATTCATGCGATTCTTGGGCCTCAGCCTCCTGAGTAGCTATGATTACAGGCACGGGCCACCACGCCTGGCTAATTTTTTGTATTTTTAGTAGAGACGGGGTTTCACTACAGTGGCCAGGCTGGTCTCAAAATCCTGACCTTGTGATCCGCCCGCCTCAGCCTCCCAAAGTACTGGGATTACAGGCGTGAGCCACCGTGCCCAGCCGGGCAAGTACATTTCAACATGAGTTTTGGAGGGAGTAAACATTCAAACCATAGCAAAGAATATTGCCTGGGAAGGAGCATGAGGAAAAGTTCTTTTTTTTTTTTTT
>NW_012103343.1:1866336-1874462 GCF_000951045.1 Mandrillus leucophaeus
CAGCCTCCCGAGTAGCTGGGACTACAGGCGCCCGCCACCGCACCCGGCTAATTTTTTGTATTTTTAGTAGAGACTGGGTTTCACTGTGTTAGCCAGGATGGTCTCGATGATCCGCCCGCCTCGGCCTCCCAAAGTGCTGGGATTACAGGCGTGAGCCACCGCGCCTGGCCATGAGGAAAAGTTCTTAGGTGCTGTAAGTATTCTGTCTTGTTTTGTCTAAACTCATTGAACTGAACATGTAATGTTTGTGCATTTTATTGTATGTAAACTATATGCCCATAAATATAATAATAAAGAAAAATAAAAATAAATATTTAAAGAGTTTTATTTCTTAAAAATAAAAGTAATATCAACATTCTGAACTTTTTTGGTCAATGTTAAATAAAACATATCAGTCTAATGTCATCTTTTTCCAATACAAGAATCTAGACATGGTGAAGAAATAAATGAAAGACACTGAATCACCCGAAAACAACTATTAAAAATTGAATCAGTTTGCATGATATAATGTCTGACTAAAATATAGAAACGGAAGAAAGGCATCCCATTTTTCACTAATAATAAAATAAACCTAAGATTAGTCAACTACCAAGTATTACATGATGCTATTTTTCTCCAACCTTTTCTTATTAAAAAAAAAAAAGAAATCAAATTACGTGGTACACAGAAGCTCTTTGTGGAAAAGATGCCAAAAGCAGGATGAGAATTTTTTATTCTCTAAATCTTAAAGGAATAATGTTGTTTGTTTTATTCTTAAAATTCTTCTTTATTCTTAACTATTTTTCTTTTCTTTCTTCCTTTTTCATCCTTCCTCTTTATCACTTTACCATGTCATAATTCTTGACTTCCTCAACATAAAATATTGTTTATTAATTTAAATATTTACTTGGTGGAAGAAAAGCAAAATAGACAAATAAAAAGCAATAGGAGAGGGTTATACAGAATAGAAGTTATAGCTAATGTCTCTCTTACACAGCATTCCAAGCATAAGGGAGTGGCAGTTTCACAGTGTCAAGAATCCAGATTATTCTATCTTGCACTGTAGTGTTATCTCTGGGATTGCTATTCAAGATTGTTTTCTATCTTGTTGCTTTATATTCCAGATCACAGAAATGGCAATAAATTAGTCACATATACCTAATGCATGCAGGGTTTAAAACCTAGATGACAGGTTGATAGGTGCAGCAAACCACCAAGGCACATGTATACCTATATAAAAAACTGGCACATTCTGCACATGTATCCTGGAACTTAAAGTAAAATCAAAAAAAAAAAAAGAAAGAAAGAAAGAAATTAGTCCCATAGAAACACCTAGATTTGGCTATGAAATCTACCACTTGGCAAGCCTTGTAAGCAGAGATATGGGCTTAAGCAGGCAGTCTTAGGCCCATGTGAAAATTCCTACTAAAGAAGAATAGAACATACAGTGGACAGTGCTGGCATTATTTTCCTTACTCCCTGAGTATGCAGATACTCCATAAGACTTATCGTTTGGAAGCAACCACCGTTTATATTAGAAACAAAGAAGTTTGCAGGTCAGATGCGATGGCTCAAGCCTGTAATCTCAGCACTTTGAGAGACAGAGGTAGGCGGATCACTTGAGCCCAGGAATTGGAGATCAGCCTGGGAAACATGGCAAAACTCCATCTCTACAACATAATACAAAAATTAGCCAGGCATGGTGGCATGTGCCTGCAGTCCTAGCTACTAGGGAAGCTTAGGTTGGGGGGATCACTTGATCCCGTGAGGCAGAAGTTACAGTGAGCATAGATCACACCACTGCACTCCAGTCTAGGCAACAGAGTGAAACCTTGTCTTAAAAAAAAAAAAAAAAAAAAATTTAGACTGCCATTCAAATACGGCAAAGTAAAACACCTGTTAATCTCACTACCACCCAAAATCTCACCAAAATATTGATAAAGAAATGTAAAATGGAGGCCAGGTGCAGTGGTTCATGCCTGTTATCCCAATATTTTGGTGGGCTGAGGCAGGAGGATAACCTAAGGCCAGGAGTTCAAGACCAACCTGGGCATCACTGTGAGACCCTGTCGCTACAAAAAATAATAATAATTAATTAATTAGCAGGGCATGGTTCCAGCTACTTAGGAGGCTGAGGTAGAAGGATCACTTGAGCCCAGGAGTTCAAGCCTGCAGTGAACTATGTGAACTATGATCACACCATTGCACTCCAGCCTGAGCAACAGAGCAAGACCCTGTATTAATTTAGGAAAAAAAAAAAAAAAAAACACTAAAGAAAGAAAGAAAAACAGAAAAGTTCAAAAATTAGGCCAGGTACGGTGGCTCATACCTGGAATCCCAGCACTTTGGGTGGCTGAGGCGGGTGGATCACCTGAGGTCAGGAGCTCGAGACCAACCTGGTCAATATGGGAAAACCCCGTCTCTACTAAAAATACAAAAATTAGCCAGGCGTGGTGGCAGATGCCTGTAATCCCATCTATGTGGGAGGCTGAGAGAGGAGAATCACTTGAACCTAGGAGGTGGAGGTTGCAGTGAGCCGAGATCACACCACTGCACTCCAGTATGGCAACAGAGCGGGACTCCGTCTCAAAAAAAAGAGAAAAAGAAAACTTCAAAAATTAATAGACAGAGAGAATAGGAGAAGAGAAAATAGCTGCCAAGAGATGTCAACAAAACAGACTTATGATAACTGATTTAGCAGACTAGAGGAAGCTGAAACTAAGTGATTGCAGTAGGGGTGAGGATGGGTGATGCCAAGAAGCATGTAGATTTGGCTGCCAAGTCCTTCAAAGGCCCAGAAATTAGAGCCGCAAGTTGTCTCTGAATATGGGAAGCAGATGAGGCTAAAATCGGGAGGACTGGTTGATGGCTTGCATAAAAGCAGTTCAACCAATACATCTCCTCATCACCTGCATAGCGAGGTAACTGACCCTCCTTCTTCTGCAGAAGGCTTGACAGTATTTTCAGGGGAGGTTAAACCAGAAAAATCTCTAGACTCAAGGATAGCAGGTATGGAGGCATGACTGAGGTAACTTACTGGCAACACAGAGATCAAGTACAAGTCTGCATTCTGAACAATGAGACTTATCAACCTCAGCACCCAGATCACTCCATCACCACCATCCTAAGATGAAAGTGGAGGATTCCTTTCTGGAGACAGTGACCAGCCCCAGAAAAGAAGACCAACAGCTACTGCCCAGAAAAAAAAAAAGAAAAAACAGATCCCTGAACAATCACTCTGCTATAAACTCCCTACTTGTCAAACCTCATATATACAGAGCTTCCAGTTGTCAAGGATCATCCAACATTTGATAAAAGCTTCTGGCTTGGAAGAGGGAGATAAACAATTATGTGGGTGCACAATAATGCAAGGAACAGATGAATACATTTTAAAAACTTATAATTAATATTCTCACAAGGATAAGAGAATATATATAGCATTTAAGAACAAAAGAACAAGAAACGATTAAACTGGAGGCTGAAAGTATTGATCAATGGGCCAAGTGCAGTGGCTCATGTCTGTAATCCCAGCAGTTTGGGAGGCCGAGGCAGGTGGATCCCTTGAGGCCAGGAGTTCGAGACAAGCCTGGGCAACACGGCAAAAACCCGTCTCTGCAAAAAATACAAAAATTAGCCAGGCCTGGTGGTATGCGCCTGAAGTCTCAGCTACTCAGGAGACTGAGGTGGGAGGATTGCTTGAGCCCAGGAGGCTAAGGCTGCAGTGAGTTGTGATTGTGCCACTGCACTCCAACCTGGGCCACAGAGTGAGACCTTGTCTCAAAAAAAGAAGAAAAAAAAAGAAGGAAGGAAGGAAGGAAGGAAGGAAGGAAGGAAAAAGAAGGAAGGGAAAGATCCAAAAAGCTTCCAGAGAAAGAGACAAAAAATAGGTCACATACAAAATATTACAGACCATAAAGACAACAGTCTTTTCAAAGAAATTAAATGTTGCAATAACGCTTTTACAGTTTTAGGGAAAAATGATTAACAACATAGAACTGTATTCTCATTCAAACTACCAATCAAGTGTGAATAAAGACATTGCAAGAGGTGAATTCTTTTTTTCTTTTTTGGAGAGATGGAGATTTACTCTTCTTGCCCAGGCTGGAGTGCAATGGCACAATCTCAGCTTACCGCATCCTCCACATTCTCCTGCCTCAGCTTCCTGAGTAGCTGGGATTACAGGCATGTGCCACCATGCCTGGCTAATTTTGTATTTTTAGTAGAAACAGAGTTTCACTATGTTGCCCAGGCTGATCTTGAACTCCTGACCTCAGGTGATCCGCCCGCCTCTGCCTCCCAAAGTGCTGGGATTACAGGCATGAGCCACTGCGCCCAGCTGCAAGAGGTGAGTTCTTAAAATTTAACCTCCTGTATCCCCTTACTCTGGAAGCTACTGGTGAATGTACTCCACTAAAATGAGACAAATTGAGAAAACAAAATACTTAAGATTCGGTAAACAGTCTTCAAAAGGAGAGGAAGACAGAGACAATTCCCAGGAGGTCTTGAGAGAAACTATCCAAATTAGAAAAAAGGGATAGAGGGCTTTGGTATGGATGTCAACAAGAAAATTTGAACTGACAGTTTAATTCATATGTTTTCAAATATCGAATGTAGTTTTATAATTCTGTAAACAGTTTGGAGTTGAATTAGGAACAGGTACATAGAAAGCTAAGTAAATGGGAGGGAAAAGGCAATTATCACTTCCAGAGAAAAACAAAGACTTGGGCAAGAACGAATATTTAATCATAGTACACTCAGCTAAGAATAATATTTGCATAGTCATAATAATATAAGCACTTAATATTCTTTACTTTTCTGGTAGAATCATATTGGGAGGATGGGAGTAGGAAAGTATAGAGATGGTAGGCAGAAGATAAGAGAGCTAAATCCTCATCCTTTATGATATACGAAATAGTAGAAAATGAATGGTGTCTAAAATGAAAAAATAAGAAATAGCACTATAAGAATATTACTATAGAAAAACAGAGGCAAATACCTGAAGAAACTTCTGAAAAAATTTAAAATTATTGACTCTGAAAGTGGGAACTAAGAGGCAGCAGTTGAGAAGTCTAGCAAGTTACCATATTTTCAGTCTTCTAGAACTATCTGACTTTTTAAACTCTGATAAGTATAAAAATTAAAATTTAAAAAGCCAAGGGTGTTTAAAAGGGTGTTTCTTTTCTAAGAAGGAACATTTTTGAATATAGAGTTGACTTGAAGATATCTACCATAATTTTTTAATTATTGATTTTTCTGTTAGGTATTAAAATTCCTCAGCCTCTTTAGGTCTGTTGTTTTTTATTCTTTAATTAAACTTTTAAATTTTGAAATAATTATAGATTCACATTCAATTGAAAGAAATTGTTCAGAGTTCCTATGTGCCCTTTACCCAGTTTCCTCAATGGTAACACTTCACCATAAGGATCCTTGTTCAGACTGTTTTTCAGAGTGACTTCACCATTTGACATTCTCAGCAGCAGTTGATGAAGGTTCCAACTTCTCCATATTCTCACCAGCACTTGTTATTATCTGATTTTTGATTCTATCAATCCTACTGGGCATGAACTACTTTCGATTTGCATTTCCCTGATGAACAGTGGTATTGAGTATCTTTTCACACACTCAATGACCATTTGAATATCTTCTTTGTAGAAATGTTTATTCAGATCCTGTGCCAATTGTTCAATTAGGTTGTCAATTTTTATTATGAGTCCTTTATATATTCTGGATACTACACACTTATCAGATATATGGTTTGTAAGTTTTTTCTCCCATTCTAAGAAAAGTCTTTTGCCTCTTTAGGAAACTGCCAAACTGTTTTTTTAGAATTGACTAAACCATTTGATACTCCCTCCAGCAATATAGGAGTGATTCAGTTTATCCACATTCTCGTCTGCATTTGTCGTTGTCATTATTTTTCATTTTAGCCCTTCTGATAGTGATATCTCATCATTATTTTAATTTTGCATTTCTCTAATGGCTAATGATGTTGAATATCTTTTCATTTGCTATCTGTACACCTCTTTAGTGAGGTATACAGTCTATGGGTTTTGCCCATTTTCTGATTGGATTGTTCGTTATTTTGCTGTTGCATTTTGAGTATTCTTTATGTATTCCAGGTACTAGTCCTTTGTTAAATATATGGATTTCAGAGCTTTTTCCTAGTTTGTAGCTTGTCTTTTCATCCTGTTAACAGGATCTTTCAGAGAGCAAAGGTTTTAAAACTTTTGATGAGGTTCAATTAATTAATTTTTTCCCTTTATGAATAGTGTTTTTGGTATAATCTAAGCACTCTTTGCCTAGTCATAGATCCTTAATTTTTTCTTCTTTTTTCCCTAACTTCTATAATTTTACATTTTACCTTTGAGTTCATACTCCATTTTGAGTTAATGTTTGAATAAGGTGTGAGGTTTAGGTCTTGACTCGTTATTTTGCTTATGGATGCTTAATTTTTCCGGCACCGTTTGTTGAATGAATGTTCCTCCTGAAACATTTCACCTGTGTCAAAAATTAGTTGAGCATATTTGTGTGGATCTATTTCTGGATTTTAAAATATGTTCTATTGATCTGTGTCTATCCTTCTGCAAGGACACGTTGTCTTCATTACTATCACTGCATAGTATGTCTTAATATCAGGTACAGTGATTCTTGTTTCTCTGTTCTTTCAAGATTGCGCTACCTATTTTAGAACTTGTGCCTTTCCATATCAATGTTAGCATAAACTTGTCTAGGTCTGCGAATACCCTAATTTTTAAATTAATTAAAATGTAAATAATGACTGTGCACAGTGGCTTATGCCCGTAATCCTAGCACTTTTGGAGGCTGAGGAAGGAGGATTGTGCCACTGTACTCTGGCCTGGACAACAGAATGAGACCCCACCTCTTAAAAAAAAAAAAAAGTATAAAATTTAAAAGAGCTATCTAGAGAATATAACTTCAGTAATTTATTTGTCCTTTTCAATTATTTTTGAGATACACAGTATAAGTCAGTTTAATGCACATGAGTGGCATTGATACACTTCTTGGCAAGCAACTTAAAAAGTTCAACAAGTCATGAAGTATATTGCTTCAGATAAAGCAATTAGGGCAAAATGGAGGTGAAATTGCCCTTTGCTTTTAAACTTCTGCATATCATGAAAGTGTTTTACGCCAGGCGCGGTGGCTCATGCCTGTAATCCTAGCACTTTGGGAGGCCGAGGCGGGCGGATCACAAGGTCAGGAGTTTGAGACCAGCCCAGTCAACATAGTGAAACCCCATCTCTACTAAAAATACAAAAAGTTAGACGGGTGTGGTGGCAGGCACCTGTAATCCCAGCTACTTGGGAGGCTGAGGCAGAAGAATCGCTTGAACCCAGGAAGCGGAGGTTGCAGTGAACCAAGATCATGCCATTGCACTCCAGCCTGGGTGACAATGTGAGACTCCGACTCAAAAAAAAAAAAGTAAGTGTTTTACTATGAAAATACTACTCAGCCAAACAGTAAGAAAGATATAATCAGTCTACTAGATAAGTCAACAAATAGTATGAGCAGATAATTTCACAACAAAGATACAAAGGAAGATGCACAAACTCTCTAGTAAGCATAGAAATGCAAATTAAAACCACAGGAGACTATTTGATGGGGGGCAGGATCTTTCAAAATGTTAAACATGCACAGCTTTAACCTAGGACTCTACTTCTAGGAATAATTTACTATACCAAAATACTTACGTGCATATAGGCATTTAATATATAACACAGGATATCTATGTTAGCATTGTTTATAATAGAGAAAAAAATGCAAACAACTTAAGTTCAGAAATATGGTATTCACCTAGTTAATTGTGGTTAAGCCATATTATATAATACGTATAGTCTTTTAAAAAATGAAAGGAGTCTTGGCCGGGCGCAGTGGCTCACGCCTGTAATCCCAGCGCTTTGGGAGGCCAAGGCGGGCGGATCACGAGGTCAGGAGATCGAGACCATCTTGGCTAACAATCGAGCCCATCCTGGCTAACACGGTGAAACCCTGTCTCTACTGAAAATACAAAAAAAAAAATTAGCTGGGCGTAGTGGTGGGCGCCTGTGGTCCCAGCTACTCGGGAGGCTGAGGCAGGAGAATGGCGTGAACCCAGGAGGCGGAGCTTGCAGTGAGCCGAAATCGCGCCA
>NW_012103343.1:1875077-1908802 GCF_000951045.1 Mandrillus leucophaeus
AAAAAAAAAAAAAAAAAGAGTAATATAATATTGGTAGCCCAAAAATCAATTTAATTTCCCATGTAATTTATTGAACTATTTTAGATTGGTGCTATTTAGGAGGGATTGCTCCTAAATATTACTAAACAACTCCCTTGGCATTTTACACGCAGGCGAATCTGGTCCTCATTAGTGAGTCATTCCCTTTGGCTCTGGTGAAACAAACATGGGATTTCAGAGGCACAGAAGTGGGCCATTGACATCCTCTTAGATTGTAAGAAAAAAAATTGTGAAAGTCCACCATTGTTTTCATAGGCAGGGAATACCGGCAATCCATTCCTAAAGGGGCAAGCATTTTAAATTTATTTACTGAAGGCCTGTTGGATTTGTTTCTCTTCCATTCCAACCTCCCAGCCACCTGTGGCACTTGCAAATTTCTTTCCTGTGGTTGTAGTGTTTTTAGTCAGGGCTCTTGTTTGCAACTGAAACATGGCTTGCTATCTTAAGTAAAACAGAAATTTATTAGAAGGTCATCAAGGCTGACTAAATTAATGAGTGGCCAGATGAACAATCTTGAAAACTGAGAATAATCTCAGGGAGGACTGTGTGACCAGGTCAAACAACAGAAACCCAGGCAACTGTCCTCCAACAGGACAACAAGGTCTCTGCCTCTGTGATAGACAGGGCCTCCATCTGTTCCCATGACCTTCTATCCGTTGAATGAAAAAGCACAGGAGAGAAGGTCCAATACGACGATCCAAGGTCACATGTCCCCTGAATCTGCTAAGGTCAAGGTGGCTACTACCTCCTGAGAACATATGTATTGGGAGATTTTTCGAAAGACAGAAAATGCTAAAACAAAATTCCATGGTTTCATGGTGGCCATGGCCAAGGGCAAAAATTACCTGGCCTTAATAGGGACATATTATTAAGTTGTTAACACGGCGTTCTAACAGTACTCAGAGCACAGTTCTTGAGCCACCCTTGCTTTTTTCATAGGATTGCTCATTTCCATGTAAGAAGAATATATCTTACCAGTTGCAACAAATTATCAAGTGGTCTTGTTTCATTAGCAATCAATAAACAGCCAAATATTGGGGAAGCGAGTGCTTTAAAGTATATAGAAGGCAAAGAACAGGCTATTATAGATTACTCCTTTCAGCTGTGAGAAGTTATAATCAGCTTTAAGTAGGTAAAGATGGTGAATTTAACAAAAGCATCAATATTCTCTCCATCCTAAAATCCTGCTAAAATGACACTTAAATGTTATATTTTTAAAAAATCTCTAATATAAAGGTTGTGGAAGCTAGAAAGCATATGAGAGAGGGGCAACTACCTTAGCAGAAAAGCTAGTTAAATCCTATTCCAGTAGTGAGGCATTCTAAGAACAGTGACTGGTTTGTATTATAGAGAAAAAGAAAAAAGGCTCAGGAATTGATAGTGCCATATACTTAGAAAAGTCGAAAAAATGTGAAGGTTGGTGGAAAGTCTGTTGCAGAATCATCATAACTCCCAGATCCATGCCCCAACCCTGATCAGCTTGGCCACTGCCCTTCTCCTTTCCCTATGGAAGACTGGCGGGTCTTCTTCCTTGAAGGCAGTAAAACAGATTCTATCTGGACAGGGCAAAATCAGTTACAATGGAGAATAAAGGTGATATACTAAAAGCAGAATGATTAAGCGAATATTTGCATAATGAATGATGAGACCCTGGCCTTCATCCCCCACACCACTCCTGCCACCTGACAGCCAGGACCAGTCCAAGGGTTCAGACCTAAAGATACTGACATTGAGGGTTTTTCACCAATACAGCCCCGCCAGATCACCCTAGAATGAATGTCATAGTCAACGAGACTCATCCATGCACTGAGGACACCATTCATCATTTTACTCCCAATTCTTAAATATGAGCAAACACTCATGGATTATCAGAATTGCAGGAACATTTAATATAAAAAATGATGATGAAAACAAAAGGACAAAAGGAGCTTGGAGGAAACAGAGTGTAAGAAGGAAGAAGTAAACTTCAAAAACCAGCATAACCAATATCCTTATATAGTCGAAAGGAGATATTACACTCATGAAAGAAAAGTATCTACTTTTAAATGGCTTATCCAAGGAGCAGAAAACAGATCTTGGAAATAAAAAAAGAGTGATGGCAGAAATGAAAAACTCAATAGAAGCATTGGAAGATAAAGTTAGGCAAACCTCTCAGAAAGTAAATAAAAAAGACAAAAAGTATAAAAGAAAAGCAAAAAGATCTGGAGAACTAGAGGATAAAACTAGAAGTTCCCACATCTATTATATAGAAATATGAATCCTAGAAACAGAAAACTTGGAAAACAGAAAGGAGAAAATCAGTAGCAAAATCATCATGAAAAATTCCCAGTGCTCAAGGACATATGCATTCAGATTTTAAGAACTCATTGTCCAACACAGTGGTGGAAAAAGTCTTTCAAAAAGATGTAACTTTGTGGCATTTCAGAACACCAGAGACAAAAAGATTTTTGCAAGATTTTAGGGTTGGGGAGACAGAAATTCAGGAATCAAAATATCGACTTTTCAACAAACAACATTGGAAGTCAGAAGCAATAAGCAATGTTATTAAAATTCTGAGAGACGTTATTTCTAATTGAGAATTCTGCATTCTGCCAAACTATCAATCAAGCATATCAGCCAGGATCCTGGCAGAAAAGAGATGGAGCACTCCAGGAGAATAATAGAGAAGGTTTACTTAATAAAGACACTGGTTATAAAGATTTGGGCAGAACACCATTACAACTCCCAGGCAGGAAGGGAGAAATGATTTATCAGCACCCAGATGGTAGCTGTATGTAGGCGGCCACAAGGGCTCCATGCTCTAGCAGGGATGCAGACAACTGCCTCTATCTGGCAATAAGGAGGTCAGGAAACACATACCCCAACCTGACCCTCCTCCTTCCTTCCTCCAATCTCATGCCAGTGCCTCCCATCAGCCATACACTCCTGAAGGTCAAATGGCAAGTGACCCCAATGACGCTGTCTACAAATCTCAGCCTCCTGGGAAACCAAGTAGGGGGGAGAAGGTAGAAATAGTTATAAAGACTAAATTTGTTACAATGTGTAAAGCCGTGGCTGGGCGCGGTGGCTCACGCCTGTAATCCCAGCACTTTGGGAGGCCGAGGTGGGCGGATCACAAGGTCAGGAGATCAAGACCATCCTGGCTAACACGGTGAAACCCCATCTCTACTAAAAATACAAAAAAATTAGACGGTCGTGGTGGCGGGCGCCTGTGGTCCCAGCTACTCGGGAGGCTGAGGCAGGAGAATGGCATAAACCCGGGAGGCGGAGCTTGCAGTGAGCCAAGATCGCACCACTGCACTCCAGCCTGGGCAACAGAGCAAGACTCCGTCCCCACCAAAAAAAAGAAAAAAAAAAGTGTCAAGCCTTTAGAATAATGTCTGTCACCTTTTAAACACCCAATATATCTTGGTTATTGTTTATTTCATCATTGTTATTTTCATTAACAGGAAACTATTAAAATTCTCATGAAATCAAACATTAACAAACTTCCTAATAATTTTCCAAATCCTTTTCCTCTTTCTCTAATAAGAATTTTCAACTCCAATATGTAAAATGTACTGTAAAATTTTGTTAGTGTAAAAAACAATTTTCAGCCAGGTGTGGTAGTTCATGCCTGTAATCCCAACACTTTGGGAAGCTAAGGTGGGCAGATCACCTGAGGTCAGGAGTTTGAGAGTAGCCTGGCCAATGGCATGGTGAAAGCCCGACTCTACTAAAAATGCAAACAATTAGCCGGGCATAGTGGAGGGCACCTGTAATCCCAGCTACTCGAGAGGATGAGGCAGGAGACACGCTTGAACTCGGGAGGCGGAGGTTGCAGTCAGCTGTGATCATGCCATTGCACTCCAGCCTGGGTAACAAGAGCAAAACTCTGTCTCAGGAAAAAAGCAAAAACCAAAAAAATAAAAAATAAAAACTATTCTGCTGACTCCCAGGGAATTTTCAAATTTTCTCCAGATTTATTAGCAAACACGTCATTTGGAATAAACTTTTGTTGGACTTACTAGTAGTGATGTGTAATTCAGAAGTAGTGTGACTGGGCAGAAATAACTATTAAGAACTGGCTCAGCACTACAATTTTCCAGGAACATATAATAGCTTTAATGCTATATTCTGATGAAATAACTTAATCATATCACCACAGTGCAATATTTTGCAAGATAAGTACACTAGCATAATCCCCAGAGTGCCAAATAGGAAGGAGTCATAGGTTGGGGTGGGTGAGACACATAATAATAACAGAATTGAACTGACCTCAAAATATGATTAGTTTAAAACACAAACAGTCATTACTATACAAATCATATTGTTCAATGTTTCATCTCAAAAGTAATCAAAGTGATGTAAGTTGTTAGCAAAGATTTTTAGAATCATGCTATCCAATGTTTGTTGGAGTGGAGCAGAAAAGGTACTCAACTAGAGGGCAAGTTGTAGAGGACTATGTGCTCGCTTATAACTTCCTGATAAGTCCTGCTCTTGCAAATGAAGCAGGGCGTTCCGATAAGTCCTGCTCTTGCAAATGAGGCAGGGCGTTGGGGGCTTGTTTATGTGTAAACATCTTGAAAATCCAGAAAGTCAGGGAAAGGTCAGAAAAACAACAATGTGTCTTGTGACTGGGCAACATTCCACAAACGACTGTATAAAATAAAGCAGAGCGCGCCATTCGAGGCGGCCGCCATGTTTGTCTTGTCTTCTGTTGTCTTGTGTGTTCATTCCTTTGTTTAGGAAACACGCAGACCCCAACACAAGTTGTCCTTATGTATTAAAAGTGCTTAAAACTGGTATGGCTTGGTGTGGTGACTCATGCCTGTAATCCCAACACTTTGGGAGGTCAACAACGTGGGAGGATCACTTAAGACCAGGAGTTTGAGATCAGCTTGGGCAACATAGGAAAGCTCCATGTCAACAAAAATAAAAATAAAAGTGCTTAAAACATTTATTCATGTCACAGCCGATGTTGGGGACACGGATATGCAAAAAGATATACTACGCATAGCAGAGATATGTCCTTTGTGCTATGGGAACACAGAAGGAAATGATTCAAGTGATTAATTGCTCAAGAGAAGGAAAGAACACGTCACAAAGGAGATGGTATTTGGATAGAACTTTGGAAAAGCAGTAAAAGTTCACAGTAAAATTTCAGCTATAGTCCCAGTACTCCTATGGTGAGACTTTTGATGTGGCTGGAGGGTTGGGAGATAGCATCTAGAGACAAAGTGTCAGTATTTGAAAACCAATTGACAATGATGAAGAGAAAAACATTTGCTTTTTAGTTAGATGAACATTACTTTTAAAAATCATATTGTAGAGGCCGGGCGCGGTGGCTCAAGCCTGTAATCCCAGCACTTTGGGAGGCCGAGACGAATGGATCACGAGGTCAGGAGATCGACACCAGCCTGGCTAACACGGTGAAACCCCATCTCTACTAAAAAATACAAAAAACTAGCTGGGCGAGGTGACGGGCGCCTGTAGTCCCAGCTACTCGGGAGGCTGAGGCAGGAGAATGGCGTGAACCCGGGAGGCAGAGCTTGCAGTGAGCTGAGATCCGGCCACTGCACTCCAGCGTGGGCAACAGAGACTCTGTCTCAAAAAAAAAAAAAAAAAAAAATTAATTTACATCTATTAGTTTTGCAGTAAGGCATGTTTTGTATGTCTTTGTCCAACATTACCTTGAATTTGGGAGGCTGTTAGGCTTTAAAAAGTTTTTTAACTTCCATTATGTTATTTAAGTCTTACAAGAAGTGTCGTATTTTTATTCTTTCTCATATAAGGCTTACAACACTAGCTGCTTTCTCACTCACATCCTCATTTCTTGGATTTGCATCAACAAGTTAAGAGCATAGTTAGCAAGTATCTCATTAGACCCCAAGAGTCGAACAAGTTCATGAATGAGAGGACCTCTGAAAAGAGTCTTGAAGCTTAAGTAATTAAGAAAAGACACATGTTTTAGAAAGTTTCTTGGCCCTTATAAGTTGTCCCTAGCTTTCAGGATAAAATTCAAACTCCTTAGTTTTGCAAAGAAGGCTTGGCTGGTGCTTCCTTCAGGTCGCATCTCCTACCACTTCTCTCCATCTCCTACTATGTCCCTTCTTCCCCAGCTACACTGAAGAACTTGCTGTTCTCCAAAGGAGTCATCTGTTTCCATTTCCGAACCTCCACAAATGTGTTTCCCTTCACTTGGAACATTTTGGCCCTGGCAAGACTATCTCATCAAGGGCACTAACACAGTTTAAAGATAATTTTTTTGTTTAAAGAATGCATTTATCACTATTAGCTACTGTTTCATCTCAATATATGCAATATTACTTTCTTTTTCAAGGGTGCCACAGCAGTGACTCATGTGCCATTCTCCCCCGGTTGATTCTTAGGCTATCAATATCTCTGAGCCTTGGTTGTGCAGTGACAGTGTATTAAATAGCCAGAAAGGCTTTCATTTGGGCCTTCACCCCTTTTTCCCTCTCCAGGAGATAGCCTGTTGACTTTAGTAACGATTTGTGAACAGGAGTTAGCAGACCCAGGTCTTAGTCCAGATTCTGATAAATATGACTTTGACTAGCCAGTGTAATTTCTGTGGGCATCCATTTTTATGTCTGCAAGATGAGGGTATCAGAAAGAGGCTCATGAAACTTTCTCCCAGGTCTCAAATTAGGTAACAGATCAAATCAGTTTTGGCTTTTTTTACATTTCTAGATTAATTTAATTTTAGTTACTCAGTAACTACTTGTCATTTAAAATACTCAAATAATACTGATTAAATAAATGTCCCCCCATGAGTACTGGAATTCTTCCTTCTCATTCTTTACATTGCTGCACAGTATGCTAAACTGGCTAAGAAGAACTAAAACAAAGGTCCCCCATGCATGCAGACATTCAGAAGTCCCCTTGAGATGGGGGGTAGAGAATGATGACAGAGCATTTTCACTTGGATGCCTTAGGAAATCTGAAAACTGCAACCTGAAGTTAAGTGAGCATCAGCTGTGGGCAAAGGCCTCTCTGGAAAGGATATCAGGACTAACATGAAGGGTGCTGACGCCTATGAGGTTCAGGTCAAGGTTGCGCACTAAAGGGGGCTTAGAGAGAGTAGTGAATCGAATTGAGAGAGCTCAGGAATCTCACAGCAGAGTAAGCGTATTAGTTCATTCTCACGCTGCTAGGAAGACATACCCAAGACTGGGTAATTTATAAAGAAAAGAAGTTTAATTGACTCACAGTTCTCCATGGCTAGGGAGGCCTTAGGAAACTTACAATCAAGGTGGAAGGCAAAACAGGCACGTCTCACATGGCAGCAGGCGAGAGAAGTGAGTGCTGAGGGAAGGGGGATGGATGCCCCTTATAAAACCATCAGATCTTGTGAGAACTCCTCACTATCATGAGAACAGCAGCATGGGGGTAACTGCCCCCATGATTCAATTACCTCCCACAACACATGGGGATTATGGGAGCGACAATTTAAGATGAGATTTGGGTCGGACACAGTAAAACCATATCAGTGAGCTTGTCTGCTGAGTCACTGGAGCTATGAAAACAGGAGACAACAGAGAATCCCTTATCTCACTGCTTAATATAGGACTGTGGGTCTTGTGAAAGAAATTCATGTAATTATTGGTCAAAGCAAGAAGGAACCTGAAAGCTTCTCTCTCCTGCTAGTATGGAGGCTGCTGAGAGAGGTCAGTGACCTATATGACTTGAAAAGTTGTCAAGTTGTCTCACTAGTGAGAAGAAAGCCCTGGACCAGTAGAAGGCAGCATGATGGAACAAAACAGCAAAAGGAAGAAGAAGAAGACCCGTCTTACTGAAAACATTAAGCTGGCCAAGGAAGACTGATAAACTAACTTCAAAGGCAATAATAACTACATGAACTATAGATTACTGAATGCCAGGCATGATGCTAGGGGCTTTTAGCCAACATCTCCTGTGGTCCTCAAAAGCACTCTAGAAAAGGTTTTATTACATATCCCCCTGGACATGTGAAGCCATGGAGACCCTACCCTCCCTCCCTGCCTTTCTTCCTTCTCACTTTTTTTCCTTCAAAAATATTTGTTGAGACTCTACAGCATACCAGTGGATTCAGAGATGAGTGAGGAAATAAGATCTTTGTTTAAATGGACATATATTTTAGTAGAAGACAACAATTAAACAAATGAATGAAAAGATAAATGAATACATAAAGTAAGAATATTAGATGGTGATAAATTCAATGCAGAGATCTAAAGTAGAGTGATATCAAGGGAACTTTTTGGGGTAACAGAAATACTCTACATCCTAATTGTGATGGTGACAGTTACACAACTGAATGTGTTTCTCGGAATTCATAGAATGGTACACCTTGTAAAGGATAACTCTTACTGGACACAAATTATACCTCAAAAAACCTGACATTTAAGAAAACAGGGTCCGGGAGGCGGAGCTTGCAGTGAGCTGAGATCTGGCCACTGCACCCCAGCCTGGGTGACAGAGCGAGACTCCGTCTCAAAAAAAAAAAAAAAAAAATAGGGTCCTAATTAGCCAGGTATGGTGGTGCATGCCTGTGGTCTCAGCTATTTGGGAGGCTGAGGCAGGAGGATCACTGGTGCCCTGGATGCAGAACTTGCAGTGAGCCAAGATAGTGCCACTGCACTCCAGCTTGGGTGACAGAATGAGACCCTGCCTCAAAAAAAAAAAAAAAAAGAAAAGAAAAGAAAAAGAAATAGGGTCCTAAAATAAAAGTGATTGAATGCTACTTTAGATTGGGTAACAAGGGCCTCACTGAGGAGGTAGTAATTAAGCTGAGATTGAGTGCAAGAAAGAAGATGAAGGGAAGATTATTACCAAAAAAAAAAGGAAACAGTGATTGCAAAATCCCTATAGCGGGAACAAACTTGACATGTTCAAGTTAGGACAGGATAGGTGAGGTTTAAGAAGTAGACAAGACCCAGAGCATGGGAAATGGCAGGCAGCTTGGAAGCCAGGATCAAGAGATTGATGTTATTTTTGGTGCTACAGGAAAACTTGAGGGGTTTTTAAGCAGGGAAGTTACAAGGTCTAATTTCTTCTTTTAAAACAGCATCCAGGTTGCTTTACGGAGAATGACTTCTAGGTAGCAAGAGAGAAAGGAAGGAGATAAGAAGCTATTAGACCAGTCTAAGCAAGAGATCATGGTGTCGTGGACTGGGGTGGTAGCATAGAGATGGAAAGAGGCAGACCAATCAGTAGTATTGTTTAGTTAGGGTAACAAGTAAATCCCAATCCCAGTGGCTTAACCGAGTAGAATTTTGTTTGGTGTTCCTGATTGCTGCGATTGCCTCTACCCAGTCACACAGAAAATGAGGCTTTTTCTGCCTTTTGGTTCCATTCTCCTCAAGGTCTCAAAAGTCCTAATTCAGGCATCAGATCGCAAATAAGCAACCACCTCACGGGCCTGGACAGAAAGTGTTATACTTCACATTAACTCCCATCCTAATAGCTAGAATCTAGCCACTTGACTGCACAAAATGGCACAGGGCAGGGAAATAGAGCCTGTGACTGCCCAGTAAAAAGAGAACTGGATGGTAATCATCTGACAATCTCTGCCACCATTTGGTCTTTGAAGGTAGAGACCACAGGACATGGAAGCGGATTGGACGAGACTGGTGAGAGAAATCAAGAATGAAACCTAGGATTTCTCTCACTCGTGCCTCTTGGTAACAGAGGTGAAAGATCTAGGAGATGTGCTTGATTTCTCTTCTTCCCTTCGTCCTACCTGTTGTACTAAAAGAAGGGATGATGAGTGGAAGAAGATGCAAAGATCTTGCCCATAGCAATTGAGCAGGACATCAAGGCAGAAAGGAAGTTGCCTCTAAAGGCAGGCTGTCTCCGATGACACAAATTATTTCTTTGAAGAAGGATGCACTCGGCCTACCTAACTATATCTAATACTTGATGGACAAAGCCACTAACTCTGATGGCAGCTACTCTTGCCAGCGTTATCAGTACCAAAGATCCTAAGATCAAAAATTTTCCTGGTAGATTTTCCCTTCACTGTGCCAGAGGATGTGGAATGACAATGGACATAGCATTACATTGAACTAAATCCCTTTCCGAAACTTCCAAGTGAATAATCAAATCAACTTGAGAATATTCCGAATAGGAAAGTGTGAACTCTTTGAGATGATATTTTATTAATCTTTATATCCCTACCTGCTATATACAGCATAATGCTCAACATAAACAATGCCCTCAGTAAACATTTGCAAAAAATTAAATATCTATTTTGAGGCTAAGATATAGACCTCAAGTACACTGGAGTTATCCAAAAGTTGGCTGGGCACAATGATCACGCTTGTAATCTCAGCACTTTCGGAGGCCGAGGCAGGAGGATCACTTGACCCCAGGAATTTAAGACAAGCCTGGCCAACATGGCAAAACTCCATCGTTACAGAAAATACAAAAATGAACCTGGGGAGGTTGAGACTGCCATGAGCCATGATCACACTCTAGCTTAGATGACAGAGTGAGACCATGTCTCAAAAAATTAAAATTTAAATTAAAAAAATTTTTAAAAAGTAACCTTCTATGCCATGTAACCTAGCACAAATCTATGAATCATTACTTGGCTTTCATCCTATAATGACTATTCTGTTTTTCTTTGGAAAGACAATAGTTCCTTTTAACCACGTACTTGGTTAAAAACACAATATTCCAGTTTCTTAGGAACTTGAAAAATTTTAATACTCCTGTTCCCACAATGTTATTCATTTTTTATTTTTTTATTTCTTTGAGACAGAATCTTACTCTGTCACCCAGGCTGGAGTGCAGTGGCATGATCTCAGCTCACTATAGCCTCTGCCTACATGATGGAAAGGAAAAGTTTCTTTTCAAAAACTGTATTACCATCTTAGGCCAGGTGCGGTGGTTCATGCCTGTAATCCCAGCACTTGGGAGGCCAAAGAGGGTGGATCATTTGAGGTCAGGAGTTCAAGACCAGCCTGGCCAACATGGCAAAACCCCGTCTCTACTAAAAATACAAGAATTAGCTGAGCGTGGTAGTGGCACCTGTAATCCCAGCTACTCCAGAGGCTAAGGCAGGAGAATCCCTTGAACCCTCCCAGGTTCAATGAGCCGGGAGGTTGCAATGAGCCGAGATCGCACCATTGCACTCCAGCTTGGGTGACAAGAGTGAAACTCTGTCTCAAAAAAAAAAAAAAATTATATTACCATCTCTTGCTTTCTTTTTTTTTAATTAGTTTTTTAATTTTAATTTTTTTTTTTATTCCAGTCTGGGTGACAGAGAGAGACTCAAAAAAAAAAAAAAAACTTAAATTAAAAAAATGAATAAATAAGTAAATATTCTTTAACAGTCTCATTGCTATGTCAATTAGCAAGGCCTTTAAATACATGTATATATATGTCTCAAAAATAAAATAAAAAATAAATATATGTATATGAATTATAACTTTTCTTATTCATTACACAAATGATGCATGTTCATTATACAAATGATATATATTTATTGGACAAAAATTCATTTAATACAAAAAAAAGAAGAAGAAATTAGAAAACTCCCAACCATGAAAGCACAACTCCACCATGCAGAAATATTTGGTATTTGTGTGTATACCTTTCTGGACTTTCCCTTTACATATATTTACACATATATTTTTCTTTATTTGTTGTTTTTAATTTTTTATTTGTTTTTGAGAGACAAAGACAGTCTTGTTGTCTTACTCTGTTGTCTAAGCTGGAGTGCCGTGACGCCATCATAGCTCACCGTAACTCAACATCTCAAGCTCAAGCAATCTTCCTGCCTCAGCCTCCCGAGTAATTAGGCACACACCACCATGCCCAGCTAATTAAAAAAAAATTTTTTTGTAAAGACAGGGTCTCAATATATTGCCCAGACTGGCCTTGAACTTCTAGGCTCAAGATGTACCTTTTATCACGTAGGATCACTCTAAACGTAATGTTTCAGAGCTTTTTTGTAAAAATATTTAAAAGGGAAATTTTAAGTAAGCATCTTTTTAATTAGTTTTCAAATATATATATATATATATATATATATATGTTTGATTCTTTGCTCTAGGCTTCATAGATCATAGTAATTTTTTCCTGAAAGCAGATGGAAGTAAGACTTACTCTGTGGGCCTCAGTTTAAAGATGAGCCAAAGTTTTAAGGATTTCAGGTTAC
The DNA here is from genome assembly GCF_000951045.1 of Mandrillus leucophaeus. Lineage (NCBI taxonomy): Eukaryota > Metazoa > Chordata > Mammalia > Primates > Cercopithecidae > Mandrillus > Mandrillus leucophaeus. The sequence goes on from NW_012103343.1 coordinate 1,887,262, forward strand.
GAAGGAGTGATGGTGTGCACCTGTAATTCCAGCTACTCAGGAGGCTGAGTCAGGAGAATCACTTGAGCACAGAAGCTGGAGGTCAGCCTGGACAACATAGCAAGACCTCACTTCTCAAATAATAAATAAATAAATAAGGGGAGCATAGCGGTGATTTACAACAGGTAGAATTTGAGCCAGCTGATCTCTTGGTTTCTAACACTGAGTTCTGTGATTCCCTGACTAGTAAGAGAAGACAAGAGGCAAGGAAAGAAGACACGTTTTCAAGACTTAGAGGCATAGGAAGCAGTCTGATTGGAATAAATGCATATGGGGGGGGTACTGGTCAATAAATTTGGAGGGGCAAATCATAGATTGAGGAGCTGTGTGTTATTAGGAGTTTGGGAGGTCAGCAGAGGAAGAATATTAAATCCATCAATCACTGTCTTCTTTTCCTCCTTTTTTATTTCCTCCTCTTCATATTTCTCCTTCTTGTCTTAATTTTTACATCTGCATGTCCTTAGACTGCTAACCGTTTTTTTTTTTTTGAGACGGAGTCTCGCTCTGTCGCCCAGGCTGGAGTGCAGTGGCAGGATCTCGGCTCACTGCAAGCTCCACCTCCTGGGTTCACACCATTCTCCTGCCTCAGCCTCCTGAGTAGCTGGGACTACAGGCGCCCCGCCACCTCACCTGGCTAGTTTTTTGTATTTTTTAATAGAGACAGGGTTTCACCGTGTTAGCCAGGATGGTCTCGATCTCCTGACCTCATGATCTGCCCATCTCAGCCTCTCAAAGTGCTGGGATTACAAGCGTGAGCCACCACGCCCGGTGACTGCTAACCTTTTAAACTTACCCCTTTGTTTGAATATATTAGCTCACTTCTTCCTATAAATCAGGATAGTTATGCTAACAGTAGTAAATGACCCCAAAATCTCGAACTTCAAACAACAAAGGTTTATAGTTCATTCATGTTATATAAAATCCAGGGATCAATTAGGAATCAGGGTGAAAGAGCAGCTGCCATCACAAATGTTTCCCTCCATGCCGGAAGGAAAGAGTTCCAAAGCATTAACAATCCAATTCTCATCTCTAAGATGATATATATAATTTTTGCTCACATCTCATTAGCTAAAAATAATCACATGGTTCCACCAAACCACAGATGCTATCATGTTTGCTAGAAGTTGGAGAGCTGGAAATATTTGGTTAAGATTACTAACAACTGTCACACCGCATAACAATTGGAAGTCCAACATCAGCGTTGGATACCTTTCTGACATCTGTTTACCCATAAACTTGAAAGTGCATTACTCCATTCAGTGTTGTACACAGGCTCATATTCACTGTCTCAAAGCTTTTTAATATAAAATAATTAAATAGGCCAGGCATGATGGCTCACACCTATAATCCCAGCACTGTGGGAGGCTGAGGTGGGCAGATCACCTGAGGTCAGGAGTTTGAGACCTGCCTGGCCAACATGGAGAAACCCCGTCTCTACTAAAAATACAAAATTAGCTGGGCGTGGTGGTGCATGCCTGTAATCCCAGCAACTCAGGAGGCTGAGTCAGGAGAACTGCTTGAACCCAGGAGGTGGAGGTTGTAGTGAGCCGAGATTGTGCCATTGCACTCCAGCCTGGGCAACAAGAGCAAAACTCTGTCTCTACATAAATAAATAAATAAATATTTCACTTTTCCAAAGATTTCCCATTGTTCTAGTTAGGCTCTATCCTGCTCACTGACCCTGTAAAAGTTTGCACTGATTATTGAATGAACGAGTACACTGCCACATATTTCATTTCTTTAAGCTTGTTCTATGTCGCACATAAGAATTTCTCTCCAATCGTTTTAAATCATACTCAAGGGGAATGGGTTTTTCTTCATGTATTGCCTTCATTCCTATCCTAGTCCTTGTGGAGATCCTGGGGTGGGTGGGGCATTCCCATATTGCAATTTTATGTACTTATTGGCAGTGTTAAAAATGTCCTGTATTGACATGTTTTGTAATTCACTGAGCTCCACCCTTTCCTAATCTCTTTGTTTTTTTCCTTCTTTCCAAGATTGCAACATATGCTCAATAAAGGATATAATTTATATTTTAATTTTCATACAGTGTGTCAAAGAATTGCATTTTTGTACATCTTGCCATTCAAATCCAGTCTTAAGTATAATCAGACATGTTCTCTTAGAACCTGTTTTCATTCTCTTTCTTTTTCTCCTGTCTGTATTCACCTGACACTTCTCCATCCCTTTTCCCTGTCAGGTGAAACTCAGCATGTCAAAAGAATATAAAATATTTCCTCTCAACCACTGATAAATGTTTAAAATTCTACTTTAGTGTATCTCAAGCCTCTTTCTTTTCTTTCGAGACAGCGTATCGCTCTGTTGCCCAGGCTATAATGTCGTGATGTGATCATAGTTCACTGCAGCCTCAAACTCTTAGGCTCAAGTGATCCTCCTGCCTCGGCCTCCTGAATAGCTGGGACTGCAGGCACACACCACCACACTGGCTAACGTCTCATTTTTTCAGTTAACTTTGTGTAATAGCGACATCATTAACCACTGTGGCAGCTTAAGAGATCTTAAGCTTGTTCAGTGCAGCCCTATCCCAATTCAGATACGGAGTTCTCCCACCATGCCTTTAGGTATCTAATAGCTGCTTAGGCTTATGGGCATTGGAGCATTGTAGAAAAGCAACCAAAAGAGGAGCTCCTCTACAAAAAGCAGTCTTGCTGGGTTTTCAGCTAGTGGTGACATGTGCGAAAGGAGCCACTGCACATCTTGACCCAGAGATCATGGGAGGGGAGGGCATTTCTCTGCGAAGGCAGAACACTTGACTAGTAAAGTCTTCCAAAGGAAGGAACTTTTTCTTTTTCTTTTTTTTAAGATGGAGTCTGGCTCTGGCACCCAGGCTGGAGTGCAGTGGTATGATCTCGGCTCACTGCAACTTCCGCCTCCTGGGTTCAAGTGATTCTCCTGCCTCAGCCTCCTGAGTAGCTGGGATTATAGGAGTGAGCCACCATGCATGGCTAATTTTTGTATTTTTAGTAGAGACGGGGTTTCACCATGTTGGTCTGGCTAGTCTCGAACTCCTGACCTCGTGATCCGCCTGCCTAGACTTCCCAAAGTGTTGGAATTACAGGTGTGAGCCACCTTATCCAGAAGATACTTTATCGGTGTATCTTCTCTCAGCTCCTCATGAGGCTCATGCTGGGTGGTGTGTGCTGGAGGCTGGGCAGAGGTGCTTCTTAGACAACTTCTAAGATAAGTTTACAGGCAACATTTCATTTGCCACTCTCTCTTTTCTACTCTCTTGTCCTCAGGATTACTCTCTGCATCTTTTCCATATGAAAACCCTATTTCCTCTTTCCTTTATTGAATGTCCCTCAAAATCAGGACCCATATCATTAGGCATTATTCTCTATTTCCTTGATGATATGGAGGATGAGATTTTCAGACACTATGCAGAGGTAAGGGGAAATATTGAATATAAATAATATAATAATATGCATGAGAGTTGGCAGAGGGGAGAAAGAAATCCTCCACCCCAGATTGGGTTAATTCATCAAAGCAACTCATTAAATTTTTGTGTTAAAAGAAGTCGAACATTCACACTTCGCTCTACTTGGAGTTTCATTAAAATGCAAATGAACACAGAAGGGTATCTGTTCTTAGTTATCTGGCCTAAGTAAAGATTAATTGCAAACCCTTTCCTGAGAGTAATTTTTGATAAATGAGAACTAGGGGGAAATGAGGCGCTTGAGAGAGATGCAGAAAGGGCACAGCTGGAGGATGTGACAAGCAAAGAATTGGAAAGACTATGGGGAGGTTTTGCTGTAGCATTGCACAACTAAAGTTATATTTACTTCCTAAACCACAAACTTAAAATACTCATATAATTATACTTTCCAAAGAAATGTCATGGTTTATTCCTTCCAACTACCTATGAATCTTGCTCTCACTAACCATGTCTGTCTTCTCCATAGTCACATCCACCTGGTCTAGACTATACCTTTCCCTTTTGCAACAAACTTAAATTCACTAATCCTATCTGTGAACTTGGATACAATTCCCTCATCTTTCACGTGCCACTGGTCCAAAATAAAGATTTTTGAATGCTAGTAACTTTATGCCTACCTCAGTGGGCATCCAAAAAATTCTGTACTCTCAGCCTACATCCCCATAACTGCTCTTTTGAGAAGAGGTGAGACCAGAACATACCTGAGATGTTCAAAGCAAAGACGTCTAAGGGATTCAAAGCTAACTCCAGACCAGAGCACGTCTAGCAAGTTGGCTTTTTCAAAGAACTCCAACGTCATTGGCGGGACTAAGAAAGCATGGGAGAAGTGAATGCTATAATAGGAGTGAACGGGAAACAATTTGGGACCAAAAGTAGAGAATCTAAGTTCCAAAAAATAACCAATTTTGTAAAAAAATCAAAAGTTGCCAATAAATGGCTATCAATGAACAACAGGAAATGCCATTAGCATCAGTGGTAGTGGGAGTATTATCAGATATGTTACCCAAGGATTCTACATAAAGGAAGAGGAAAGTTTGGTACATTTGAAGACATGATGACTTACTGTAATAATTATTATCTATTATTTTGATCATCTTCTTCAAAGTTAGAGTGGTCTCGGGAAGCTAGGGACAAATTGTTATTAACTTTATTAGTCTACCCACCTTTCTCCTAACCCTTCAAGAATTTGTGGCCTGGGAAAACAGGCCTGTTATAACAGGACATCCCAAAGCTGCTGGAAAGTCCTGATGCTCTGAAATTGAACTATTTTTCTGGGAGCTGATGCATTTATTTAACTGATGACCATAACAAACCAAAGACTGCAACAGACCCCACCCTGGAAGAAAGTAGACAGAGAATAAGGAAGTCATATATCATTGGAGAAAAATTAGGATTCTCCAAACTGTGTACACTTTTTGTTTTAAATTTTTTATATGGGCTTGACAATGTTTAGGAAAAGTCAGTCCAACATTACCAATAAAAGATTAGTGTTTAACCCCATATCCCATAATTGACACTGCAAATAAGATATTTAGGATTTATCTTGAAATTCCTAGTGAAGTTTGACTTTCTTTTAATCAGTGCTAAATCTGCATCAAGTTATGCAAACTTTCTAACAGAAAACTGTTTGTGACTAACAATAAATGAACTCCGTTCTTAGTAAGTTAATTTTAAAACATAGATGATCATTCTATCTCCTTAGTTTTGGTTGCCAATGCAAATGAGTCAGAGGATTTGCTTGAGACACTGAGATAATTGTGTAACTCCACAGCGGAAAATGCCATTGGAGAGTACTTGCTGACCTCACAGTTGAAAAAAACTATTTAAAAGATGTGGAAACCAGATGTTTCAGTCACATTTCAGCCGCTGCTCTGAGAATTTATTGTGAGCAGCCCCTAACAGGCTGTTACTTCGCTACAACTGACGATATGATCATCTTAATTTACTTATTTCTCTTGCTATGGGAAGAGGCTCAAGGATGGGGATTCAAGGATGGAATTTTTCATAACTCCATATGGCTTGGTAAGAAACTTCACTCATGAGCTTCTTGTTGAGAATGTCAATTCTTTAAATCATGGAGAAGGAAATTAAAGCAGTAACTTTTTCTATTCTGTACAAGGCTGATGTTCTCAAAGAAAATGCTTAGGAAAGATAGCCTTTGGAATACATATGCTTTTTTTTTCTTAAGTGTTCTTGTCCTCTGAAAAGTAAAAATAGCATTTTATAAAGTAAACTGTTCAGTAGAAAATAGCCGTTAATATTTATATTCAGTATGAAAATACACTTTTAAACTTTTCAAAGCAGATGTAGTAGCACAGAGGAGTATTTCTTTAACCAACTAGAAACACCAATATAGTCTTTTGTTTTTGTCAATGCATTTGCAATCAGATTTCAGAATCATAACAGGTAAATTGGAGTATACAAAAATTTTATAATTGCTTCATGTACTCTGAGCTATAGTCTATATCTTAGTTTTTTCAAACATTTTGACTATTTTGACCAAGCCAGCTGGCAATACAGAAAAAAGTGAAAAATGTTTCTCCTTCTGAATGCATTCTTACCACTTTGATTCTTTCTGTTTGTACTATCCATATAAATACTTTTCTGACCCTTTTGTTAGACAAGGAAAGTTTCTTTTGTTATTTTGTTTTGTTAAATGTAAGGAATGACATAGGCCAAACAGTGAAGATAAACAATAGATCAAAAAAGGAAAATGCAGAAAATCCAAAACACCCCTTAGTTACAGTATGCTAAACAGTGCTTTAATTCTCATGATACAAATTGATATTGCTCTATGTTCATTATTGTGTTTAACAGTAAAAATAAATGGAATTTCTTGGGGAAAAATGCATAGATTCTTGCATAGAAAAAAGAAATAAAGAGAAGGTGAAATTAACCTAGATTTTGATTTTATGTGTGCTAAACAGCACAGTTGTAGAATCTTTTCCCTTTCAGCATGTTTCTCTCTGGTAATAACTACAACCATGCGGATTTCATTAAAAAGCCTAATTTGTAATGCACAGCCTTGCCACCTATTTTTTTCAGCTTCAGCCAGTGAACTAATGTCATTATGATCCATTTGGCCAAGACAGGATCTGAAATTTAGTAGAGGAATGAGCCCATCTCTTTATTTTTGTTGTATACAGTCAAATGTAGGAAATATGCTCATATTCGCCAGGATTTTTTTTAAATGTCGTGAAGCTAGTAATTAAATCCATGCAGATAAACTTTGAAATGTTATCAAACCCTCTAATAATCAAGTAATTTAGAGTTGTCTTTTAAAGTGTCATTGTATGTTACAAAAATATAAACCTGGACAATAGATGTTCTGCTCCAGAGGTAGAGAGAAGCAAATTCAAATGTCTATTAATGTATGCTACAAATCTGAGGGTCAGGATAATTGCAAATTGCTTCAATCTGGGGCAAATTATTGACCAGCCATCCTAGCACAGATGTTTGGTTTATAGTTTATAGTTGGTTGGATCAACATAATATTAGAAACCATTTAGGAAGGAAAGATAGTTGGATTAGAAGGGATACATCTGTTAGCAACTATCGAGAACAGGACACTTTAAATCTAGGGTGTCCCATCTTTTGCCTTCCCTGGCCCACATTGGAAGAAGAAGAATTGTCTTGGGCAACTCATAATGTTTTAAGAAAGTTTACAAATTTGTGTTAGGCCACATTCAAAGCCGTCCTGGCAGGCCGCAAGTTGGACAAGTTTACTTTAAATTCTCTAGGTTATGGTTCCAATCTGGTAAAATGATAAGGTTGAAGTAAAGGATCCCTAAGGCTTATTTTAACTCTGGTATTACCTAATTTTAAAAATAGTACTTTAAACAAAACAAAAACAAACAACAGTTAAGGACAAGAAATTACAGTCATTTTACATGGATCATGAGAATAAAAAATGCACAGAAAAGCAATTATTTTTATTATTGACTCTGAAAAAGAAGGGAAAGGAAGGCGGGATGCGGTGGTTCACACTTGTAATCATAGCACTGTGGGAGGCTGAGGTGGGCAGATTGCTTGAGCCCAGGAATTAAAAAGACCAGCCTGGGCAACACAGAAAAACTCTGTCTCTATAAAAAAAAAATACAATTAACTGGGTGTGGTGGTGCATGCCTATAGTCCCAGCTACTCAGGAGGCTGAAGTGGGACGATCACATGAGCCCAAGAGGCAGATGTTGCAGTGAGCCGTGACCTCACCACTGCACTCCAGCCTGGGTGACAGAGTGAGACTTTATCTCAAAACAAACAAAAAAAAAAACAAAGGAAAAGTAACATATCTTGAGCTCCTCCTATGGCCCAGAAGCTATCATTATTCCTATTTGACAAATGAGGAAACTGAGGCTCATCTGGTTATACAACTCCATGGTAGAAACAGCAGTGGAACCAAGGTCCATTTCTACTGCCACCACTCACTAAAAAGAGAAAACATTTATTAAACAAATTTTCAGTTTTAATAAATGACTATTGACTAGATAAATTAATAAAATATTATTTCTTCTGAAAGGTAAAATTGGGATTCATTGTACAAAGGTCCATCTCAATAGCTCAAAATTCTGAATTGAGAAATATTTTAAATAAAACGCCATATTTAAAATTGTCAGGTACATACTCCAAGAGTTCTCTATTTGTTCATATGGCAACATACCGGGAAGTTTGGTGCTATTAGAGGAACAATGTGGAATATTAATATTTAATAAATCAAAAATTATAACAAAAATTTTTTGCTATTTCTGTTATTATGTTATTACTAGACAAGTTTCAGTAGGTACCAAAAGTTTAAGAAAAATTACTTAGGGTGAGAGAAGGGAGAGGAACAGAGGTACTGGGTTTAATTCCCGTGTGATGAAATAATCTGTGCAACAAACCACTGTGACATGAGTTTACCTATGTAACAAACCTTCACATGTACCCCTTGAATCTAAAATAAAAGATTTTCAAAAAATGAAAATTTACTGGGAGGAAAACTTAAAATTATTATTTTTTAAAACCGTTAATTCTTTTGTTTTATTTTGTTTTGTTTTTTGAAACAGAGCCTTGCTCTGTCGCCCAGGCTGGGGTGTTGTGGCATGATCTCTGCTTGCTGCAACTCTGCTTCCCTGGTTCAAGCAATTCTCCTGCCTCAGCCTTCTGAGTAGCTGGGACTACAGGCGTGCACCACCGCAGCCGGTTAATTTTTTGTATTTTTAATAGAGACGGGGTTTCACCATGTTGGCCAGGCTGGTCTGGAACTTCTGACCTCAGGTGATCCACCCGCCTCAGCCTCCCAAAGTGCTGGAACTACAGGCATGAGCCACCACGCCTGGCCAAATCTCCATCAATTTTTTCTGTAAGCATCACATTTTAATTTTGAAATAAAATATAAAGAAAATCAGTTTGAGAAAACTTTGTATACATTAATTTCTACAAAATTTGTTTTCAAATACAGGTCTTTTAATCTGTATACTTACGAAATATAATTTTTAACATTTTTAATGATTAACAACAGTCTCTATTATAATACATAAGTAAGTTAAACACGCCTCCTGCATCTACCAAAAGCTTTGGTGTTCCTCTATTTCAAGATAAAGAAATTCAGAATATTCACTAGTGTCCAAGTTCCTTGAGGATAGAACCTGACCCACAGCACCTAGCAAAATACCCCGTGGTATAATGCTCAAAGTAACTAAATTGAAAACTAGCGAAAGTTTAATGAGGCTTTGCCACATGAAGGACACCAGGCAGCAGGTACCTTTCAATGGAGAAACAACCTGACTGATGGTCCCGGTATTCTCTGACCTCCAGCATCAGATTGACTAAGGTCCTCTGTGTGTAACAGAGTTACTATGTAATGTATAAGAGCAAGATCCTTAGAGTTCAGAAAAACAAGCACCCTCTGTTATTGAACTATGGCAATGTCAACTTCAGTTTGGGGTGGAAAACAAAGAATTATATTTCTAATTCCCCTGGATTCATTTCTTGGTGCCAAGAAATATGTATGTCCTCAATGAAAATGGTCCTAAGGGTGGCTGATTGCACAGGTCAGGATACAGAGACTTAACCATAATGTCAGACTACATAGAACTATTAGAGCTAACTACAGAGCTAATGTTATGACTATTGTCCTGGGAATCTTTTCACGTTGTTTCTATGGTAGAAGGCACTCCAAACTCAAAACAATCCATTTAAACAGTGATCTATTGGAAGACAACTCATGTATGACTTAACACTGCCTAAAATATGTTGGGAAAAATATGTGAACTAAAAAAGACAAATCAGATTAAAAAATTGAGGCTTTAACTGGTAGTTAGGTGTGTCCAGTTTTTTCTCTGCTGTGTTTGAATCTGTTTTTCTTTTCCCTAATTCAGTATTTGCTTTGGATCCCTTCAGATCTTTCCTCAGTTTTTATTTGTTTTACTAAATTATTATTATTTTTTTTTTTGAGACAGAGTCTCGCTCTGTTGCCCAGGCTGGAGTGCAGTGGTACAATCTCTGCTCACTGCAAGCTCTGCCTGCCGGGTTCACGCCATTCTCCTGCCTCAGCCTCCTGAGTAGCTGGGACTACACGCGCCCGCCACCTCGCCCGGCTAATTTTTTGTATTTTTAGTAGAGACGGGGTTTCACCATGTTAGCCAGGATGGTCTCGATCTCCTGACCTTGTGATCCACCTGCCTCGGCCTCCCAAAGTGCTGGGATTACAGGCACGAGCTACCACGCCCGGCCTAAATTCTTAATTATATTGCATTAGTCAATTAGTTATTCCTCTCAATTGGATATTTTAGCTTATTTTTCTCCATCACTGTGAGCCTACATAATGGATCCATCTTCACTGGTTTCTTTTGCCTTCACCTTTTTTTCCCCCCATTGCTTACCTTGGCAAGTTTTTATATAGCTTAAATCCAAAAGAAAACCAAAACTTTATCACGTGTGGATAGTGTCACAATACAATGTTGTATTAAAAACTTTATTTTAGGCTGGGTGCGGTGTCTCACACCTGTAATCCTAACACTTTGGGAGGCTGAGGCAGGTGGATCACTTGAGGTCAGGAGTTCGAGACTAGCCTGGCCAACATGGTGAAGCCTCGTCTCTACTAAAAATACAAAAATTAGCCGGTTGTGGCGGTACATGCCTGTAATCCCAGCTACTCAGGAGGCTGAGGCAGGAGAATTGCTTGAACCCAAGAGGCAGAGATTGCAGGGAGCCCAAATCGTACCAGCCTGGGCAACAGAGTGAGACTCCATCTCACAAAATAAAAATAAAAAATAAAAAATAAATAAAAACTGTATTTTAGGCTATCAGATCAAAAACATAATTTAGCCTCAAGTTTCTGTTTATGGCCGCAAATTCCCCTAAAATTCCCCCTCATTCATATTTTTCCCCAAAGTTTCCTAACAGTGAAAACTTAGCTACCCAAGGCAGCCAACACAGAAAGCTCTTTGGCAGGAATGGTAACTGTTGTAATCTTCCGGCTGAGGCCACAGAATTTCCCCTGTTCCGTAAGAAGGAATAACAGTGCTTTTACGACATCATCTGATTTTACAGAACGAGCAGCAGGTGTGTACCACAGAGAATCACGGTCTGGCAAATACAAGCTCACCTATGCAGAAGCTAAGGCAGTGTGTGAATTTGAAGGTGGCCATCTCGCAACTTACAAGCAGCTAGAGGCAGCCAGAAAAATTGGTAACTAAATTCACACTGATTTTTCTTCTTTTTCATCCTTAGAGGAAAAAAAATCCATCTTTCCTAAACCCTAGTAAGACTTCTTTCTCCAACCCCCTTCTGATATATCACTAAGCCCCTAGGACATCTCCGCTCTCTGACTTCTCCTATCCACCTGCCTAGAGTTGGCAGAAAGTTTCTAGTGTTCCAGCAACTTATGTGGGGTCTTAACCCAGTGTGATCTAATAAAATAAAAGTCAAAAGAAAATGAAAACCTCATTACTTCAATATCATTTAAATTTCTCATTAATTTCAATGCCGTTGTTTTCGTTTTTAGTATTGTTCTATCTCTTTGACTTCTGAGTGTGAAGGTTGTTAAATGATGCTATAGTACTATATTGAGTCTTACAAGCAAATTTACTTGGGAGAAGAAATATTGAATTTAGTGGCTTTTTTCCCCAGTTGTTTTACATTAAGTGGGAGAATGTATTTGTACTTCAGGATCAAAAGCTATAAGGAAAAGGAGAACAGGCAGGTCGTGAGATAGAAGCAGAAAGAAACTGGGAAGATGGTATCAGAAGACCTGGTGAAAATTCCAGTAATCAACTAGTGTTATATGCTTCTTTATACAAAAGTGGATTGCTACCATCTCTCTTGGCCTTTGGGGACAATGGACCACTCCCATTCAGAACTCCTTTGCTAACTGGATAACGTCCAGCAATGTTGATACATTACTCAAGAAAAACAAAAAACAGTGTTTTCTCAAATGCCCCATAGCCTCCCGAGATGACTGCTGGTCTATAATCACAGAGTGGCATGGGGCAAAGTAACCAAAATGGTAGAGACAAAGCCCATAGTCTTTACTGTCCATCCTGGACCTCTAGTAAAATTGACCTTGGGTGGCACTGACAGACACTAAAACAGCCTCTGAGGCTGAGCAAGGGAAACAGGGCTGAGCCTTTGTTTGAAATGTATGAGAGAATTTATCTTTATTCAAATCTTTTAAAACATTACTAATATCTGGTAGGGTGCAGTGGTTCACACCTGTAATCACAGCACTTCGGAAGGCTGAGGCAGGAGGACTGCTTGAATTCAAGACCAGCCTAGGCAACATAGCGAAACCTCATCTCTAAAAAAAAAAATTTAAAAATTAGCCAGGTGTGGTGATGTACACCTGTGGTCATGGCCACTCTAAAGGCTCAGGTGGGAGGATTTCTTGAGCCCAGGAGGTAGAGGCTGCAGTGAGCTGTGTTCATGCCACTGCACTCTAGCCTGGATGACAGAGCAAGACCGTGTCTTAAATAAATAAATAGGCCAGGCGTGGTGGTTCACACCTGTAATTCTAGCACTTTGGGAGGCCGAGGTGGGCAGATCACCTGAGGTCAGGGGTTCGAGACCAGCCTGGCCAACATGGAGAAACCCCATCTCTACTAAAAATAAAAAAATTAGCTGGGCATGGTGGCACATGCCTGTAACCCCAGCTATTCAGGAGGCTGAGGCAGGAGAATTGCTTGAACCCAGGAGGCGGAGGTTGGAGTGAGCCGAGATTGTGCCACTGCACTCCAGTCTGGGTGACAGAGTGACATTCCGTCTCAAAAAATAAATAAATAAGATATTAAAAATATCTTAATTGACCCTGAAATAGAAATTAAATTACCACTTGAAAATATTTTTTTCAAAATTGATAATTTCAGAAATTATCTCATGGCATTCGATAAGTCATTTGTGAAAAGCAGCCAGCTCTGAACTTGGATTAGTTTCATACCCACAATAATTTGTAGTCTATTTGCATTTTTTTCAAGTAAGAGGTAGTTTTCTAGTAGAAATCAGAGGTTATATTTCATGTGTATTCACACTTTGTCTAACTAAGGAAACAATTTTCTCCCTTTTACATGAACTGGATTTGAGCAGTTAAGAAACTTATGGTTAGAAGTGGCTATCTTTGCTAAGATGACTTTTGCTTGGCCAAGACAGTTTAGCAGTTTAGTCCGTAACTCTTTTTCTTCTTGCAGGATTTCACGTCTGTGCTGCTGGATGGATGGCTAAGGGCAGAGTTGGATACCCCATTGTGAAGCCAGGGCCCAACTGTGGATTTGGAAAAACTGGCATTATTGATTATGGAGTCCGTCTCAATAGGAGTGAAAGATGGGATGCCTATTGCTACAACCCACATGGTACATTAAAAATAATAATTTTATGTTTTGCAAAAACAGTTCCATGCTGCTAAGAGGTTGTTAAAAAAGAAATGGCTACTTTTTCCAGAAATCATTGAATTTGGTAATAATAATTACTACTAATAACTATAATTCATAAAGTGCTTATACTATACCAGACCTTGAGTTATGTTCCTTCATCTACACTCTAACTTAATATTCACAATAATTTTTCAAGGAGCTGTTGTTATATTTTAGAAATCAGGAAATTGAAACTTAGAGATTAAGTAACCCCAAATCAGGAGTCAATAATGATTAGGCAGATAGGACTGAGAATTCAGATCTTGTCTGTGCCAGGTAATATCCCAGCCATAAAGAAAAAGAAAATAAAAAGCAGATGAAAAACTTGTCGCAGTGAATTAGCTAAAACAATGAAGTGATGCTACCAAATGTTAACTATTCAAAATTGTCCTTTCGATACAAGGGGGAAAAGGAGACAAAGTAAACAAATTCTTTCCCTAATTTCTTTTTGTGTATATATGCTAGTACTTCCAAACTAAGCAACTCTAATTCTATGGTTTAACAGTTATACACTGTATATACTAGTTATCATTATACAGTATATTTTTATTCATATTTTTTCCATGGTTGCTTACAACTAGGAAATAATAAGAAAATTAACTCATAATTACTATAAAGAATTATTCTTAGGGCATGTTCTTGGAGAAAAAGTAGGCTGTTCTTTTTGGATATATTTCCCCCAGGACAATGTTACAAAATATTACAGTATGTTACAAAGTCTTCCTGGCATTTAGGATCATAAACATCCTCAGACATGTCCCATTTGGATTTACCCTATAAGAAATTCCGTAACACAGTAGGAGAGTTACATAGTGAGGTTCTAGTGTATTCTTATAAAATCTATTATTTAATGATATTAACATTTGGAGAACAGTTTCTCATGTCTGTAAGTAACCTATATCTCAAAATTACGTGTAGTCCAGGTAGAAAGATTTTTGCCTACAGCTACAACTAGTCTTAACTGAGACAAAATAGGAATAAATAGTTAACAGTGCATTTATGTAACTTTAACTTTCAAGTCACTTTGACATGCTTTAAGCTTATTTAGTCCTATACTATACAGTACTAATTTAGTGCTATATTTAGTTATGTCAATAATACGTATCTTCCTTTCCTCCCTCCCTCCCTCTCTTACATTTTCTTAAATATATTTATGCAGACCACTCTTCTTTTACTCTCAAGAGTAACTATTCTTTTCAAATATATTCTCTGATTCTTCCTTCACTTGATAAACTTTAGGATCTCTGAGCTTCTATTGGATAATTTCCATAGATTAAACTCTAGAGTCATTGAAGAAGTGCCAATGAAACGGTCCTTTCAGTATTTCATTGCCCTTTCATAAGAATATAATCCTAAATTATAAATTATTATAAGTTGCTTTCTTTTCTGAGAGAGGCTGAATACACTCTGGGAACATGTGTACAGAATCCTGGGAGATTTGTTTTTACCCAATTCTCAGTGCATTTAGCTCACTTTTGGATTTGGTGGTATGCTGACTATTTAGGATGTGGTTAACTTGAAGGAGACTTGACTGCCTGAACTAGCACTAGGGGAACAGCTCACTGAAACATCACTGGAATGAAAAAAAAATAATGGCTTCAGAAAAATCAAGCAATCATTATTGATTAATCAATGTCACCAAGTTAGAGCTGATATCCCAAATAATAGATGAGGCAGTAACTAGATGTAATGTAAAATGTAGATCTAAATAAATATAGCAAATAGGCAGCCAAATTAGTTCAAGATTTGAATTTTTTCTAATTTATTAATAAATACAACAAAGATTGGATGAGCAGAACAGGATCATAGAAAGGCTGGGGAGCATCTCTTTCTAGACATTAGACACTTACCTTATATGGAATTAAAATTAACCAGGGCTTCTTCCTAGCTTTCCCTCTAGGTCATATTGCAAACCACTGATTCTGATGTAGCGTTTTTGTTTTGTTTTATATGTGTTTGCTTTTCTTATGACAAGTTATAACATTGAAATCTGTTAAATCATGAATGACTTGGAAAAAACAAACCTGAATAACTCCATCAAATCCTAAAATATTAGGATTAGGGTATTAGTTTAAAATCAGTAAAGGCAGTATACAGAATAATTATAAATTATTCCTTTTAAGTGGATTAGAGTGACTTTAAAGTCTCTTGCGATCATGAAATTGCATAATGATTTTCCAAACAGAATTTACGGGATCCATTATTCTAAGTGCTTGTGGCCCCGAAGACATATGGTGACACCACGGGGCAAAGTCCCTACCATCTTGATAGGGCTGTTTGTAATATAAATGTATATATATTTATCAAAATACATAGACATAAGCCGGGCACCATGGCTCACGCCTGTAATCCCAGCACTTTGGGAAGCTGAGGTGGGTCGATCACCAGAGGTCAGGAGTTCGAGACCAACCTGGCCAACATGGCAAGACCCTATCTCCACTAAAAATACAAAAATTAGCCAGACATGGTGGCTCACGCCTGTAATCCCAGTTACTCAGAAGGCTGAGGCATAAGAATTGCTTGAACAATTGCAGAGGCTACAATTGAGCGGAGATTGTGCCACTGCACTCCAGCCTAGGCAACAGAGTGAAACTCCATTTCAAACAACAACAACAAAAAAAAAACAGGTGTGTGCACAAAAGACTTGTCATGTTATGCCTTAAAAGATAAAATAAAGCAAAAATTAATTACATTTCAATTGTTTTAATTTTAAAATTTATTTTTATTTTTATTTTTTTAGAGACGGAGTCTCACTATGTTGCCCAGGTTGGTCTCAAACTCCTAGGCTCATGGGATTCTTCTGCCTCAGCCTCCCAATTAGCTTGGACTAAGGGTGAGCATCACTGCACCTAGCCATTTTTTTCTTACTATATTTACTTTTTTAAAAATTCATGGCTGGGCACAGTGGCTCATGTCTATAATCTCAGCACTTTCAGAGGCAGAGGCAGGAGGATCACTTGAGGTCAGGAGTTCAATACCAGCATGGGCAACACAGCAAGACCCATTTCTACAAAAAAAAAAAAAAAATTACCTGGGCTTGGTGGCACATGCCTGTCATCCCAGCTACTTAGGAGGCTGAAGTGGGAGGATCGCTTGAGCCAAGGAGCTCACAGCTGCAATGAGCTATGATTGGGTCACTGCACTCCAGCCTGGGTGACAGAGTGAGATCTTGTCTCAAAATATAAAAATAAAAATAAATTCACAAGGAGTCCATGTTCGTTTTAGAGAATTTAGTAACTATTGATGAAAAAATACATTTATTCTTTAGCTAAAAGCATACATAATATACCATAGATGCTATATACTAAGACATTTAATATTTCATAAAAAGTAATAGATTGCTAAGAAATGTCACTTTTAA
This sequence comes from Mandrillus leucophaeus, assembly GCF_000951045.1. NCBI lineage: Eukaryota > Metazoa > Chordata > Mammalia > Primates > Cercopithecidae > Mandrillus > Mandrillus leucophaeus. The sequence continues at coordinate 1,904,000 of NW_012103343.1, forward strand.
TAGGGATAATGTTTTTCCTAATGCTTTGGGGTTTTTACGTTTTTTTCCTTCTCATTTCAGCAAAGGAGTGTGGCGGTGTCTTTACAGATTCAAAGCGAATTTTTAAATCTCCAGGCTTCCCAAATGAGTACGAAGATAACCAAATCTGCTACTGGCACATTAGACTCAAGTATGGTCAGCATATTCACCTGAGTTTTTTAGATTTTGACCTTGAAGATGACCCAGGTTGCTTGGCTGATTATGTTGAAATATATGACAGTTACGATGATGTCCATGGCTTTGTGGGAAGGTACGTGTAGGTCCCCATACAGGAATTTAAATGAATGTCCAGTATTTTGTTTGATACTTCTTTAATTTTTCCTCCACCGCTCCTATAATATTGATTTTGGAATAGTTCTACTCTCCTAAAGCACCATATCATTTTTCAACAAAGATTTTTCTTAGCTGGCTGCTACAACATACTTATTAAAGTAGTGAGAGCTGCCTTTTGATTATGGCTAAGTTGTAAGAAGTAGTTAGTCTATTTTACAAATACCTCAAGATCTGACTAACAATAGAAGGAAGAAAGACACGTGAGTTGCAAAAATTGTTCAGGTTTTTAAGTTCTAATTTCTTACAACCTTAAAAATGATTATAGGGCCAGGCACGGTGGCTCACGCCTGTAATCCACACCACTTTGGGAGGCCAAGGTGGGCGGATCACCTGAGGTCAGGAGTTCTAGACCAGCCTGGCCAACATGGCAAAACCCTGTTTTTACTAAAAATACAAAAATTAGCTGGGCATGGTGGCGGGCGCCTGTAATCCCAGCTACTCAGGAGGCTGAGGCAGGAGAATCACTTGGACCCGGGAGGTGGAGTTTGCAGTGAGCCAAGATTGCACCACTGCACTCCAGTTTAGGTTACAGAGCGAGACTCTGTCTCAAAAAAAAAAAAAAAAAAGATTATAAATTCAGTAATTGTTGCCTTTCTTCTTCCTACAAAGCATTGTGCTAAGTATTATAGATGTAAGGTAAATAAGCAAAGTTTAACCCTTTCTCTCTTTAATATTTTCCTTTGGCTTTTTAGTATGCTAGAACACAACCTTTTTCTTCACATTCCAAATCTTTAATATACTTTGAATTTTGTGTGTCTTACAATATATTGCAAAATTAAAGAGTGTACAATTAGATATTTTATATACTCAGGTCCCCACCTAATAACCCATATTTTAGACTACCAATTATCAATAGACTATCAGTTTTCAATTCTCTATTATACATGATAGTAATTTAATGGGAAAAAAATGGTAGTGGGGACAATTTAAAAATGACAGACTCAATCGCTTTTTATGTCGATTTTGAACGTGTAACTTAAATACAAAGAAAACCAAAGGCATTTCTTGCAAAAATGAATACTTTTTGAAGGGGAAAGTATTTTTCGTTTTGTTTTCTTCTTTCTACTTTTTTTTTTTTTTTTTGAGACGCAGTCTCACTCTGTCACCAGGCTGGAGAGCAGTGGTACAATCTTGGCTCACTGCAACCTCTGCCTCCCAAGTTCCAGTAATTCTCCTGCCCCAGCCTCCTGAGTAGCTGGGATTACAGGCACCTACCACCACGCCTGGCTAATTTTTGTATTTTTAGTAGAGGTACGGTTTCACCATGTTGGCCAGGTTGGTCTCAAACTCCTGACTTTAGGTGATCCACCCGCCTCGGCCTCCCAAAGTGCTGGGATTACAGGCGTGAGCCACCGCACCCGGCCTCGTTTTCTTCTTTAGCTGACAGACTACTGCTGTAGAGAAAAGATAGTTTATAAAAATAGTTTGATGAAGACACAAAGTAGAGTTGGGGGAATTAAGAACAAAGTCCAGGTGGGCATACCTGTGGTCCCAGCTACTTTGAAAGCTGAGGCAGGAGGAGCACTTGAGCCCAGTAGTTCTGGGTTAGAGTGCACTATGTTGATGGGGTGTCCACACTAAGAGCAGCATCAATATGATGACCTCTCAGGAGTAGGGGACCACCAGGTTGCCTAAGAAGGGATGAACCTGCCCAGGTCAGAAACAAGCAGATTAAAACTCCCGTGTTGAGAAGTGGGAAGGGGCCTATGAATAAACACTGTATTTCAGCCTGGGCAATACAGCAAGATCCTATCTTATATAAAATTATAAACTACTGTTTTTAGGATGTTTGAACAGACTAATTTATTTTTTGAATTTATATTATATAATTTACCTTTTAGGTAAATTTAGACTTTTCCTCTTGAATAAATTACATATTTAGAAACCTATAAAACTCTTACCTTTTCATACGTGTAAGAGGGTTCCTTTCAAGTCATGATTCAGATAAAAATCAAATCCTTTTATACCTATAAGGTTCAAAATAATTTTTCCAGATTTAAATCAGTCTATCCTAGAATTCAAAATATTAATATCGCCAACCATATGCCCATTCTTCTATAACTGTGAAGAAAACTTTATAAAATTAATTAGAAATAAATTTTTAAGGCCGGACACAGTGGCTTATGCCTGTAATCCTAGCACTTTGGGAGGCCGAGGAGGGCAGATCACCTGAGGTCGGGAGTTTTAGACCACGCTGGCCAACATGGAGAAACCCCATCTCTACTAAAAATACAAAAAATTAGCCGGGCGTGGTGGTGGGTGCCTGTAATCTCAGCTACTCGGGAGGCTGAGGCAGGAGAATCACTTTAACCCAGGAGGCAGAGGTTGCAGTGAGCCAAGATGGTACCATTGTACTCCAGCCTGGGCTACAGACCGAGACTCCGTCTCAAAAAAAAGAAACAAAATTTTAATTTTTCCAAGTAGATTCAAATTACTTACTGTGCAAAATTTTCTAGTTACACAAAGTAAAAATGCTACATATCTTTCCTTTAAAATCTCATTGGCTGGGTGCGGTGGCTCATGCCTATAATCCCAACACTTTGAGAGGCTGAGGTGGGAGGATCACCTGAAGTCAGGAGTTGAAGATGAGCCTGGCCAACATGGTGAAACCCCATCTTTACTAAAAGCACAAAAATTAGCCAGGTTTGGTGGTGCATACCTGTAATCTCAGTTACTCAGGAGGCTGAGGCAGGAGAATCGCTTGAACCCAGGAGGAAGAAGTTGCAGTTAGCCGAGACTGCGCCACTGCACTCCAGCCTGAGCGACAGAGCAAGACTCCATCTAAATAAAATAAAATAAAATCTCATAAATATTGTAAGAAGATTATTTCAAATAACAAACTTTAACTCCTATTCTCCCTTACAAATCCAGGTAAAATAACAATAGAAATTTCAAAAATTATGGAACAATGAGCTATTACTTAGAGGCTTAATTATTGGTAAGAGCCCCTTTACTAGCTGTATAATATTCATTTGTGTGACATCTCTTTTCTAAAAATTCCTTTTCAGATACTGTGGAGATCAGCTTCCAGATGACATCATCAGTACAGGTAAGGTTTTAAATTGAGGACCAAAACTATGATTTATTTTTTTAGTGTCCCTGAAAGTGAAGGGACACTGTAAAATAGTAAATAGCAGTTATTATTCACTTTTTAAAGTTGAAAGAACCAAGACCAGATGCAGCTTGCTATCTTACAAAAAGAAAAAAAAAATTACTTAAAAGATTTATGCCAACTGCCTGCACTAAAAAATGTATAGACTCTTGTTCTTTGCAGAAAATGTAATGCGTCTGAGAGAGTCTTGAATCTGCAAATCCACAAATATTGCTGTAGTTTATGATTTCCATAAATGTGCTAATAAAATAGCTGAAATTTTTCATTGATAAAGGGTTGAAGTAATTTATAAAGTCATTAAAAATCTTTGTCACTAAAACAATCTTATATCATATTCATTACATTTTTATCTTAGTACAGTATTCTCCAGAGAATGTTTCAAATAACAAAGTTCTGTGAGATTTAAATAGATGTTACATGAGAAGAGGGCTCTAAGGTCAAATAAATTTGGAAAACATTGGGTTAAACAATATCATACAGATTTCTTTACTGGAAGACAGCAGGGATCTTTTAATATGCTAATCATGCATAGTAAATCTGAAAAGACCAGATATAATAGGCAGTGCTTTCCAAATATTGCCCCCCCATTATTTTCGGTGACTTTATTCTAAGAAATATACCTCAAGAAATGCCCTGTAGTCGCATAAATTTATCTTAATATGCAATATCACTCTTTAATTTATCCCATACTGCTATTTTCTGCCTAAAAAGTTCTTTCTTACATGTATTCAATATTTTATTTCCATCACCAGCACCAGCAGCTGGCATTTTTATGTATTCTATTTTCTCCCAAGTCATAAAATTATCACAATACTTCTGCAACTATAAACAATAAAACTACACTGAGTTGCAATTTCCGAGTACTCAGATACTACTAGTTAACTTACTCCCACACGCCAGCCTTTCAGTGACTCAATTCTAATTTATTCGTCATAACTGTAAGAGATGGAACTTCCTGCTCTGTTATTGAATGATTAATGCTTAAACCTTGCTAGTTCATTATTCTGTTACAAACTCCCTTAAGAAAGATAACCTATTAAATTAAACCATTTACTTATCTCTCATTCCTTTTTTGAAAATATATTTTATATTAACAGACAGTTGAAAGAAAACATCTTATTGCTGTAGGAGGTAGTTGGGGGATGAGAATCCTATTAAACAAAGAAGTTAAAAAGAAGTCTAGGCTGGGCACGGTGGCTCACGACTGTAATCCCAGCACTTTGGGAGGCGGAGGCAGGCGGATCACCTGAGGTCAAGAGCTCAAGACCAGCCTGACCAACATGGAGAAACCACGTCTCTAATAGAAATACAAAATTAGC